>NW_004955474.1:11870927-11914199 GCF_000276665.1 Chinchilla lanigera | reverse complement strand
ATGCCTTAAATTCATCTGGAACCAGAAGAGACCCAGAATAGCAAAAGCAATCCTGGGCAACAAGGACAAGTCAGGTAGAATCACAGTCCCTGACCTGAAATTATACTATAAAGCTACTGTCATAAAATCAACCTGGTACTGGCTAAAAAACAGACCAGAGGATCAATGGAAATGACTGTAAGACACAGCCACAAACACAAACACACTCAGCCACCTAATCTTTGACAAAGGGGCCAAACAAACTCACTGGGAGAATGATAGCCTCTTTAATAAATGGTGCTGGAAAAATTGGCTTGCCACCTGCCGAAGATGAAAATAGACTCAAGTCTATCACCATGCACCAAACTCAAGTCAAAATGGATCACAGATCTCAATATTAAAACAGAAATCTATTCGAAAAGAAAGTAGGTAAAAATCTTCAAGACATAGGGGTAGGCAGAGAGTTCATCAACAAAAACCAAACCACATGTGAAATACTTCAAAGAATCAACAACTGTCATCTCATCCCACTAAAAAGTTTCTGCACATCTAAAGAAACTGCCAGCAGAGTTAACAGAAAACCCACAAATTGGGAAAGAATTTTACCTGACTGTCCCTCAGACAAAGGGCTTCTCTCTAGAACATATAAAGAATTAAAAAACATCAGCCCCCCCCCAAATTCAAAGACCCAGTCCAAAAATGGGCAGCTGAGATGAACACACACTTCTCAGATATATAAATACAAATGGCAAATAACTACATGAGAAAATGTTCAACATCATTACTCGTTTGAGAAATGCAAATTAAAACAACACTGAGATTTCATCTCACCCTGGTAAGAATGGCTAGCATTAAAAAATGAACCAATAACAAATGCTGGCGAAGCTGTGGAGAAATAGGAACCCTTCTCCACTGCTGCTGGGAATGCAGACTGGTGAAGCCACTGTGGAAATCAGTTTGGAGATTCCTCAGAAAACTAGGTCTAGAGGTCCAGCTATTTCCAGCTATTTCCCTTCTGGGTGTTTTGAAGAGGTGTTTTGAAATCCCTTCAAACCAGCTATTTCCCTTCTGGGTGTTTTCCCAGAAGATCTGAAAACATCATATCACAGCGATATATGTGCACCCATGTTTATAGCAGCTCAATTTGTAATTACTAAATTGTGGAAGCAACCCGAATGTCCATCCACTGAGGAATGGATAAAAAAACTGTGGTACTTTTATATAATGGACTATTACTCAGCTATAAAGAAAGATAAACTCGAGGCTTTTGCAGGTAAATGGTCACAAGTAGAGATCATACTCATAAGGGAAATAAACCAGACCTCCATGTATAAGCAATGTAATGTCTCACTAGTGTAAGAACCTGAAAGAGTGAATAAAAGTTAGGAGCTATGATAGACCTTGTGAAACAAAAGGAAAATGTTCAAAAGTAAAGAGCAAGTAGGATGAGGGAAAAGAGAAAAGAAAGAAGGGGAAATTATGTATGTATGTAAATACAGGATAGCTAACATTAGTTGTACTAGTGACTTCTATCACTTTAATGAAAGGAACAGTTAATGCTTACTTACTTGATCAATCTTGCATGTCTCTGTTTTCCTGAGAAACCATTTTGAAGATATCAAAATGTAATGCAACAACCATTGTTAATTTCCTACCACTTTTTCTGTAACTCTGTATTGCTTGTATTGTTCTTATGCTATTTTGTAAATGGATGTCTGTTTGTTAATATGTTTTCCTTCTTTTACTTTTAAAATAAATTTTAAAAATAAACTAAATTAGAAATGGATCAAAGATCTAAATATTAAAACAGAAACATTAAATCTGCTGGAAGAAAGAATAGGTAAAATTCTTTTTTTGTTTTTGTTTTTTTTTCTTGTACTGGGAATTGAACTCATGACCTCACGCTTGCCAGGCAAGTGCTGTGCTGCTGAGTTAAATTCCCAGCCTAGGTAAAATTCTTGAAGACATTTGTATAGGCAAACAGTATAAATAAAATCCTGATTATACAGGAGGTATCACAAAAAATCAACAACTGGGATTCTATCTTATTAAAAAGATTTTGCACAGCAAGAGAAACCACCAACAAAGTAAAGAGACAACCCACAGTGTAGGAAAAATGTTTTCCAGCTGTTCCTCAGGCAAAAGATTACTATTTAGAATGTATAAAGACCTCAAAAAATCAGACCCCCCAGATTTTAAGACCCAATCTAAAAATAGGCATGTGAGATCAATACACACTTCTCAGATGAAGAAATACTAACAGCAGATAAATATATGAAAAAATGTTCAACATCACTGGTAATTCAAGAAATGCAAATTAAAAGAACACTGAGATTCCATCTCACCTCAGAAAGAATGGATATTATCAAGATATCAACCAATAACAAATGCTAGAGGGGCTATGGGGGAAAAAAACCCTTCTCCACTGTTGGTGGGAGTGTAGACTGGTGAAACACTATGGAAATCATGTGCAGATTCCTGAAAAAACTAGGATTAGACTCAGCATGGTGGTGAATAGCTGTTGGGAGGCTAAGGGAGGAGGACTGACATAAGTTCAAGGCCTGCCTGGGCTACAAAGTGCCTAGGCCAGCTTGAACTACATAGCAAGACCCTGTCTCAAAAAACAAAAACAAAACAAACAAACAAACAAAAACCACACATAAAAGACCAAACTAGCATTGCAAGTCCCATTTGACCCATCTCTTCCCTTTCTGGGTATTTTCCCAGAATTAAAAATATTACACCACAGCAATATATGTACACCCATGTTTATAGCAGCAAAATTTGTAATAGCTAGGTCTTGGAAACCACCCAAATGCCTGTCAACAAAAGAATAGATGAAAAAGATGCGATCTTTTTAGACAATGAAGTATTACTCAGCCATAAATAATGATAGACTGGACTTTTATGGGGAAGTGGATGTAACTAGAAACCATACTCATAAGTGAAATAAATCAGACTCATGTGTAAATATTGTATTGTTCCTCTACTGTGAGAAGCTGAAAGAGTGCTGCCAAAATGTACAATGGGTATTGTGAAGTGGGAAGAAACTGTTCAAAAGGAAAGAAAAACTGTGATGGGGGAAAGGAGAAAAGAAGGAAGGGAAAAGCCAAAAAACATTTTTAGTTCAAAAATTACATATATATATGTATATATATATATAAGATATTTAAGGTATACTACTAATTTCTCATTTCATTGAAAAGAAATGTGTTGATACTATATCTTGTACTCCAAATACCTAATTTAAAGATAACAATATGCAATGTATTAATCATTGTTACCCTCCTATTATCTTGTTTTGAAATTTTGAGTTTATTTCCTCTTTAAAATTAAAATTATAAAAAATAAAATTTAAAAAAGGAAGGAAAAAGAAAAGAAAAGGGCTGGGGATGGCACTCAGTTCAAAGACCCTGAGTTCGATCTTCTGTATGCAGAAAATTAAGGAGAGGGAGGTCCGAAGTGCCGGAGTGGGGAGGGCACCTCGTTGTCTGTGCCTCATAGACTTTACATATTTAAATTTAATTATTCAAATGAAGTAAGTCATTTGGAGAATTCTTCATGATTGGGGAATTATGAGAACTATTTAGTTTTAAAGTACTTTTGGTTTCATTTTTTCTTTAGGAAACTTGACTCTAAAGAGCTTTGATAGCCTGAACTAAAAAATTTTTCAGGAAAAATTTTGAATAAAACCCAATATAAAGTTCTCCAGATATGAAGATTAATCATTGAACTGCTTACCAATGGAATAAATGTGAATCCTGACCAAATATCCTACCCTTGAGAAAGCATCAATTAGGATGGACCAGGTATAGTACAGCAGAAACAAATGTTGAGTCTCAGGGCCTTAAAATAATGATTTTATTCTCTGTTCCTGCAGTTAGGTTGAATTACTTGGAATTTCCAATATATAAAAAAATTTAAAAAAAATTTTAAATTAGACATCCTACAAGTTCATGTAAATCAGTGCAGTCCATTTCCATCACAGATTAATTGGAATTTCTTCTTATTGAGGGCCACATTCTGACAGAGATTCCACTAAGTAGGATATTGGTGGTTGGTCACCTTGGCGGAAGGAAAGAAATGTAAGAAATTATTTACATGTCAATTAATTCTCAAGTTTGTTGGCTTTGTTTTTTTAAGTACTGGGAATTGTGAAATTCCCATCCTTTTTTACTTTTTTAAAATTTTTAGACAAGGTCTTACTAAGTCACTAGGTTGACCAGACTGGACTTGAACTTGCAGTTTTCTTGCCTCAGCCTCCTGGAGTGCTGGGATTACAGGCATGCACCACTACTCATTCCTGGCCTTAAATCTCCATGTTTGTTGGTCAGAAAAGCCATATGACTGTTTAATTTCAGTGAGGTTAGAAAGTATTATTCATATGCCAGGAAAAGGAGACCTGGAAAGATTATTGACCAACAAATTTAGCAATGTATATTTCAATGTTATTAAAATGATTCTTTTGTTATATATATATTTAGTTCTTTTATGCACTATGTAATCAATTTTAAAAGAAATCATATGGCTCAAGTACAATGATAATTGTTGCTTTTGTACAAAGACTTTGTCCCAAGGTTTCAGACACAGTTTTTGAACCTTATTATTAAGATAGTAGGATCCCTGAATTAATATTCAATAATGTTCAAATTCACATGTAATGCAGTGTCTATGCCAGGACTATTTTTTTCAAGCTGTTTTGGGTCTATACTTAGAGTTCCATAACAGATACTGAAAAAGACATGTTTCAACACTTCCTTTACTTTTTTCTTCCACCCAAAACTTATAATGAAATGTTTCAGACAATATTCATGTTTAGTAATGAAGTCGCAGACATCTTTATTAAACTTGCTGGTCTTATTGGTCAGATGAGAAGTTCCTAATCTATTGAAATTCTTGTTTTAATTGTGTACTCTTTGCTAGAGAAGTTGTATGAGAATTGTCTTGAATTTATTTTTGGTTAGAAAGTATAATAAGCATCTAGTTACTGCATTATGATAACCAATATTATGGATTGTATACTTTTAAAACTGTTTTAATGGCAGATTTTGGAGTGATTAATTCATATACCATAGAATTCACCCACTGAAGATGTACAATTTAGTGTTTAGTTATTCAGAGTTGTGCAATTATCAACAAGACCAATATAGAAATTTTCATCAGCTGAAAAAGAAATCTTAGCCAGGTGTGGTGATGTATACCTGTAATCCCAACACTCAGGAGGCTGAGGCAAGAGGATAGTACGTTGGAGACCAGCCTGAGCTACATAGTGAGACCTTATCTCAAAGCAGAAACATACACCCCTCCCCCTATGTGCCCATTCATAGCTACTCCCCATTTCCCCAATCCCACCCTACTCCCAGTCCTTGGCAACTGCTAATCTACTTTATGTCTCTGCAGATTTGTCTATTTTGGATATTTTGTGTAATTGGAGTCATATGGTATGTAGCTTCTTTCACTCAGCATGTCTTCAGTGTTCATCCATATTTTAGCATGGATTGGTACTTTATTCATTTTTATTGCTAATAATATTTCATTGTGTGGATATATCATCTTATTTATCCATTCATCAGTTGATACATATTTGAGTTATTTACAGTTTTGGCTACTATGATAGTGCTTTTATGAACATTTATATGTATAAATTTTACATAAACATATGTATGTTTTCATTTAGCTTGGGCTTACACCTAAATTTAGAATTGGTGGGTCCGATAGTAAGTGTATTTAACATTTTTTGGGAACATTTTCAGTGAAATCTTTTACACGGCTTGAGGTAGAAGTCTAGCTTTATTCTTTCGCCTGCGGATGCAAGTTGTCCCAGCACTGTTTATTGAAATGATTTTTCTTTGTACCATTGAATTGTCTTGGGATCCTGGTTGAAATTAAGTGGCCCCTTAAGGTGCAATGAGAAGCTTCTTAATTTAGTAGTGCTGTCTAGATAAGATAACAGTGTAGACAGACAAATGAGATACAGTGAATATGACTGGGAGTCTCCAATTTACATCTATTATTGGGTCAGATATGTGGAGGATGTCACAATAAGAATGAAGAGTCAGACCCAAAGGAGACCTAGCAGAGACTGGTGTTGCTGAAGTCCGTACGAACATGACAAAGGAGATGGTTCTCTTGTCTTTGTTGATGCTCACCTTCTGTGCTGCGACTCCTTAGCAAGATACGTACAATGTTTTTAGTCTTACGCAACATTTTGCAATAGCTGTTAATGAAAAATGAAGTTATCTAGGCGGGAGCGACTGTGTTATACAGGAGGCGCCCTGGAGCTTCTAAACCCCAAGTTGTGAAAAGCAGTGATTTGGAATATTTGAACCCCTATAGCTGTCCAAACACTTTGTGCAAACATTTGCAGTAACAGATTAAAACATGAGTAATCTGGTAGTGACTTCTAATAGTTCTGCAACTGCACTCTTGCAGCATTAACTGAAACAAATACTCCTATTTTGGAAGAATTAGTTGATTGGGACAAGTTAGGAAGAAAATAGCCATTTGATGACATTCTGCTGACAGTTATGAGTGCCTATTTTGTGAATATAACCATCATGGTATGAGCTATAGAAGAAGTACCTTCAAATGCTTAGAGGTCTCCCCATCAGCTCTGCCACAGCCCTCTCAGTTCTACCTCTTTACCCCAGCCTTGCTTAGACACTCACTTGCACTCAGTTCCAACTTCATCACTGATCTTGCTTGCTGTGATCCATCCTGCAGCCTGCCACTGCGGCTCCCTCCCCGAAACGTCAAGCAGGCCGCGTGTGTGCCCGCATTCTTCAGTGGTGCTCCACAGCCTTCAGAAATAATTTCAAACTCCTGTGCACACCGCAAAGCTGTTCTTATTCTTATCTTGGTTTCTCCAACCTTATTTCTCACCACATGCTCTTACGTACCTTTTGTTCACATATAGTAGGCTAACTATGATTCTGAAGAAAGACTGTACTTCCTCTCCTTCCCCCTGTACATCTATTCCCGCTTCATTTCACCTGAGAAGTACCTTCCCCCTCTTCATTCCTTTCTCCTCTCCTCCTTATCCTTTTTTCTTTTCTCTTGTCTTTCCCACAGTTGCAGTTATCACATCTCTACCAAACAAGAATCGCCCTCCATTATACTTCTATTATAACATGTCCTTCTCACCTTGTAGTTAATCTGTTTGCATCCCTCCCTGGCCTAAAAGTTATTTAAATATAAGAACTATTTTTTGAATCCTTAGCAGTTAGCACAGTGCTTGGCTCATAGCATAAAGTCAGTAAGTAGTCACAGGTCAAGCCTGTCTCCAAAGCACCACTTTTTTTTTTTTTTTTTCTTTCTGGTACCGGGAATTGAACTCATGACCTCGCACTTGCCAAGCAGGCACTGTGCCGCTGAGCTAAATCCCCAGCCCCTAGCACCACTTCTTGAGTCTCCCTTTTTTCATTCCTACTGTTATTAACTAAATTCCTTGTTGCTTGTCTGGATTCTTAAAATAACGATCACCTCCTGTTTTTCACTCTCACCACAGAAAGAGGCAGAGACAGAGAGGTATAGATCAGATTAATTCATTGACTTAAAGATTATCTGTGTTCCCTCTTTATATTAAGAATAAAGTACAACTCTTCAGCACAGTGTCTAACGGCATTCAGGATAGGAGTTGTCCGCCTCTTAGGTCTCACCATCTACCATGCTCATACTCATTGCAGCTGCATGCTGCACTCCAAAACTGCCTTGTTCTCTTTGTTTTGCTCTGCTAGGACTCTCTTCTTCCTGTTCTGCCACCTCTGATTCCAAATAATCCTTTGAGATATGTCTTCTTTTTCATGCTATATCCTACATACCCCTTGGCCCCATATTCAGTATGAGTAATGATCGCCTTTCTAGTCTTTCTCCCATACAATTCCTTGTTGAGAGACATTTTGGCTTGTTCACTTGTTTAATTACTGATCAATAAATATCTGTTGAATGATTAAATGAAGGACATTGGGGGCCAGGGATATAGCTCAGTGGCAGAGCACCTGCCTGGCAAGTGCAAGGTTGTGAGTTCAATTCCTGGTACTGAAAGAAAGAACTTTGTTTTCAATGTGCTATGATTTATATCTAGATGTCCTACAGCTTCACATAATCATAACTGGAACATTTGAAAGGTGGTTGGATTATAGGGGTAAATAGCTGACTTGCTGTCAGCAGGTGGGAGCCTGGTCGGAAGAGGTCACTGTGATGGTGACCAGCAAGACTATCTATCTCCCTTCCCAGCTTTTCCCATGACTGTCTCTGCTTCCTGCTTAGCATGCCATGAGCAGCTCTCCTCCACTGTGTCCTTGTGCTATGCCATCTTGCCTCGGAGTCAGCCAACTATGGACTGAAACCTCTGCAAACTATGAGCCAAAATAAAGCTGTCTTCCTTTAAGTTGTTAGTCTCATATATTGTGTCTCCGCAACAAGGGAAGTGACTAAAAGAATGATACTGATTACTTTAAAAACCTTTTTATTGGTAGAAGGTATAGCTAAGTGGTAGAGCATACGCTTTGCACATGCAAGGCTGCGGATTTAATTCCTAGCACAAAAAACAAAACAGCCACCACAACAAAACATCACACACACACATACACACACACGCCTACCTTTTTATTGATCTAAAACCCTCCAGTGGACTTTAAGTTCTCAGGTAAGCAACAGGCTCAAAAAAGAAATGACATATTCATACGTATTCACTTATTTATTTAAGAAATCACTTTTGAATACTATGTTTCAGCTAATAAATAAACTTTTGCTAGAGTTAATTTTCTTATCCATGCTGTCCAGTCCTGGACATATTCCTGTTGACAGTGACATCTGCAAGGTGGAGGAACCCGACATTTCAACGTCTGTTCCCTCACAGAAACAGCAATTTGAACAACTGTTTATATAAGAAAATATCTACACCAGAGCTAAGAAAACCGGCTGAGAGATCACAGTGCCTGAATAATGCACAAAAATAGGAAAAGACACATTGAACTGCACAGGAAAACAGTTTCACATTACCTGAGTTCACCCCTGCCCAACCCCACCAGCATTACACGGGCAGACATACCCTGTGCTGGGGGGAAGTAAGACCCAGGCTTTGCCTTGGACCCAACACCAGGACTACTCAAGTGAATTCCAGCACTGAATAGGCCCCCACAACCTCAGACTCCAGGCCAGTACCCACAGTCTGAGCCTGCAGCCCTTTTCTAACAGCAGGACTCTGGAAACTCTGAGTTTCATCCCCGTCCTGGTGCCAGGGTGGCCCTCACAGTCCCAGGCTCTGCTAGCCCTGCAGGCTTGGTCTCTGCACCTACCCAAGTGCCAGTTTGGCTTTCACAGACTCAATCTCAAGGCCCACCATACTGCTAGGCAGGTCTGATCACTAGACTGTCAGCCACAAAGCCTGCCTCCAGGCCCACTCCTTTACTAGGCCCCTGCAGCCTCAGGCATCAGAAAAGCACCTTTAGACGCAGCCTCCAGGATGCACCTCATTGACACAGGCATGCTCCCATGGCCCCATTCCAGAAGTCCTAAGGTCCAGGTTGGCCCCAGAGAATCTGGATCAAGAAACTCCCTGGTGGATCGAGGTTCCATCCTGGCTTCCCAGCCTCATGACCTAGATCTACCCCTGTTAACTCAACTGTTTGGTCCATTCAAGTGCCAAATATGTCCCTGTAGCATCAGTTTGGATCTAGGCCATCTGCCATGGATCCAGAACCCAGGTTAACACCTGGAGTCCCAGGTTCTAATCTGGCTCCCATAGGCCTAGACTCTAGGCTTGCTCAAGCACTGGGCTGCGTTCAGGCTCCAGATTGGTTCCTGTGTCTTGGGAGCCAGTAGACCCAGGGTCTAGTCCTGCTCTAGTGGATCAATAGTAAAGGTCCACCCAAACAGATTCTGGAGCCATGTGGTCCTTAAGGACAAAGGCACTGTGATCATCTTACTTGACCCAGAACCCACACCATGGACTCAGGATCCAGGTGTGTCTCCATGGGCCCAAGTGCCAGGCTGACCCCTGCAGACTCAACCTCAAGGTAGATCTCCACAGACTCAGTCAACAGGTCTACCTCAGTGACTCTGGAGTCAGGCTGACTCTCTCTGACACAAGACCAGGGCCCATTCATCTATTGGCTCAGGCATCAGACCAACCTGCCTGAGGAGTCTAGCAGTAAGCCCATGCACAGATCACATCAGATGGCCTTCCCAGAATATATAAATGCACTGACTGTTGGAGGGATTTATTGTTGAAGACAGTCTGCATGGCTAAAACGATCATGATCAATCAAGAAAACATTGATTCCTTCAAGAGGATAAAATAAAGCACCAATAACAAACCCTAAAGAAATGGACATTTATGCACTGCTTGGCAAAGCAATCAAAATAATAATCTTAAAGGAAATTAGTGAGATTCATATAAACAACTAAACATTAGGAACATAATCAGTAAGCACCAAGAAAGCAATGCATGTATACTTATATTGTTTGATCAATTATGCATGCCAATATCTTGTAATCTGAGCAACTGATTTGAAGATAATATGCAGTATATTAACCAGTATATTGATAATCTCCTATTATCTTGTTTTGAAATTCTGTATTATAGTTTTTCTTTTTTTCTTTAAAATATAAAAGATGGGCTGGGGATTTAGCGCAGTGGCACAGTGCCTGCCTGGCAAGCATGAGGTCGTGAGTTCAATTCCCGGTACTGGAAAAAAAAAGAAAAGAATGAACAAAATGAGAAATTCAACAAAGATATAGAAACTATAAAAAGGAATTTATTTTTTTTATTTATTTATTTTTTGTTTTTTCTCTGGTACCGGGAACCGAACCCACGACCTTGCGCTTGCCAGGCAGGCGCTTTTGCCGCTGAGCTAAATCCCCAGCCCTTAAAAAGGAATTTAAAAAAAACAGGAGTTAAAACAATGACTGAACCAAAGAATTCCACAGAAAGCCTCAACAACAGACTTTATCAAGCAGAAGAGTCAGTGAGATTGAAGACAAGTTATTTGAAATTATCTAGTTAGAGGAATAAAGAAGAAAAATCAATGAAAAAGAATGCAGAAAGTGTACAGTAATTATGGGACAACCAACACACAGTAGGAGTATTCCAGAAGAAACAGAGAAAGAAAAGGGAATGAGAAAAGGACAGTGAGTTTATTTAAAGAAAAAAATGTTAAAAAGCTTCCCAATATTTGGACATGGAAATAAACAGGTTCAAGAATCCCAAAGAACCCCAAATAAATGAAATATAGAGCTCTTCAGCTGGTTATGGTGGCATATGCCTATGATCTCGGCATTCAGGAGGCTGAGGCAGGAGGATAGCCATGAGTTTGAGGCCAGCCAGCTTGAGCTATATATCGAGGAGAAAGAGAGAGAGAGAGAGAGAGAGAGAGAGAGAGAGAGAGAGAGAGAGAGAGAGAAGGAGGGAGAGAGAGGGAAGGAGGGAGAGAGAGGTTTCTTGTAAGTCTGAGACAAAGATGATTTTGAAAGCAGCAAGAGAGAAATCAGCTCATCACATACAAATCATATACAAGGGAACACTCATGAGACTATCAGTGGATTTCTTAGGAGAAATGTCTCATATGTGGGATAATGTACTGAAAAGAGCTGGGAGAATACCTACTAAACAAGAATAATCTACCTGGGAAGCTCTTTTTCAGGAATAAGGCTATAAATCTTAAAAAAAAAAAAAATTAAAATTAAAAGAAAAAAAGAAAAGAAATGAAAGAGAAATCAGGAATTTCCCAGAAAAACAAAAGCAGTGGGAGTTCATCACCACTAGATTTGCCTGACAAGAAATACTAATGAGAATCCTTCAAGTTGAAAGAAAAGGATGTTAATTAAAAACATGGAAACAGGGGCTGGGGATTTAACTCCGTGGCACAGCACCTCCCTGGCAAGTGCAAGGCTGTGAGTTTGATTCCTGGTACTGGAAAAAACACAATAAATAAATAAATAAATAAATAAATAAAATTTAAAAAACATGAAAACATATAAAGATATAAAATTCACTGGTAAGAGTAAGTGCATATCAAATTCAGAATACTCTAATACTTTAATGTTAGTGTGTGTGAAAATTAATAAGATTAAAAGACAAAACTATTACAAAATAATTGCTACAATTATTTGTTAAGGCATACATTCCTTTTTAGGGTCAACTAACATTCCATTGGTATATGTACCACAGTTTCCCTCCTCCTTTCTTTCCTTTTTTTTTATGATACTGAAGTGTGAACCCAGGAGACTAGCACATGCTAGGCAAGCACTTTACCACTGTGCTACATTCCCAAGCTTTTAAATTTTCGTTTACTTATATTTTGAGAGAGGGTTTTACTAAATTGCCTAGATGGATACAAACTTGTTTTTGGTACTGGGAATTGAACTCAGGGCTCATGCTTGCCAGGCAGGCACTGTGCCACTTGAGCTACATTCCCGGTTCCTGGACACAAACTTGTAACTATCCTGCCTGCTTCCTGAGTAGCTGGGTTACAATCATGGGCCACCATGCCTAGACTGTACCAGTTTCCTTTTCCTTTGCTTTCTTTTTTTTTTTTTTTTTTGTGGTGCTGGGAATTGAACTCAGGACCTTGCACTTGCCAGGGAGGTGCTGCTGAGCTATATCCACAGCCCTGTACCAGTTTCTTTCTCCATTTGTCCATCCAAGAACAGCTAGATTTGTATCTTAGCTATTGTGGATAATGCTGTCATGAACATATGAATGTGTATGTGTTTATGAGGTAGAGACCTTATTTCCTCTGGTTATATGCTGACAAAAGGGAATACTGGGTCATATGAAACTTACATTTTAAACTTCTTTGAGATCTCCATACTATTTTCTATAATCACTGTACCAGTTTGCATTCCCACTGTTTTAGTTACTTCCTTGTTGCTGAGATACAATACCTGACAACCATAAGTTAAATGAGGAAAGATACAGTTCACAGCTTATAGAGGTTTCAGTCGGTAGTTGGCTGTCTCCAAGGCAGGGTAGCATAGCAGAGGAGACACAGTTCATAGCATGGCAGATAGAAGGCAGAAAGCAGGAGTAGAATCAGCAAAGGCAGCCTGCCTTCCATCTGTCCCTTATGTCCATCCAGGTACAAGTCTACTGATTGGTACCACCCACACCCTAGGCAGGGCTTCCATTATCCACACCCAGAGCTATCCTAAACCAATTTAGTTATCACACACTCTTAATCCCAGTATCACACACTTTAGATCTAGCCACCTTCAAAAAGTTCCACCTATGAGTGCAGGAGGCTTTGGGGGAACATCTAGGTACAAGGCATGACACCTACCAACAGTGTATAAACTTTCTCTTTTTCTAGGCATGGTGGTGCATGCCTGTAATTCCAGCACTCTGGAAGGCTGAGGCAGGAGAATCACAAGTTCAAGCTTAGCCTGGTAAGTTAATGACTTGGTGAGATTCTATCTCAAAATAAAAAATAGAATTGGGCCATGTAGATCAGTGTGAAAGCCTTGGGTTCCAACTCCAGCATCACCAAAAAAAAAAAAAAAAAAAAAAAAAAATTCTCTCTTCCCCACAGCTTCACCACATTTATCTTTTCTCCTTTTGATAATAACCACACTAAAAAGTGTGAGATGTATCTCGCAGAGATTCGGATTTGCATTTCCCTGATGATTAATGACATTAAGCAATTTGTCATATATCTGCTGGCCATTTTTGTGACTTCCTTGGAGAAATGTTTATTGATCTTTTGCCATTTTAAAATTAGATTGTTTTCCCACAGTTGAACTGTATGAATCTTTATAAATTTTGGATATTAATCCCTTGTCAGGTATGTACTTTGCAAATATTTTTCCCAATACATATGTTGCCATTTCATTACACTGATTGTTTTCCATGTTGTGTAGAAATTTTTAGTTTGCTGTACTCCCACTTGTTTTGCTTTTGTGGCCTGAGCTTTTGGTGTGAGATCTAATTTATTGCCTAGGCCAGTATCCAGGAGCTTTTTCCCTATGTTCTCTTTCAGGAGTTTTATGGTTTCAGATCTTAACTTTAGGCCTTCTGTCCATTTTGAGTAAATATTTGTGTATGGTATAACAGAAGGTCCAAATTTCATTCTCTTATATATGGATATCTAGTTTTCTTACCTGCATTTATTGAAGAGATAATCCATCCCCTGTTGTGTCCTTTTGGTGCCTTGGATTCAAGTTACCCTGTATGACACATTCCACTATGGAAGACATTACATCCACTTTTACAATCACAGAACTAAAGTAAGTCAGAAATCAATGCATTTGCCAAATATATTGGTGGGGGCATCAGGTTGGTGAACTACAGCAAAGTGGAGGAAATCTATAGGTTTAATGTGTTATCATACAGCATTCTTAGCTTTAGGATAGGTGGAGGCTAGGGTTTTGGTAAGCTTAGTAATACATTCCAGGAATTTTATATAAAAAGAGAATGTTAGGCCAAATACAAAAGTTAAGAAATGTCTATTATAGCGTCTCAGATCTCCCAAGATAATTTTGGAGCTTAACCTTCAATATTCCATCTCTCCACACCCATGAGGCAGCTGAAGGCACTTCATCGGGTGGGTTTGGTATGTTCAGCATCTAGTTTTTCTGATGTGATTTGATATGCCCATGTCCATGTGCTCCTGATTTAATTTGGTAAGTTAATTTTTTATTGGCACACATGAGTTATTTACTAGCTTGTGCCTTGTAGTTATGCCAAACAGATGGTGGTCCAAGCCAAGGTGAAGCGGGCTGCAGGATTTGTAATATAGATGCAGTTTCTTGAGAGAACTTTCGTTTCACACTACCAATCCCTTGACCTCAGACTTCTAGCCTACAGAATGGTGAGAAAACACATTTATCTTGTTTGAATCACTCAGCTCGTGCTACTTTATTACAGCATCCTGCCATCAACATAGACCAGTTTGTATCCTTCCATAATGTCAGATTTTATTGGCTGACAATAAATTTACAAGCTACATAAATTTCATCAGCTTTAGCTCATTGAGTACTCTAAATTTTGCTCAGTGTCATGACTGAGGCAATTACAAGTTCTTTTATTCCATTTTGATCTAAATGACTCTTTAACACTCAAGTCTCACATTACCTGTCAAGTCTCACATTACCATTGGTTAGAGAAGGCTAAGAAAGGGTTAGGCTAAGAAAGGGTTAGAAGTGGCCATAGGGTTTTAAGAAGCCTACAGAAAGAGCAAAGATAGAGGCTGTCCACATATAGAAGTCTCTGCAGGAGGACAGAAAAGGTATTTACAGACCAGAACCTGACAGCAGAGGTCCCAAGGCTGAGGTGCAGCCCTGTCAGGTGAACAGGTAAAGTCTAAGCCCAAGTCTGGATGGCATGCAGTTCTGAAAATGTCACCTGGAAGGGGCCATGGGTGCATCCAGAGCAAGTGAAATTTCACTGAGCTGAAGGCTCAGAACAGACAGAGGTTCTCTGCTTGGTGATTTTTCTGGCCAACACTGCCCTGATAAAAGGCTCAGTGGTGCCACTATACATGTGTTTATAAGCTCATGTGCTTGGTTTTTCTGATATGATTTGATATGCCCATGTCCATGTGCTCCTAAATTCCACAAGTTAATCTTTTATTGGCACAAATAAGTTATTTATTAGCTTGTGCCTTGCAGTTATGCTGGACAGACAGTGGTTGTTCATTTGTCTAAACGGGGTGGAGAGTCACTCTCCCTTGGCACTTGTGCTCAAAATGGAGTAAGTCAGGGCAAACTCTTACTTCATAAAAGGGAGTAACTCAGGCTTACCCATGAAGTTAAAGCTACTGTTCTATACAATATGGAATAACTCAGACCAGGGCATAGCCTGCTCTTTATACAGCCCTACACACTAATGCATTTATGTCCTGAAAGAGCTACAACATTCTAATTAGACGTATCCAATTTAGATAATATAATGCCATATGAAAAACAAATACTCCAAAATAATTTATATTGATGAAATATTATTTCCCCAGTAACATAAATTATATTCTATTAAGGAGTAAACACCCAGAAATTCAGTGTTATAGTATTCATTTAGTTGGTGGAAGTTAATGAATTGTACATCCCTTTAGGCCATTTCTAAAGAAAAAATCACTGATCAATATGTAAAATGGATATAATTGCTGTCTTTTTCTTTGTGAAGCCCACAGTTAGAGTTACATGGATGGGGAAATTTTAATCATAAACTCAAAACTCACAGTAAAGTTGGTAAATCTAATTCTGTCATCTGAAAAACTGTATTTTAGAGACACCACTTCTTTATGTACCAGACACAGAAACTGTGGAGCAAGACCATACAGAGATAAAAAGATTGGGAAGAATTCAGTGGATTTTAATTAAGATGTTTTGTTGAGTGCTGCAGTTCTGTAGAGTGAGACACATGTACATGGTATGAAAACTAATTAAGACTGCTTTTTTCTCACAAAGAGAAAACATCTGGGTTTTAACATCTACATGTATTCAAGATCAGTGTTCACGGAGAAAAAGAAATTCCATAGTCATTTGGTGAAGAAAATGAACGTTTGGCTTACTCATCAGCCATTAAAAACATTCTTTACGTGCACATGGAATATAAAGTTTATTAGGCTTAAAATGTAGCTACCATCCCCGTTAGTATGAAGCTTAATTTCTTGATTATGCACACTTTAGCTGAATATTTTAAATCTGAAATGAGAAGTCTGCACGATATAACTATTCATACCACTGGGAAATGTCACTAGGGACTGTGAACTACGGACTGGTTACCTGCTGTGACTTCTGGACAAGGATAACACAGTTCAGAGCATCTCTTCACCCCTTCATCTCTACGCTTGTTTGAAATAAAATTCTACACCTTTCTGAGAATCAATGTGAGAAAAGTCAAGTTTTCACTACAGATTCACTGATAGTCCCAACAGAGATTCCTATGCCTTAATCTTTTCAAAACAAATCAACGGGTGTAAAGGCAAAGGTGATGACTTTAAACAGCACCTGACTTACAGGCATGACCGCTTTTCCTAGATGTTAGGGTAAAGTTTTATAATATTCCAGAAAGCATGAAATTGAGTTGCCCCTCCCAAAATGATAGCATTTCTGTATTGCTAAAAAGCATTTTCATCATCCATGAAGTAACAAAACACAATTGAAAAATGAACACAATTGTCAGGCCAGCCAAATTAGGCTTACTGGAAGCAGCTACAAAGACCTTCACCGTCCCTGTCCATCATGCCTGGAATGGGTAGTGCAACCATCAGAGGCAGCCAGGCTGCAGGCTCCTAGGCTCCCTCCCAGCTCCACTCCCCAGGTCAGTAAATAGCCATTTCAGAATTGCACTGCTCCGACAGCAACCATGCAAGATCTAGGAAGATCAGAGTGGCCCAGTGCATCCTGGAATGCGTGAATCTCACCACACCCCTAAGCCACATAGGAAAAGAAGGACAAGGACAGGAGGAGTCCTGGTGGCACTGCTCACGGAAGTTACAGCTCTATATCTAATCCATCTTTTCAGACTATGTGGGCCCCATCCGAGGAAGTGAGAGAAGAATATACCATCCTATTCCTTCACAATCACACTAGACGAAATTCTGCTGGTTACCAGAAGTGGCTTAGGTCAGGATTTCACTATTTACATTTGGGGCAGGATAATTCTTTGTGGCGGGACCACTGACATGTATATCACATGAGGGTCTCTACTCATTAGATGTCCAAAGCAAGCTTCCTACCAAGTTTCAGACAAACAACACTGTCTCTAAACAATGCAAAAGGTCGTTGGGGGAGTTCCACCTGGTTGAGAATCAATAGTATGGGTGAAAAAAAAAAAGGCATACTTGAAATACAGGTTGTTGAGCAGAAAAAACTACCTAAGAATCTAGATCACATTATCTCATTCATTTAACCTCAGACCATCCTGAAAACTATCATTTCTAGTTTACACCTGAAGAAATGGGAACACAGAAAGGTAAGGCAGGGTTCCAATGTTGAGTGGCACGTCTGATTCAATCTCACACAGCCTGGGGCTGGCGATATAGCTTAGTGGTGTAAGTGCCTGCCTGGCAAGCACAAGGTCCTGAGTTCAATTCCCAGTACCAAAAAATAAATACATAAATTAAAAAAATCTCACGCACCCTGACTCCAGAGGCAGTTTTCTAATCAGTAACATATAAAGATGTATACCGGGATGGGCATGTAGCTCAATAGTAGAGCACCTACCTAGCCCATGCAAGACACTGGGTTTGATTTCCCAGCACCTGGACCCTCTCCCATGTGAAAGATTGCCTTTGTATAGCCTTTTATAAATTACAGGTCACTATCCTAGTTTAGTTCTGTTTCTCCCTCAATTCACCAATATTCCATGAGTTCCTCCCTACAAGTTTACCCTCAGGCAGGTAAAGAGCTTATTTTGACCAGTGCAGGCAGTGCAGTTGTGGCACTAGATTTATCATTTGGGGCCTGATATTAACACAATGCTTTAAGTCTAGAATCAAAATTATCTCGGCTGAGCCTCATCCCTCCTTTACCTCCTTCTCCATTGGCATATATCCCTGGCTTCTGCCTCATTTTATTCTTGCTATAGGTGTTCCAGGTAACCTGAATCCCATCCACTTGTCAGTGTTCTTGCCAGAACTGTACCAGGAATCGAACTCACGAACTTGCTCTTGCCAGGCAGGTGCTGTGCTGCTGAGCTAAATCCCCAGCGCCAACATTCAAATATTCTAAATGTATTAAAAATAATTACTAATTTCATATGATGCAGTAATTCTACATCTAGGTATATATCCAAAACTTGCCTGATCAAGTTCTTGCCAGTGGCTGGCCCTTGGCAACTTTTGAGAACATACTCTTCAGCTATTGCTTTCTTGGACTGACTCTTCACAGGCAGGACTCTGGACCTCATTGAGCCTGAAACTGTTATGTCCCTTCTCACAAAGTATTTGGGGTTGTTAACACTCCCTTAGCCCTCAGGGGCAAATCATTCAACACAGCCAGTCCCTCCTAGACTCTTTCATCTTGCAAACTGAAAATCTGTACATACTCATTAAACAACAACTCTCTTCCTCCAGCCCTGGCAGTAACCACTCTACTTTTTTCCTTCATACACTTGACTACTCTAGGTGCATCATAGAAAATGGAATCAGGCAGTATTTTTCTTTCTATGCTTTTTATACTTATTTCTCCGAGCATAATGTCCTCAAGTCTCATCCATGTGGTAGCAAGTGGCTGGTGCTACCTTTTTTGAGGGTGAGTAATGTCCATGTAAAAAGAACACTGTGACCTTTAAACAACTGATGGAACTTGGGTGCTTTCTACACTTTGGCCATTGTGAGTAATGCTACTGTGAACACGGTATACAGATATGTCTTCGAGAGACTACTTTTGGGGCTTTTGGATATATACCTAGATGTAGAATTACTGCATCATATGAAATTAGTAATTATTTTTAATACTTTTAGAATATTTGAATGTTGGCGCTGGGGATTTAGCTCAGCAGCACAGCGCCTGCCTGGCAAGAGCAAGTTCATGAGTTCGATTCCTGGTACAGGAAAACATGCCCCACCCCCACCAAAAAAAATGTTTTCAGCTGAGCATGGTGGTGTATGCCTATAAGCCCAGCACTTGGGAGGCTGAGGCAGGAGGATTGTTGTGAGTTCAAGGCCAGCTTGGACTACAAAGCAAGTTCACGGCCAGCCCAACTGCATAGTGAAACCCTATCTCAAAAAGACAAAAAAATATTTTGACTAATTATCCTACAGTGTTAAAAAAAAAAAAATCTCACCTAGACAGGATATAAGACTTCAGCTCTGGGCGTATTTAACCAAGTTTAAGGTCTCCCTGATCAAATTTCTGATTTGAAATGATAGCTAGTGCCAATTTTTGAAAAGCCTTTAGTGGAATAGTAAAGACAGTAGACATCAATTTCCTATTGAAGAGTACTTAGTTCTGATGCCATTTGGCAGAAGATCAGTGAACGTTCACTTTTGAATTCCTCTGTATAGAATCTTTCCTTTTCACATGATGAATATTACATAACCTGATAGAGTTGGGTCATGCAAATAGCATGCTAGTGTGACTATGCTGAAAACCACGTTGCCAGCAGAGGTTAAAAGCTGAATACTGATTGGATTTCAGTGTTACTCGAGACTCCTCCTTAGCCTGTCGAATCTGAAGAGTATCAGCAGTGGACACATAGATGATGTCATTTACCCTTCTGTTTGTTCCCATCTAATAAAAGCCCACAAAAGCCCACAGTGCAAGGATGCAGTACCAAGAGTCAACTCTCTAAAACAATAGGATTTAAGGGCTTTCAGCAATAACAAAGAGCCCTAAAGTACCTGTTTAGGGTATCAGACATTCTTTCTTCAGAGCATTCTGCATAAATGTCCTTTGTTTTATGTAAGGGATATGTGGAGAAGACACTAAGTTATCACTGTCACTTCATGCATAAATTGAAATATGTAACTATACCCCATGTCCATTTAATATTTAATTTAAACTTACCGAGTCCCCTTTTGTAAGAGCTGAATGGGGGGATATTACAGGACTTTCATGAAACCCAGTTCAACTTTTATCCATTAATTCAACAAATACTGCCTATTTTGTGAGGGAGCATGTCAGGTCCTGGGTATAACTGGTAAGCAGTTTAGACATAGATGCTGCCTCAAGGACCTTCCACCTTTAGAGAACACTGGATTTATATACATTTTTTTCCAAACAGAGTGTCTAAACTGTCTTATTTTCCCTTAGAAAGGGCTAGATGAGTGGTGAAGGTCCTCCTCTGTTTATGCTCGGAAATTCTGATCCTCCCTCCCAAATCTTGTAAGTCCAACTTTCTTTTTTTTTTTTTTTTTTTTTTTTCCGTACCGGGAACCGAACTCACGACCTTGCGCTTGCCAGGCAGGCGCTTTTGCCGCTGTGCTAAATCCCCAGCCCCCCAACTTTCAATTGAAATAGATCCAGGGGTCCCAACGGCCCCAAGTGCTGTTGATGGGCAATTGATATTGAACAGGTGGTCACGTATTAAAGACTGTGATGTCATCCCTGTGGGACAGAGCTCCAGGCTGAGTCCTGTTTTCTGACCCTCACCCCTCTGCCAGTACAACTCTGTAAAGTTCTCTTTATTTCACACGTGGCCCCAGCTCAAACAACCAGGGTGTAACCTCAGTGGGCTCTTGTGTAGCAGTCCTTTCCCAATCTTCCTAACCTCAGTAAGAAGGGCCACTACCTACCCAGGTACTCAACCCAGAAATTGAGGAGTTTTCTTTGGTTTTGCTTTTCCTAGCTCTCTTTTATCTTCAAAAGAGCTCCTAGGGCCAGGGATATAGTTCAGTGGCACAGCGCCTGCCTGGCAAGCATAAGGTCCTAAGTTTGATTCCAGTACACACAAAAAAAGAGCTCCTACCCAGGCATGGTGGCACATAACTATCCCAGCACTTGGAAGGCTGAGGCAGAAGTATCACAAGTTTGAGCTCAATTTTAGTGAAGTGCTGTCTCTAAAGAATTTTTTTAAAAAAGGACTGGCATACATCCCTGGTTCAATCCACAGCACTACAAAAACAAAAACAACCAACCCTTCCCCAAAAAAATCAACAAACAAAAAACCCAACTCTTGAGCCCATCTCCTTCTCATCACCATCTCTACAACAATTCTTTGAAGCCAAGGCACTACCATTCCTGCTTAGATTACTTTCATAATCGATTAAGGGGCATTTGGGTTGTTTCCAAGATCCAGCTATTACAAATTGTGCTGCTATAAACATGGGTGCACATATATCGCTGTGGTATGATGTTTTTAATTCTGGGAAGATATTCAGAAGGGGAATAGCTGGTTCAAATGGGACCTTTAATCCTGGTTTTTTAAAGAATCTCCACACTAATTTCCATAGTGGTTGCACCAGTCTACACTCCTACCAACAGTGGAGAAATGTTCCTTTTTCCTCACAGCTCCACCAGCATTTGTTATTGGTTGGTTTCTTGATAATAGCTGTTCTTTCTGGAGTGAGATGAAATCTATGTTATTTTAATTTGCATCTCTTTTTTTTTATTTAATTTTTTTGTCTTTTTGAGGTAGGGTCTCACTATGCAGTTCAGGCTGGCCTTGAACTCACTTTGTAGCTCAGGCTAGCCTTGAACTCACAACGACACTCCTGCCTCAGCCTCCTGAGTGCTGGTATTACAGGTGTGTGTCACCACACCCAGCTCAATTTGCATCTCTTGAATGACCAATGATATTGAACATTTTTTCATATATATATTTGCTGTATGTATTTCTTCATCTGAGAAGTGCATATTCATCTCAGAAGCTCATTTTTGGATTGGGTCTTTGAATTTGGGAGGTCTGATTTCTTTTCAATTTTTTGTATGTTCTAGATAGAAGTCCTTTGTCTAAGGGACAGTTGGCTAAATTTTTTCTCACTTTGTGGGTTACCTTTTCACTCTATTAGTGATTTCTCTTGAAGCGCAAGAGCTTTTCAATAAGATGAGATCCCAGTTGTTGATTCTTTGAAGTACTTCTTGTGCAGTTTGGGTTTCTTTTTTTCATGAAGTTTCTGCCTACACCTATGTGAGAGACCACTATGAAGCAGCCCTGAGCAGGACTTAAAATTAACCAATGGGCTTTTCATCTTTACTTGTGAGTCTGTCCAAAGCCTAGACTGCTTGTCTGGAGGCGGGCAGTGGACTCATAGTAAGTGAACCTCTGTGAGTCACTGATCCCTACTGAGGCCTGTAATGGTGGGTGAAGCTGTGAAGCCTCAAAGGAAAAGACAAGGTAACAGCCAAGGACACCTATATCCAACCTCAACTAGATACAGACTCGGGCATCTCACTCCTGGGTAGATTAACTTAATGCCTTACTTGGAGCAGTCCTTGAGTGGTTCTGCACTTTGCCCTTCTTGAGTATTCCCTTCTCTTCTTCTGATAACTAAATAAATATGGGCCACCCAGAGAAAGGCTTGTTCTTAGCCCCAAGAGAATCTCCAATTCTGTGAGAGGGTTTTGATCCTCTGGAAGCCCTGAAATCATTCCATTTGAGTCTTTTATTTAGCCTTTGCTGTACATTTGTTTGGCAGATTGTGGACCTGATCAATCCACAATAACTAAGGGATGTTATCAACCTTATACCCACATCTTCAAGATTTTACCTATTTTCTCTTCTGTAGATTTAGTGTTTCTGTTATAATGTTTAGGTCTTTGACTCATTTTGACTGTAGTTTAGTGCATGGTGGTAGACATGGGCCTAGTTTTAGTTTTCAGCATGTAGACAGTCAGTCTCTCCAGCACCACTTAATAAAGAGGCTATCTTTTTTGCAGTGAATGTGTCTGGCTCCTTTGTCAAAGATAAGGTAGCTAAGTGTGTTTGTAGTTGTTTCTGCATCTTGTAATCTGTTCCACTGTTCCTCAGGCTTGGTACTTTTCTTTGTTTGTTTTATTTGTTTTTTGCCAGTACCATACCGATTTTATCACAGCTGCTTCATAGTATAATTTCAAGTCAGGGATTCTGATGCCTCCTCCCTTGTCTTTGTTTCCCAGAATTGTTTTTGCTCTTCTAGATCTCTTCTGGTTCCAAATGAATTTTAGGAATGTTCTCTCTAGTTCTGTAAGGTATGCTAATTGTATTTTGACTGGGATTGCATTAAATCTGTAAAACAGATTTGGAAGTATGGCCATTTTCGCTATACTGGTTCTCCCTTTGCAAGAGAAAGGGTATCTTTCTATTTTCTGATATCCTGTTCAATCTCTTTTTTGGGAGTACTGTAATTTTCAATGTATACATCTTTTACTTACTTTGTTAGATTGATTCCTAAGTATTTCATTTTTGGGGGATGCTATTATGAAGAGTGTGGTTTCCCTAATTTTTCTCTCAGTGAGTTTGTTGCTTGTGAACAGGAACTCTATTGATTTTTGAGTGTTTACTTTGTATCCAGTTATGCTACCAAATTTTATTATTAAATCTACAAGTCTTTTGGTGTTTTTTTGTTTTTGTTTTTTTATGTAGAGTACCATGTCATCTGTGAATAATGATGTTTTAAATTCTTTCTTTCCTATTCTTATTCCTTTTATTTCTCTCTCTTGTCTAATTTCTCTGGCTAATGTTTCCAGAACTATATTGAATAGGAGTGGTGATAGTGGACATCCTTGTCTTGTTTCTAATTTTAGAGTGAAAGCTTTTGGGTTTTGTCCATTTAGTATGATGTTGACTGTTGGTTTATCATAGAAGGCTTTTATCAGATTTATGTAAAGACCACCTATTCCAATTTTCTGTATGGTTTTTATCATGCATGAGTGTTGGACTTTGTCAAAAGCTTTTTCTGCATCTATGACTATGTGACTTTTGCCTCTGGCTCTGTTAATATGGTGTATTACATTTCCTGATCTTCATATGTTGGGGTATCCCTGCATTCCTGGTGTGAATCCTACTTGGTCACGGTCTATAATCTTCTTGATTATCTGCTGCATTTTGTTTGCCAGTATCTTATTGAGGATTTTTGCATCTATGTTCATTAGGGAGATTTGTCTGTAGTTCTTTTTTTGGTTGGGTCTTTCTCTGGTTTTGGTATCAGGGTAATACTTGCCTCTAGGAATGAGTTAGGGAGTATTGCTTCCTTTTCAATTGCATTAAAGAATTTGAGGAGTATTGGCATTAAATGTTCTCTAAATTTCTTGTAGAATTCAGCTGTGAATCCCTCACGACCTGGGCTTTTCTTTGTTGTTGTTTTTAACTACATTTTCAAACTCACTAACTGATTAATCTCATTAACTGATTTGACATTTTCAATTTCATTAACTGATCAATCTCATTAACTTACCTGGTTATTCAGAATTTTTATATCTTCTTCATTCACCTTTGGTAATTCATTACATCTAGGAATCTGTCCATTTCTTCTGCATTTTTCATCCTATGAAAGTAAAGATTGTCGAAGTAGGTACTGATGATCTTCTGAATTTCTACAGGATCTGTAGTGATTTCACCCTTTTCATTCCTTAGTGCATGAACTTGAGCTTTTTCTTTCCTTTTTTGAATAAGGTTGGCTAAGGATTTATACATTTTATTTATTCTTTCAAAGAACCAACTCTTCAATTCATTAATTTCTTGTATTGTTTTCTTAAGTCTCCATTACATTGTTTTCTGCTCTTCTCTTTACATTTTCTTCCCTTGTATGGGTTTTGGGCTTGTCTTGCTCCTCTTTCTAGAACCTTGAGGTGCAACCTTAGTTTTTTTTTGTGCTCATTCTGTTTCACTAATGTGAGAATTCACTGCTATAAATTTCCCTCTCGGGACTACTTCCATTACTTCCCATAAGTTCCAGTATGTTGTATCTGCACTTTCATTTAGTTGTAGAAATTGTTTAATTTCTTCTTTAATTTCATCTATGACCCATTGGTTGTTTAGGAAGGGAATTTAATTTCCATGTGTTTCAAGTGCAGCTTACCTACTGACAAACTATGGTAACCATTAACCTGCTACCTTCAACCACAGAAGCAAAATCTAAAGTTATATAACAAAATCAAACATATACCATGTACTTGTATGGAGTGATTTTCCCCTTGGTGGGGTGGTTTCACTCTTCTGTGGGGGCAGTGGTTAAGATAGGTAGGAGACAGGATAAAGTGATGAATGAGGTTAAATATAGTAGAGTCAAGGCTGGAGGCCAAAGGATGATCACCCAAATTTTAGGAAACTGGAGGACACAGGAGGGAAAGAATGAAATAGAATGTAAAGGAGTAATCAGAAAAGGAAGAGACAATGCTTACTCACTTGAAAGTTTAAATTCAAAAACTAGTTGAGGGCTCGTGCGGCCCCTCCCTGTGCACACCCTGTGCTGAGCGAGCGAGTGCTCCAAGAGCTGCTGGTCCAGTGGTTTGAGTCTGTGCTTTACTCCCACCACCATGGTTCCCAGATGAAATTCATGGAGAGAGCCAGGTATTTCCCATCTACTTCCTGGGGACACAGCGGGCAACCCAGGACCCTGCTGCCATTACAGTCTGAGTCTCTGCCCTCCATGCACCCACGGCAGACAGGAGGTCCTCACTCAGAAGCCCCAGGGACTGCTCTAGCTGGGGTGCGCATGTAGGCCCTTCCTGCATGCACCCTGTGCTGAGTGAGCGAGGGCTCCAAGAGCTGCTGGTCCTGCGGATCGAATCCGTGCTTTACTCCCACCTCCACGGTTCCCACCTGAAACTTGCAGAGAGAGCGAAGTATTTCCCATCTACTTCTTGGGGGCAGAGCGGGTGACCCAGGACCCCGCCACCATTACAGTCTGAGTCTCTGCCCTCTGTGCACCCATGGCAGACAGGAAGTCCTCACTCAGAAGCCCTGGAGACTGTTCTCACCAAGGTTCGTGTGTGGGCCCTCCGTGCATGTGCCCTGTGCTTAGTGAGCAAGTGCTCCAAGAGCTGCTGGTCCAGTGGTTCAAGTTCATGCTTTACTTGTGCCCAGACTCCCTGGGGGGGGTCACAGGCATGGGCAATCTGTGATTGCTGTCTGTCCGGCCTGCATCTGGTTCCTGTATGTGTCCTGAACTGACTGGAGACACAGAATCAGGTGGTTCACAAACTGTCGACCCTGCAGTTTGTGTCTGGGTTTTGCCTGTACCCTGAACTGCCTGAGGACACAGTCCACTGGACCGGGATGGTCGCAGCAGTGCAACCCAAGTCTGGGCCGTGCACATGCCCTCAATTGCAAGGGGACACTGGATCAGACAGTCTTCCATCAGCTGACACCTATGCCCGCCTCTGAGACCTGGCATAACTAGATACAAATCAACAAGTGCCAGAAAACCCCAGACTAAGTAGTGCTTCTTAGGGGTCAATGAGGGGCAAACCTGACCAACAACAAAACTAGTGACACTAGTGGCATTTACTGTGCAGCCACCGAAGAGCGAAACTGAGCATTCTGCATCTGGTAGCAAACATGACAAAATGAAGGACTAAAACACAGTCCCAGAACTCCTCCCCACTCAGAACAAGTCTGGGAGACATCGACATAGGAGAATTTGGTAAACACATGCCTGGCATAGCTGAAATGATTGCAATGGAAGTAAAGAAACAACTCCACAAGGCCATAGAAGAGATGAGATCAGAAATAATCTCTCAGGCAAAAAAGGAAATGACAATAATAATGAAAGAACTGCTCAAAAAATCTGAAGAAGAAACATATAAGAAAACAGAAGAACAACAAAAATGGACAGAAGCATTAAATTAAAAATATAGAAAGGACTTGGAATGCATGAACCAAATTCAAAGAGACTTCCAGGAAAACAAAGCTGCCATTGAAAGCTGCCAAAACTGCTTGAATGAAGCTGAAGATAGAATCTCAGACTTTGAAGACAGCATTGCAGCTAGTGACCATGAAAGAAAGGATCTCAGAAAATCAACAAGGATCCAGGAAAAGGCAATTCAACAGCTGCAAGATGAGGCAAAGAGGAATAATGTACACTTTATAGGAGTCAATGAAACAGCACGAGGCAACACAAATGACATAAAAAGAATATTTGCAGAAATAATAGCAGAAAATTTCCAAGTATGGAAACAGAACCTGATATATAGGTAATTGATGCATATAGAACTCCAAACAACCACAACCAAAATAAAACTATACCCAGACATATAATAGTCATGTTCCCAGATCTACAGCAAAAGAACAGAATATTAAAAGCTGCTAGAGAAAAAAGAAACAGATTACCTACAAAGGAAAACCCATCAGAATCATGGCAGACTTCTCAACACAAACCATCCAATCAAGAAGAGCTTAGAGTGAAGTATTACAAGCTCTGAGACAAAACGGCTTCCAACCAACACTGATGTATCCTGCCAAACTATCCTTCAGTTTCAACGGAGAAATAAAATATTTCCACAACAAAGAAAAACTGAAGAACTTCATGAGTGCCAAACCATCATCACAAAGAATACTAAAAGATATTGTAGACACAGAAAAAAATGACCACAATTTCAAGAATAAGAATAGAAAGGAACCTTCAAGCAGACCAAGCAGATAAACAGATAAAAAGTCAGAAACCAACAACAAGTCAGTAACACGACAATGATAAGTCAACACATATCAGTTGTAACTATAAATGCAAATGGTCTCAATTCTCCAGTCAAAAGAAACATACTGGCAGAATGGATTAAAAAACAAAATCCAATGATATGCTGTATACAGGAATCACATTTTACTCAAAAGGAAATCCATAGACTAAAAGTCAAAGGATGGAAAACAATTCTCCATGCAACAGGAACCCAGAAAAAAGCAGGTGTAGCTATTCTGTTTGCAGACAATGTAAACTTCAAACTGACACAAATCAAAAGACATAAAGAAGGTCACTACATACTAGTCAGGGGAAAACTGCAAGAGGATGAGATAACAATCATAAACATCTATGCACCAAATATCGGAGCTCCAAATTATATAAGACAAATCTTAACAGGAATGAAAACCCATATAATTAATAGCACTATTGTAACAGGGGACCTCAACACCCCATTGACACAAAGAGATAGGTCAACTGGACAAAAAATCAGCAAGGAAATAACAGATCTCAACCAAAGCTGTCAACAAATGGAATTAGTAGATGTATACAGAATGTTCCACTCCACAACATCAGAATACACATTTTTCTCAGCAGCACATGGGTCTTTCTCTAAAATAGACCACATCCTAGCCCGGAGATCATACCTTCCAAAATGCAAAAGAATTGAAATTATCCCATGCATATTATCTGACCACAGTGCAATGAAATTGGAAATTAATGACAAAAGGAACTCCAAAAACTCCACAAACACTTGGAAATTAAACAACAACCTTCTGAACAACCAATGGGTCACAGAAGAAATTAAAGAAGAAATTAAAAAATACCTACAAACAAATGAAAATGTAAATACAACTTACCAGAATCTATGGGATGCAATGAAAGCAGTCCTCAGAGGGAAATTTACAGCAGTTAATTCACACACAAGCAAAACAGAAAGAGAACAAATAAGTAGCCTAATGTTGCATCTTAAACTTTTAGAAAAAGAAGAACAAGTCAGGCCCAAAGCCCAAAGAAGGGAGGAGATTATAAAGATTAGGGCAGAAATTAATGCAATTGAGACAAAGAAAACCCTCCAAAAAATAAATGAATCTAAGAGTTTGGTTCTCTTTATATTATCATTATTATCAATATAGCAATAGTGACAAAAGTTTCACTTGCAGAGTCTACACTGTATTTGGTATAATACATGAGAAAAGTTCTGAGCCCTAAAGGATCTTTTAATATAGCAAAGAATTTAGCTCATGTACTAAAGAAGATAAATAAAAAGGAAAAGGAAATGGAGGGCATACTTCCTGAAGCTACCCACAAAGTATCATAAGTATGTTGTCATTTCTTTGAATGCTCACAGAATCCTATGGTTAGGGGATGAATGATACTAGTGTTACAGACAAGGAAACAGGCATGGGACGGGAAAGTGACTTGCCCAAGATCATGTAGTGGAAAGGTGGCAGAGCCAGGATCCATACTCATTCACGTGTCCTAAGTACTGAAGGCTTCATCCCAGCAAACTGCTGTAGGAAGTCTAAGGAAGTAGGAACTAGTGTGTGTTGGAACTGTTCAGATGATATCATGGAAGAGGTGGGACTTACATCAGAGGGAAAATTTGGGAGGCAAGAAGAGGTGTGACCTGAACAAATACAGGAACATCCTCAGCTTAAGTACTTAGGGAATAGTGGAGATCAGTCTAACAGGAGGTACCTGTGCCAAGCTTAAGTAAGCTAGAGTCAGGGCCTTGGAATGGGTACAAGAACAAGGTGAAGAATTGTTTAGATGAGTACATTATTAGTATGTGAAATGGACAGGGGAACTGAGAGAGAGGCTGAGGCTGGGAAAGTCAGTTTAGGAAAAGCTGAAGTAGTACAGGTGTACAGGGTACAGAAAAGGACCAGAAGCAGGATGAAGAAGTGATACAGAGTGTGGAAAGCTAAATAATGTACCTCCTTCACGATGTCTATATCTTAATTCCTGCAGTCTGTGTTTGCTTACCTGCAGATGTGGTTAAGGATGTTGAGATGGAGCAATTACTCTGGTGAGCCTAAGCTAATCACCTGAGTCTTTGAAAGAGGTAGCCAAGATGGTGAAAGAGGCAGAGGTGATGTGACTAGGAGTAAAGATAGGAGCAATGTGGTCATGAGCCAACAAATGCGGACAGTTTTTAGAAGCTGAGTGAAATGGAATCTCTCCTGGAGCCTGCAGAGGAAACCAGCCTTGTCGACACCTTAACTTTAATCTCATGTTAGTCTTATTTTGACTTCTGGCCTCCACAATTTGCAAGAAAATAAATGTGTGTTGTTCTAAGCCATTAACTGTAGTGATTTGTTACAGTATCAATAGGAAACTAATACATAGAGGAAAGACTGGATACGAAAGATATTCTAAGGAAAAACTGACAGTGTTTGATGATTAGATGAGTAGAAAGAAGGTGATGATCAATGTAATTCCAAGGTTCTTAACCTATATTATGAAGGCAACACAAGTGGAATTAGTATTCTGGAGAAGAGACAAATTCAATTTTATATATTTTGAGTTGCATTCAAGGGTAGGCATCCAAAATCAAGCTTACCTGAGTGAGGATTTGATTTTGGGTTTTCAGGAGGGAGGATGAATGGGTAAAAAGTTGTTCCCAAATAGCACAGTAACACTTAAGTTCCACAGTTAGAGATGAGGTCACTTCAGTTAAAATTCCCTTCTAGGGAGAATGGCCAAATAGTAAGCCTTACTGTATTTTAGTTTCAGTGAGCTTATTACATCCTTTTATTGAAAGATTTGGTAAGGGATTGAGACAAAGGTTCAGCATTTGAGAAGTCTATAGGTCTGGCCCTAGATGCAGAGTCCACGGACACTCCTAGAATAATTGCTTGTGTATATGCACCATATTCTAAGGAGACAACATATAGCTCTCATTGGAGTCTCAAGGGAAATATGATCAAAAAAGAAAACTAAGAATTCTTTCCCTATGTCGTAGGGTACCAGACACCACAGGAGGAAGGGAAGACGGGGAGAGGAAGCAGAAAGGACAACACGGTAACTGCCTCCTCTTGCTGCCCCTTGGTACTGCCAGTTCCTGCTTCTCTTTTCCCTCACGAGGCCCATTTCACATTAGGGCTTCGTGTGTTTCTAGAACCAGCCTGCAAGGGGGCTGCAAAATCTTATTTGTTGAGAGTTGTTTCATTGAAGAGATTTTGTTCTGATGTTTTTTCAGAATGTTTCTTCTATTTCATAAAGGAGTTTTGTGACTATTACAAATATAACTCAATAAGTAGTGATCAACAGTAATCTCTTTTCAAAGACTAAATGGAACCTAAACAAGGGAGCTCTTAATTAGCAGCAACTATTTTTTATTTGGTGAAATCATCAATATTTAAAATGTTTTGAAAAAAATGTTTCGATAATTAAATTTGATGTCAGCCCTCTATATTGAAAAGATCCTTCCCAGTAAAGCTTAGATTCAGCATAGCCAAGTCCACTGAACGTTTTAGAGGTTAACCTGGGGTCAAATCCCTCCTCTAAGCAATTTTCTTTGATAACTCATTTTCCTTTTCTGTATATATTGAACAGTTTCCATTTTGTTTTACAATATAATGTTGAAGCTTTTTAAAAATTTTATTTTGGCTTTTTGAGACAGGGTCTCCCTGTGTAGTTCAGGCTGGCCTTGAGCTCATTATGTAATCCAGGCTGGCCTTGAACTTGTTTTGATCCTCCTGCCTCAGCCTCCCAAGTGCTAGGCCTACAGGCACACAACACCACACCCAGCTTGTTGAAGTTTTTTAAAATCAAAGTTTGCCATGTTAAGACTTCCTTTTTATATAATAAAACAATGGGGTAGGCCTGCAGTTGATGAGTTTGCTCTGGGTGGGACTGATTGGTCTAGGTCCTCTCCATAGACATGATGTTTCACTTTAATGTTTAGACTTATGGTATGGTTTGTGTCTGTGTGTCCCCTGAAAGCCTCATGCGGTCATGGGGCAGGGTTTTAGAGTTTTATTGATTATGGGTGTGAGAGCTACACCTGCCCTGGGGTGGATAGTTTGCATACGTAAGGGAGAGGAAAAGGCTGCTTGTGGCCATTCCTCCCTTGTGTGCTTGTTGCTTTTGCTGTGTTCTGCTGCCATGAGCTGTAGCCCTCTGCCATGTGCCACTCTGCCTTGCAACCTGCCAACTATGGACTGAAACCTCCACAAACTGTAAGTGAAATAAACCTTTCCTTCCTTAATTTTGAGATTCAGGTATTTTGTCCTAGCAATGAGAGAAAAGTAACCAAGACAGCTTACTTTCGGGGACAAATACTGTTTCAGTAAAATAGTAAAATAAATGTAAATATTTTTTCAGCTTCTACTATTAGAGCTAAATATATACTTGCTCAGCTGTAATGTCAAGGAAAGTATAATGCTTTGTCTTTGAAATAAATGACTATCATTTCATTAGGTCAAATCTCACATAAGTTTAATCTTACACATTTAGATACTTTTTGAGTGAAACTGATATGGAGCTATTATGACTAATACTATGACAAGACGGAGAAAAGCATTCTATAAAACAGACTTGGCTAACCTATATTTGCTTGTGAAGGATGGCAGTGCTTGTTGGACAGCTCTAGCCAGGGAGTATTGCTCCTCATAGGCCTTGTCTAAGAATACACTTTTGTCAGTTTGGAAGCATACTTCTTTTTGATTGAGATGACACTGGGAAGGACATACATGGAGCTCTCAGAGGAAGAGAACTCAGGACTGGGATGGAAGCAGAAACATCGAAACAACACTCAGAATTTGGAGGCAGATTTATTTATGTGGATGCGCACTGATTGGGATCACCCCCAGGATATCAGGCCCTGATCTCTGGTGGTCTAAGGCTTATATGGAATAAGCAAGCAGGAAGTACAGAGGCAGAATGGCTTGTCAAATGGGGACTGGTTTATACAATGTGCATCATAGTGACCAGCTATGCATCACAGTGACCAGCTTCTAAGGGACCAGAAGCAGCTGGAACTGGAACTATTACTTGGACAACTAACAAAATGAAGTATACTGGTGTCAGGGGGTGCATTTTCTGTTACAAAGTCTGGCAATTAATGTGGTGACAGATGCCACAGTTACATCATATTAAAGTCTATAAAAGACGCTTTCTGTAGCATTATTCTTACCTTCTACACTAGTTTGCTAGGGCTACCATGCCAAAGGACCACAAACTAGGTGGCTTAAACCAACAGAAATTTAGTATTTTCCAACTCTTGAGGCCAGAAGTCTAGAATCAAGTGGTCAGCAATGCTGGTTTTTTTCTTGGGGCTCTGAGGGGAAATCTGCTCCATGTTTTTCTTCTATCTTCTGGTGATGGGTCTGTACATTATTCATCTAACTAATTACATCTGCAAAGTCCTATTTCCAAGTAAGTTCACAGTCTAAGATTCCAGGTAGACATAAATTTGAGAGGGAAACTATTTAACCAACCACACACTTCTAAGCCACTTACCCTTGAAAACATCAGTGGAATTCATTAGAATACAAAGCTAGTAGGGCATAGGGTTCATGTCCCATTCCAGGTGAGGCAATTCACTTTAATGGATTCTAGGCTGACAAGTACACGGGACTAGTGTTTCAGTGTTTGCCCCTTCCAAAACTCATGTTGAAATTTAATTGCCAGCGTAACAGTAGGAAGTGGGACCTTCAAAACATGATGAGCCTGTGAAGGCTCAGTGGAATTAATGCAAGGGAAAGGGTAGGTGTGGGCCTCCTTTTGGTTTTTTGCTTTTCTGTCATCTGAGGACACACAATCCCTCCTTTTGTTCTTTTTATTCTTCATGTGATGATGCAACAAAAAGGCCCTTGCCAGATCTACAGATGCCAATACCCTGATATTGGACTTCTCAGTCTTTAGAATTGTGAGCCAGTAAATTACTATTCATTATAAATTACCCAGACTGATCTATTCTAACAGCACAAAGCAGACTAAGGTAACTACTTTAAATGTGTTTTCCAGTTAGTTCAAAAGGGAGCTAGGCAAGAACTTGGATAGAATAGTACAATTCTACCTCTAATGGTTGGGTCTTAGCCTATTTCGGCTGTAACAAAGTGCCAGATTTGATGGCTTAGAAATAGAAAATTTACTTTTTACAGTGCTGGAGGCTGGAAGTTCGAGATCCAGGTAGCAGCAGATTTGGTGTATGGTAAGCACCTGTTTCCTGGTTCGTGGAGAATACAGATGTTCTCTGTGTCCTCACACGGTGGAAAAGGAGAGAGCACTCTGGCACTAATCCCAGTCATGTGGATTCTGTTCTTATGATCTGATCATATCACAAAGGCCTTGCCTTCTAGTATCATCACACTGGGAGTTAGGATTTCAACATATGAATTTGGGGTGGACATTCAGACTATAGCAGGCTGCAAAACAATTGCAAGTACACACCCCTCTTATGGTTGGTCAGGGATGCTGTTTTCCTATAAGGCATGGGACACACTGCTACAAAAACAAGGCAATAAATGGCAAAGGTGTTAGGGCCACAATGAATGTTACAAATCATGCCAGTGTTTGCTTTTTGGGAAATGGCCATTGAAATGCCTTGTCTGGGTACCATTCTATTGCTAATGATACACATGCCAACACATTGCCTGCTTTGTGTTTTGCTGTGGAACTTGGTGAACTTTCAACTGATTGTTATTAGCTTGTGCATGTGTACTGAAGATCAAAATGATTAACAACAGTTTGAGTTTGTACAGAACTTCCTTTCTGGAACCTTTATTTTTGGCAGGTATGTGGGAGGACTGGGTAAAATACACGATAAAAAACAGAACTTTGGCAAAGGACCAACAATCTTAATCATAAATTTTAAGCATTTAGGCAATTTTTTTGAAATGAGTATTTACATACTATTACCTAAGCCAGGCATTGTGGCACATGGCTATAGACCCAGGTACTCAGAAGGCCGGGAGAGGAAGATCACAGGTTTGAGGCCATCCTGGGTAATTTAGTGTGATCCTGCCTCAAAATAAAAGATAAAAAAAGGGCTGGGATGGAGCTTAATGGTGGTATAGCAGCCCTGGGTTCCATCTCCTAATACAAAAATTTTTAAAAAATTAATTAAATTTTAAAAATTGGTATGGGGACTAGACAGAAGCCCTTTAGATATCTGGGGTGTTTGGATGATGCTATCCTTTGTTAGGGACACTTGGCAAACTACAAAACCTTAGGAATGTGCATTCTGCCTCATTTAGAAATTCCACTTTAAACATTTAAGAAATAATCAAGGGTGAGAGCAAAAATGTAGCTATGGTCACCACGTTCTGCTGTTATGCAATTGCTTATAATGGCAAAGAACTGAGAATAATTCAAACCTCTATGGGGGAGAATTGGCTAATGATAGCACATCCATGTTCTCAGATACCATGCAGCTGTTTAAAGTGCTGTTGCAGAGTACAGTGTTCAGTCCTGTGGAAGATGCACAATGTATGTTGTTAAGTTCAGAAATCAGAGTGAAAAATCTTATGCATAGAATGGTACTTTAAAAATGGTATATACATTCATAGGGAAATGCCATCCTATTAAGAAATAAATGTAGTTGATGAAAGGACTGATTTTTTTTTCTCATATGGACTTAGTACATTTTCAATAGTGAATATATATTAAATTTGTGAAGAGAAAAACAAGGGTTTTGTGTTGTCAAATTTTTTCTTTTTTTGTCTTTTTGAGATAGGGTGTCACTACACAGTTCAAGAAGCCTTGAACTCACTTTGTGGCCCAGGCTGGCCTCAAACTCACAATGATCCTCCTGCCTCAATGCCCAGCCATGTTCTTAATTTTGAAACAGGGTCTTACTAATTGCTCAGGCTGGCCTCAAACTTGCCGAGCCTCCTCCTTCAGCATAGTGCTTGCCACCATACTTTACTAACATCTTCTCTGTGTGTGTATATTTAAAATAGGTAAGAAAATAAGTACCATGGGAAAATGACATAAGGAAAGTTAAAATGAAATTTGAGGTCATTTCTCCAAATGCACGCAGTAACTCTATACAGGTAGCTTCACATTTTGCTTTAGGCTTTCAAGCGCAAATGGAGGGCTGGGGATATAGTTCAGTGGCATACTGCCTGCCTGGTAAGTGTGAAGCCCTGAGTTCGATTCCCAGAAAAAAAAAGAGCAAACGGAAAGTCAGAAACAGAATCAACTACAGTATCTCTATTACCTGCAACATCAGAACAATCTGTTAATCAGTAGTTTAAAAGTAAATATAAGGGCAGATTTCACTGGGCTTTTATGTACATGTAGGCTGGAAACACAGTGCTGAAGACCAGTGGAAAGTTAGGTACCGGGTTCTCGGTTATCTTTTATGATAAAGGGTGGCCATAAAGTCTGCAGACACAGACAAAATTATTTTATTTCTTATACATTTATATTAATCAAATTATAGCTTTTTATTGTACGTATTAATTTTACTGAGCCCCATTTTTAAGTAGTACATATTTGCAGTGTGTAACGATCATAGTCACTGTGGTGAGTTGGTACTTGTGACTAACACATCTTAATTCTTTTTACTTTGCTTTCCTCTTTTCCCTGTCCCTCGTCCATCTCCTGGTCTCCTTCCCTTTTGCAAAAGATCTGTCGTCCTCTTTCCTATTGTCCATCTCTTATTTTGGTCTTTATTTATGTGTTGGGTTCACATATAAAAGAAACCATGCAATATTTAAGCTCATGTGTCTGATTTATTTTACTTAACATTATGCTTTCACGGTGCATCCATTTTCCTCCAAATGACTCAAGCTTATCCTGCTTTCTGCAGAGCAGTGTTCTACTGTGAATAAGTAACGTATTTCCTTTATCCAGTCATCTGTTAATGGACATATAAATCACTTCTAAGATTTAGCTATTTTGAGTTATGCTCCTATAAATATGGGTATGCATGTACCACTGTACAATGTCTTAAACTCAGGAAGACACCTACAAGAGGAATAGCTGGGTTGAAAGGAATGCCTTCCTCTTCTTCCTTTCTCTTCTTCTTTTTTCTCTTCCTCCTTCTTAGGATCTCACTATGTAATTCAGGCTGGCCTTGAGTTCACTAAGTAGCCCAGGCTGATGTGCAACTTTCAGAGATCCTCCTGCCTCAGCTTTCTGAGTGGAATTTCAATTTTCAGGGTTTTTAAAAAAGTAAGTTTATAGGTACAATTTAGATATACATAATCATTGCATTAATCATAGGGAATTTGTACTTTTCTACATATGGCCTCTGAAATTTTACACGTTCACTTTAGGTTTTCTAGGTTATAAGAAGACTCGTAAATTTCATTTGATCCACATTCAGTAAAACTTCAAGGAAAGGAGACTTTTCACTTTTATGCCTTTATTTTGATTTTAACCAAGTACATTTGTGAAGACTCTTCTTGTTTTCATGTGGGAGGGTAAAAAAGCTGTCTGCATTCTGGCAGTTAAAACAGGTGTAAGGTATGTAGCCACACAGTGACAAACATGATCTTTGCTTCACTGCCCTGCAGAAACGAAAATTAAAATGGTTACAATTTGGACAAGAGAGAGAGCAGACTTTCTCTGTAAGCTTCAGGGATCTCATTTGACCTCCAGAACCAAATATCTCAATTTTAATTTGTAGATAAAGCACGCTGTTTGGAAAGAATGCTTTTGCAAAACTACAGATTATGAAAGTTTAAAAAAAATCATTGTACTCTGATGTCTTGCTGTTTTAGAAGACTTATTGGTTACTGATGACCCTTTAGAGATAGTCTCCCAAACCCCCAAGGTGATACAGGGGAAAGAAACTCTCAACCTGCTAGATGTCTAGTATGAATTTGTGTCCTCTAAAAGAATGAATTTTAGGAACAACGGAGGCGAAGAGCAGAACGTATTTATTAGGGAAAGAAAGCTTCTGAGAGACAGAAGGGGTCCTGCTGGGTTGCCGAGAACCTTGTCTATACTAGGAATTTTTATAGAGCAAAAACGAGGTAAGGCGGGTCCAAGATGGGAAAAACGGGAAATCACAAGGTGGGTATGAGATGGGACAAAACTACGGTAATTGCTCAGGTAATATTAAATGGGGCTCAAATGGGGAAGCAAGTCATGTAGCAAGAGGGCATGGAACAGAGCAGGGGCTTTTCCTGGAGGGCATGGGTCAGTGGCTCTTTCAGGTTTTTTCAAGGTGATTGATAACTAGAGTATTAATCCCTGATATTTATCCTTACGTGGGTGCATTTGTTTCATCTTTGTCTTGAGGCTGGGCCCTCTGCTGGAGATGTCTATCTCCCCCAAGTTGCAATGTATCCTGTCTTCTGCGCTGGCTCCTTTGAGGCCTAGCCCTGTCTGACTGCCTAGAATATTTCTACCTAACTCAGCTTTCTATAACAAAGGTATAGCTTACTATGTGAACACACCCCATCCCCAATCTGAATCACTCAGAACAATTTATAGAACTATTAGGTAATACAGTTGCTCAAGACAAATTACTTCATCTTACTCCATTGGTCTCCTTTTATCCCTTTAAAAACTCAGTGCTCCTTATCCTCAGTGAACACTTAATTTGGTTTCTAACTCAACCAGTGTCTCCTTATATACCTATCTACAATGTAATCAAATAAAAACTACCTTTGCTTTTATATTAATGTCATTTTGAGATTTCTTGGTTTATACCTCCCAAATACTCATTTTGTCAGTCCAGTCACATTGATATGTTGGATATCATTTTCAGGAAATGAAGTTTTGAAATCTTTAGAAAAGAGAAAGCTTCATGAAAGATTTCATTTTCTAAAGGTGTTGACATGAAATCTTTGGAGACAAGCCAGTGCTCAACCTTTTGCAGAAAATGTTTAACCAACCAAAATCTTGTTAGCACTAATACACTGTAACTTACGTAACATTCTTATATTTATGGTACAGTTCTTGTGCTTCATCCAAATGGTTTTTACAAAATGTAGACGCATAGAAAATTAGAAAAAAGGCAACAAAGCCAGAAAGAAACACACACTTAACTCTTAACACTTAACTCTTAAATATAATGGTTGTAAGCTCTCTGTAGTCAGGAATGATGCTTCTTACTCAGCACCATTATGTTATCCACTGCTTAGGCTCATGTGCGCAGGTTCATCTGCTCGCCCCTGACCGAATCAAAGGAGGCCTTATATTTGGGTAGAGAGGAAAAAAGATTTATTCAGATCTAGCTCTGAGGAGATGGAGGGGCCTACTTGCCTTAAATTACCATCTCACCCTTTACTGATGGGCAAGGGTCTTTCAAAGTAAGGAAAGAGGGGAGGGAAACCAGAATGCTAATGCAGATCTTGCTTTATCACTTCCAGCCATCTTAGCTTATAGTCCCCTTTTTTATGGAAAGGAGACTGGGCTCTGGCTCTCCTGGTGTCAGCCTCTGCATATTCTGCAGAGGGCTGAGGAGAGGTGGGGGAAGCTACTTATGCCCTAGGCCTCAGGAAGGCACTTTTCTCTAAAGAAAAAGAAAAAACAAGACCCATACATAGGGCTGGTTACCAATACACATGGAACATATTCAATAATATTTAAGATTTTTTGAGTGATGCATATTGGCTACTGTTTCTTTTTTTCCACATTACTGTTTTTTTCATTTTTCATTTTTCTTGTGGTACCAGGAATCGAACTCACGACCTTGTGCTTGCCAGGCAGGTGCTTTGCCGCTGAGCTAAATCCCCAGCCCCTTTTTTTCACATTAATAGATAAATGTGCTACAGTTCTCAAAAAGGTTACCTTGGGAATATATATGCCTCTGGGATAGACTGTATCAAACAACCAAAAACAATGAAAAAATTTAAACTTCTTCCCTCAACTACTGACCAGTCTGAGAAGGGACACTTCTCTTTGGGGTATGGCTCAGAAACACTGTGTCATGGAGCCGTACAGGTGACTGTAGGCACACTGCCAAATAAGCGTGTCTTTCCCTTCTGGAAGCAAACATTTTCCAAAAGTATCTGAAAGGATGTCACGGCCAACCAGGTTTTTCCTCTCTGGTTTCATCCAATATAGTTGAAGTCTACCTTTTTTTTTTTTTTTTCTGAGTTTACCAAGTTAATGTTTGCAGGGCAAGTAAGATTTCACAAAAAGAGCAATTATCATTAAACACATTCTACTGAAAATTTGCTTCAATTCAGAATAAGCATATGCATTTCATGAAGTAAGCAATCAATAATAGAGCAAATCAGCATGCATCCAGCTGGAAATGCAGCAGCCTGGGCATCATTACCTGGTCTGCAGAGATTCCTATCTGTTAGTGTTGGAGCTGGCCTACACACACGGTCCCTTGCCCTTGTCAAAACTTATGGTTAGAATATAGTAAGCTTTTTCTTTCTGTTTTTTTGTCTTTTTGAGACAGGGTCCTGCTATGCAGTTCAGGTTGGCCTTGAGCTTTGTAGTCCAGGCTGGTCTCGAGCTTGCAATGATTCTCTTGCCTCAGCCTCCAGACTGCTGGGATGACAGGCATACACCACTATGCCTTGCTAAGCTTTTTACCTTTTTTTTTTTTCCTCGGTACCAGGAATCGAACTCATGACCTTGAGCTTGCCAGGCAGGTGCTGTGCCGCTGAGCTACATCCCCAGCCCCTTAAGCTTTTTACTTTCAAGAAGAATGTATTTCTTTCTTAATATCTATCGGAGTTAGCAACTACATACTCCTTGATGCAATTGTTTGGCAATGTTTGCCTCCCCCTTGATGGAAAAGGCACTCTGCTGTTTTGCCTAACAGTGTGCCTACAGGGGTGGGTGTTACAGTAGATGCCCCAATATATAGCACATTTGTTAGAAAATGTGGCAAGTCAGGGAGAATTGGATAAAGGAGAGAGCTATCAAAGTGGAAGGAAAGTAAACTACGGCCTCTTCAAATCAGTTGAAGTATATGCTACAAAGACTACTGTTGATGTAAGGCCTCTTAATGCCATTTTGGTAAAGGGCACAGGACCTGCTTTTTGAGGAAATTACCATTTTTGTTTGGTTAAGAAAAGTACTGTGGTTATCATCACTGCTTGTTGAGAATTATATATTTCTGGAGTTCTGACTTTTTAGCTGGTAAAGAAGCTTAGAGTACCTTAGTTTGTTATTTAGACCTCATTCCTACTCCAGTTCTAGTCCGGATCTTCGGGAACCTTAAAATTTAAAAAAAAAATTTTTTTTCAGGTACTCAGAGTTGGACCCAGGGCCCCTGCACTGAGCTACATTCCCAGTCTTTTTATTTTTTGTTAGAGACAGTGTCTTGCTAAGTTGTCCAGGCTGGGCTTGAATTTGCACTCATCATACCTGAGCCTGCTGGAGTGCTGCGATCACAGGGATGAGCTACCACACCCATCTCAAGGTAAAATTTTACATGAAAAACACTTGAGTCATGGGGCAGATACACCAGCCCAAACACTGGTTGAGTACAAACCTCCTTTCTGACACATGAAACAGTCTCTCAGTCACTCCTCTTCGGCCATTTCTTCAGGCCTTTTTGGTGATGTCATCTCTAGATCTGTATTACGTCTTGTTAGGTCCCTCAGACTGTACCCCACCAATTTGAAGAGAAAAACCTCTGACAGACCACCAGTCTGTTCAAACAGAAAGCCCCTCACTCGGCTCCAGAGACTAAAGTAAATCTGTTTGTCAGGATGGTTTCCAGGCCTGGTTCTCAGGCTTACAGGAAACCTTCTAAGTCTACAGAATGCCATGCTGTAATCAGCAACATGCCCATGTCATCCTGCATTTCCCTCCCCCAGAGGTACCAAACCACCAGTGACCCCTGAGAAACTTAAAATTCTCCACCTTTCTCAGTAAAATTTCCCCGTATGCTAAAGTAGTTTATAAAGCAGGCCTCCTTCCTTTGGGAGCCAAAGGCTTTTTTGCCCTTGGTCAGGTGGCATCCAGTCTGAAATAAAGATATCGCTGTTTGCTTCATCCCTGCCTGTCCTGGTAGTCTCAGTCGCTACTCCAGGTCTAACCTGACACATCTTGGTAACAAACTTAAATTTTGTGAACTGCCCCACATCTGGAGCACCAGTGAACTATATTATTCTTGTCCTCAGCATTTCTAAGGTTGACCAGTGTGATTCAGATTTCAGAGGTTTGCATTATTTTTTAAAATGACCTCAGCTACTTGAAAACGGAGACTTGTGTCCTTATCTTTCTTGTCTTTGAGGTATTTGTATTTGACTGTTTGCCTTATTTCACTGAATGTTCATACCAAGGTTCATGCATGGATACTCCAGGATACATCACTCCTCAAAACACTCTTCCTTCCCTGCTTAGTCAATCTGTTAGGTTCTCAGAGCAGGTGATTGTAGTCCAGAGGTGGTCTGAATGTCCTTGGAAAGAATCGTCCTAGTATAAACGTCAGGTGATAAAAATTCTTCCACTAGGGAGAGCCGTTCTTTCTTCCGGTTCAAAGCAGTGCACTTTCTCAGCGCCTCTCACACTGACGGAGGTCAGGCACAGTCACCTCCGCGAGAACGTTCTTCCAAAGATTATCTGCGGATCAGATAAGGACCAGGGCGAATCTGCAAGCGCCCCTGACCTTGGGGGTGGGGGGAGCGCTAGGACACAGTGCAGGGGACGTGCACGAGGACAAACTTCTTTTTAAATCCGCGACTGGGCTTCGGCTCACAGGCGTTTTTCAGGTTCAGCCACGAGATGCTCGGCGCCTCTCCTCCGTTCCCGCGCGCCCCCGCCCCCGCAGCGCCCCCCGCGGATCCCCGACTCCTCAGCGCCGCGGGGACCTCCCTCCCCGCCCCCGCCGTCAGCCCACAGCCCGGGAAAGCGGCTGCAGCCGGGCCCTCGGCGCTCGCCCTCAGCTGTCACCCTTCGGCCTCCCCCGCCCTCGCTCCCGAGCCTTTTGGTCACCGCTGCGTAAATAAGAACCGGAGCCCAGATCCTAAGAGGAATCAACCAGCCACCACTCCCCTCGCCTCCCCCCCAGTGACGGGCAGGCTTACTGCGGCCGCACGCTCGCCGTCTGCCCCGCGGGTCCTGCCGGTTACTCCCGGCCGCCCGCACCTCCTTCTCCGGCCTGGGCCTATCCCCGCCTCCCGCCCTCGTCCCGCGTCGCCCCGCCTCCGGCCCGCGCCCTCGCGGCCGCCATTGGTGCGCGCGCGCCCTAGGCGGGCACGCATTGGCCGGTCGGGAAGTCACTCTCGGCGCTCATTCCGCCGCCCGCAGGCTTGCGGGGAAACTTCCTTATTATTGTGACGCGGAAAACGGAGAAACCCCGATCCCGGCTGGAGGTGCGGTGACAGGCGGCGTCCCGGGGCGCGGATCGCAGGCTGCTGAGGTGCGCGGGGCGGGGTCCGGGTCGCGGGAAGGAGGGGGCCGCGGAGCTGCGCCGCCGCGTTCCCCGAGGGGC
>NW_004955474.1:11848004-11870527 GCF_000276665.1 Chinchilla lanigera | reverse complement strand
GGCCGCGGCTCGGGGAGTCCGCCTGCGGGGTGCGCCAGGGTGGGCCCGGGGTCCTTTGTCAGGGCCACCCCGGACCCTAAGGCCGGGGAGGGGAGCGTGTGTAACCTGAAGCAGCCCAGCCTGCACTGTCAGGCAGCTGTGCACTGATACTGTGCGTGTGCGTGTGTGTGTCCGCGCGCGCGCGTGTGCGTGCGTGCGCAGCGTGGGCTCCAGGGAATAAGTATTTGAACTTTGCTGTGGCTCGATCACTGTCTCTCATAGTTTTATGATTACGTTTTATTTCAAGTTTCAAATCAACCCCTTGTGGAAGTACCTTAAATTCATAGCTGAGCCTTCCAGGATTTTGCTTGGCTTCATCTCACATGCAGTGGTTTAGGAAAGACGATTCAAGCGCTGTCTTCCATTTTTGGGTGCCTTCTGGCTTTTTCCACAAATAGGAAGCTATTTCTGGAAGCTTTTATTTGATGGTTTGATAACATCAAGCGAGCTGATTTTTAAGTTTAGATTGGGAAGAAAGAAAAGCGAACTAAAATGAGGATTAACAGCCTTTTAAAGTAGGGCTGCTAGAGAGAAGGTATCATGTTTTAGACAGATTACTGTGAAACTCTCACTTTCTGTATTTCCTTTATCCTGAGGGAGAAAGGAATGGCATTATAAATCAGAAAAGCAAGGTAGATAAATTACACATTCCACTTCATTGACCCCCATTGAGGCTAGGAAAAGATATAATAGAAAAGATATAATGCATGAATCAAGGTGAAAATCAATGACAAAACTTCTTTGGCATTAAGAAAAAATTCATTTCACTAGCATCCAGTTTTACATATGTTTAGTGAAGCATTTGGGCTTTCATTTTGGATAAAAGAAGCAGGCATTTAAAAAATGTTTCAGTTGATGAGGTTGGAGCTATTGGTTATAAGCTTTGCATTCTGAGGGTCAAATTTGAATTTTGCAAGATTTGCATATCCAATTAAAAACTTTTTCACTTAGTGAAAGTAGCACCTCTGCTGGAGACACAAGATAGTTTTGTGTCGGTTCCAGAAATAAAAGTAATCTACAAATTGAAAGAATTTTTTTTACATAAGGTAGAAGTGAAGTTTTGACGCTAGTATCTGAAAATTATGCAGGACTTTTTCTCTTGAGAGATTTGAGGTGCCTCGCTCTCTTCTTGTTTTGAGTGATAAAGGATGTGGTAAGGAGAAATGAGAGGTGAAAGTCTGCAGCCCTTGTCACAAAAATATGTGTGTGTACGTGGGAAAATAAAGAAAACAGACAAAGTGAAATTATAGTATTTTCCAAAAGTTTTTTAACATGAATGAGAGATTTTAAAATAATACTGTTTTATTATGCTGCTTCAACTGGCGAGGATTTTATAAGGTGCTGTTTATGATTCTAGTTCATGTTTATTGATGACTAACATCTTCCGGGTTTGAAGGTTTCCTACCTAGTGATTCATTCCAGGGCCTCATACATGCTCAGCCGGCATTCTACCACTGAACACTGCCCTTTTATTTTGTTTTTAGACAGCGTCTTGCTAAGTTGAACATGCAGTCCTTGAACTTGTAATCCTCCTGCCACAGCTTTCCGAATAGCTGGAATTATAGGCATGCAGCACCTTGCCCAGCCTTGCGGTTATCCTAATCAAATTCCAGTACTGAGATACAGTGTGTGGGGAATATTTGAGCTTGAATATTATTAAAGGTATTATTTTCAGAAGTTCACTCCTGTCTTTTTACTTTTAATAACGTGAGAACACTTTGCAGAGTTCTCTACTAATATATATTATTTCTCTAACTTGAGCTCTCCAAGGTGAGGTGCAACAGTTCTGACTTCTGGTCTGAATGTCAAGTGTGTGATCTGTGGCAAGTTAAATTTCTCTGAACCTCAGTTTTCTCATTTTGTAAATGGAGAGAATATCTAAGTCACAGACTTGGTAGCATTAAACAAGATAATGTAGGTAATGAACTCTGGCCAATATAGCTGCCCAGAGAGGGATCCTCACAAATTTTGTAAGACAGGCTCTTTGACCAGCTAAGGCATGGAGCCCCAGCCCTAACAAATTTTAATGCCTTCCTGCTGTGAGGTAATGAGGAGAACAAGGTGAGGGTGGAACCTAGTTTGTGATCTCAGCTTCAGCCCTTCACCTCTTAGAGGACCAAAATTACTTGGATGTACACGTACCAACTTCCCACAAGAGATGTAAATGTTACGTACTACACACATGTACTAGTAAACTAAAATAAAACAAAAAAATCAAAGTTGTTTGGCCCCTAAGGGCATCAGCTGCCACTAAAATGAGGTTAGAAATGTAAGTCTCATGCCTAGAGGTTGGATCGAGTAGGCTGTTAAAGTCTCCTTAAATAAGAAAGATCCTGACTCCGTTGTCCTTAGACATTTACCGGTGTTGGGAATACTTCGTGGTAGCTGGGAGCTGTGTTTCTGTGTGAAAGAGCTGCTTTATCATACGTCAGGGTGAACATGCAGGAAGGTGGTTAACTGTTGACACTGCTTTGTTACCTACTCCTCCAGCTAACCAAGGTTCCGGTTTCCTACAAACATCAGGGGTTCAGCGAGCTCTGAGCTCACTTACAGTGTACAACTTCTTCAAACTATTTTGAAAATTAGAAAAAGGGTGTGGATTATGTGGCTTTTTTGGCATGGCTTCCTCTTTGAAAGATAATATAGTGTCATGTTTAAGAGCATGAACTGTGGATTCTCCTAGAGGGGATTTGAATCCTGCCTTGACTTAAGACATTTTCATTCAGCTACTTACTTAAGTGTTCCTGGGCAGGTGACTTGATCTTGCTCGTCCTGGGGGCTCCACAGTGGTTATGCCAACTTACATCCCCACCACCTGGGTGTAAGAACTTTGGCTGTTTTGTGTCCTTGACTTGAAAAGGGAGAGTTAGGTATCTGTGGAGGTTTAATAATTTTTTATTTAGTTATTGCTTTTACTTTTATTTTAAAGAGAAAAAAATAATAAAAATTTAAAAACAAGATAATAGGACAGTAACAATAGTTAATATATATTGCATAATGTTATCTTTAAAATAAGTTATTGCAGTTATAAGGTATAGGCACTTAATTGTCCAAACAATATTAGCACAAACCTTTCTTTTCAATGAACTAAGAGAAATTAGTAGGATAACTATATATATATATATATATATATATATATATTTGTTTTTCCCTTCCTTCTTTTCCCCCTTTTCCCCCATCCCAGTTTCTCTTTCCTTCTGAACAGTTCCTTCCCATTTCACAAAATCTGTTGTACATTTTGGATCTTATTTACTCTTTCAGCTTCTCACCCTAGGGAGACATTGCAATGTTTGCACATGTGTGTCTGGTTTATTTCACTTATATATGTAGTCACAAGTTGCATCCTTTTACCTATGAAAGTCTGCAGTGTATCCTTCTTTATGGCTGAGTAGTACTCCATTGTATAAGAAGACCAAATGGGCATTTGATTTTTTTCTTGGTACCAGGAACGGAACTCAGGACCTTGTATTACCAGCAACCTCTGTGCCATTGAGCTATATCCTGAGCATTTGGGTTGTTTCCAGGATCTAGGTATTACAAATTGTGTTACTATAAACATGGGTGCACATATGTCACTGTGGTATGATGTTTTTAGTTCTTCTGGGAAGATATCCAGGAGAATAGCTGGGCCAAATGGGACTTCCTAGTTTTTTGAGGAATCTCCATCCAGATTTCCAGAGTGGTTGCACCAGTCTACACTCCTACCAACAGTGGAGAAAGGTTCCTTTTTCCCCCCAGCTCCACCAGCATTTGTTATTGGTTGGTTTCTTGATAATAGTCGTTCTTTCTAGTGTAAGATGGAATCTCAGTGTTGTTTCAGTTTGCATCTCTCAAATGACCAATGATGTTGAACATTTTTCATATATTTATTTGCTGTTTGTATTTCTTCATCTGAGATGTGTATGTTCATCTTAGATGCCCATTTTTAGATTGGGCCTTAAAATTTGGGAGGTCTAATTTTCTTCTGAGTTCTTTATATGTCCTTGATAGTAATCCTTTGTCTGAGGAACAGCTGGCAAACATTTTTCCTGCATTGTGAGTTGTCTCTTCACTCTGTTGGTGATTTCTCTTGCTGTGCAAAAGCTTCTTAATAAGATAGGACAGTAATTGTTGATTATTTGTGATAGTTCCTGTGTGATTGGAGTTTTATCCATAAAGTCTTTGCTTACATCAGTGTCTTCAAGAGTTTTACTTATTTTATCTTCCAGCACATTTAATGTTTCTATTTTAATATTTAAATCTTGATGCAACACCCACCTGGCATGCATGAGGTCCTGAGTTCGATTCCAGGTCCTCCCCTCTGCCAGCCAAAATTAGATCTTTGATCCATTTTGAATTTAGTTTAGTGCATGGTGAAAGGTATGGGTCCAATTTTAAGTTTTGGCATGTGTAGATACAGTTTTTCCAGCACCATTTATTAAAGAGGTTATATTTCTTCCAGTGAATGTGTTTGGCACCTTTGTCAAAGATAAGGTGGATGAGTATGTCTCAAGTTGTTTCTGTATCTTCTAACCTGTTGCATTGATCTTTGGGTCTGTTTTTTTCTTTTTTTTTTTTTTGCCAGTTTCACACTGTTTTTGTCCAGTAGCTTCATAGTGTAATTTCAAGGATTGTAAAGCCCCCTGCCTTTGTTACCCAGAATTGCCTTTGCTATTCTAGGTCTCTTCTGCTTCCAAATGAATTTTAGGATTGTGTCTTCTAATTCCGTGAGGTATGCTGGTGGAATTTGAATGGGAATTGCATTAAATCTGTACAACAATTTTGGAAATTTGACCATTTTCACTACATTGGTTTTTCCTACCCAAGAGCAAGGGATATCTTTCCATTTTCTGATATCCTTTTGAATCTCCTTTTTCAGAGTATGGTAGTTTTCAAGGTAGAGATCTTTTACTTCCTTTGTTAGATTGATTCCTAGGTATTTTATTTTATTTTTATTTTTGGATGCTATCGTGAAAAGTGGTGTTCCCCTAATTTCTCTCTCAGTGAGTTTGTTATCATGTACAGGCAGGCTATTGATTTTTGAGTGTTGACTTTGTATCCAGCTATGCTGCTGAATCTGTTTATTGAATATAGCAGTTTTTTAGAGGAGCTTTTGGGATCTTCTATGTAGAGTATTATGTTGTTTGCAAATAATGATAGTTTAACTTCTTTTCCTATTGTTACTTCTTTTATTTCTTTCTCTTGTCTGATTGCTTTGGCTGTTTCCAGGACTATGTTGAATAAGAATGGAGACAATGGACATGCTTGTCTTGTTCCTGATTTTAGAGAGAAAGTGTTCAGTTTTTGTCCATTTAGTATGATGTTGGCTATTGATCTGTCATAGATGGTTTTTTATCAGATTGAGATAAAAACCATCGATACCATTTTTCTGTAGGGTTTTTTTATCATGAATGGGTGCAGGACTTTGTCAAAACCTTTTTCTGCATCTATTGAGATGATCATATAGTTTTTGTCCTTGGTTCTATATAGTATGTTACATTTATAGATTTACATTTGTTGAAACATCTCTGCATCCCTGGATGAGTCCCATGTGGTCATGGTATATAATCTTCTTGATGATTGGCTGCATTCTGTTTGCCAGTATCTTGTTCAGGATTTTTGCATCTATGTTCAGTAGGGAGATTGGCCTGTAATTCACTTTCTTAGGTCCTTCTCCAGTTTTAGTTCAGGATAAAAAATACTTGCTTCTAGGAATGAATTTGGGAGTCTTACTTTCCTTTCAATTTCATTAAAGGGTTTCAGAAGTAGTGGTGTTAGATCTTCTCAAAGTTTCTTATAGAATTCAGCAGTGAATCCGTCAGTGTTTGGGCTTTTCTTTGTTGGTAGGTTTTTAATTACATCTTCTATTTCATTGATTGATACTGGTTTATTTAGGATTTTTATGTCTTCGTGATTCAGCCTTGGTAATTCATATGTGTCTAGGCATCTGTCCATTTCTTCTGCATTTTCCATATTATTAGAATACAAGCTCTCAAAGTAGGTAAAGATGATCTTCTGGATTTCTTCAGAGTCCATTGTGATTTCACCCTTTTCATTCCTAATTGTGTGGATTTGAGTCTTTTCTTTCCTTTTTTTGATAAGTTTGACTAAGGGCGTGCCCATTTTATTTATCTTTCAAAGAACCAAGTCTTTGATTCTCTGATTCTTTGCATTGTTTTCTTAGTCTCCATGCATTAATTTCTGCTCTGATGTTTATAATTTCTTCCCTCATAGGAACTTTGAGCTTGGCCTGTTGTTCTTTTTCTAGAGACTTGAGGTTCAACAGTAAGTTGTTTATTTGCACATGCTTTGTTTTCCTGCTATGAGTATTCACAGCTGTAAATTTCTCTCTTAAGACTGCTTTCATTGTGTTCCATAAGTTCTAGTATGTTGTACTGTCATTATCATTTAATTGTAGAAACTGTCTAATTTCTTCTTTAATTTTATCTGTGACCCATTGGTTGTTCAAGAGGGTGTTATTTAATTTCCATGTGATTATGAAGTTCTTGTGGTTTCTTATTCCATTGATTTCCAATTTCATTGCAGTATGGCCTGATAATATACATGGAGAATTTTGATTCCTTTGCATTTACTTAAACATGTTCTGTGAGCTAGTATGTGGTCTATTTTGTATAACGTCCTGTCCCGTGAGCAGCTGAGAAGAATGTGTATCCTGATGTGGGTTGGAACATTCTGCGGACAGCTACTAAGTCCATTTGTTCAAAAGTTTGGTTCAGTTCTAATATTTCACTGTTGATTTTTTTTGTTAAGTTGATCTGTCTTTTTGTGATTGAGATGCCCCAGTATAATTGTACTAGTGCTCATTTAATTTTTCATGTCTGTTAATATTTGTTTTATATAGTTGGGTGCACTGGCATTTGTTGCATACATATTTATGATTGTGATCTCTTCCTCTTAGGTATTCCTTTTACAAGGGTGTAGTAACCTTCTTTGTCTCTCTTAATCAGTCTTGGCTTGAAATTCACTTTGTCTGCAAATAGAATAGGTATGCCTGCTTTTTTTTGAGTTCCTGTCACATGGAGCATTGTTTTCCATCCTTTGACTTTCAGTCTGTGAATTACTTTTTGAATTAAATGTGTTTCTTTACACAGCCTCTTGTTGGATCTTGCTTCTTGGTCCATTCTGCCAGTTGGTGTCTTTTGGTTGGTGAATTGAGACTATTACCATTGATGTTTACAACTGATATATATTGACTTATTCTTGTCATATATTTTCCTGTTGTTGGCTCCCCCTCCTTTTTCCCTCACCTGTTTAATTGTTTCCCTTCCTGGTGGATTCCTTCTGTTGAGGTTCATGGAGTTGTAGTCCTTCTTTTTCTAGAATCCCCTTCAAAACAATTTGGTGTGCTGGTTTGGTCGTCATAAATTTTCCACAGATGTTCTTTATCATAGAAGTTTCTTAATTTTCAGTTTTGAAAGATATTTTTTGTGGGATACATCAGTCTGGGTTGGAGGTTATTTTTCTCCAAAATACTTTACTCCAAGCTCTTCTTGACTTGAGGGTTTGTGCTGAGAAGTCAGCTATGTTGTGATGATCTTTCCTTTATAGGTGATTTGTTTCTTTTCCCTAACAGCATTTAAGATTCTGTTCTTATTTTGAATTTCTGAAATCTTGACAATGATGTGCCTAACTCTAGATTTTTTTGATTGTGGCTAATTGGAGTTCTATATGCCTCATTTAACTGTATGTCAAATTCTTTTTTCCTACCAGGGAGGTTTTCCCCTATGCTGTCTGTGAACAGTTTTGTTTTACATCATTTGTGCTATGTCCTTATTTTTCATTGATACCAATCAATCTTATAATTCTTCTTTATCTTATCTAGCTGCTGCTGCTGGATTGATTTCTCATGGTCACTTACTATTTTTAAGAAATCTTTCTTTTCACAATTGCTATCCGCAAACCTGTCCTCTCTATTTGAAATCCTGTCCTTGCTTAGTCCTATCCTACTGAAGATACTTTCAGTAGAAATTTTATTCTCCTGGATATCTGCTTGAATCTGTCTTATGACCTCTATTTCTTTCATATGTTGAGCATTCATGGCTTCTATAATTTTCTTTCTTTTTTTTTTTTAGTTGTTTTGTTTTGTTTTGTTTTCCCAGTACTGGGAATTGAACTCACGACCTTGTGCTTGCTGGGCAGGCGCTGTGCCACTGAGCTAAATCCCCGGCCCCAGTTGTTTTTTTTTTTTTGGTACTAGGAATCGAACTCAGGACTTTGTGCTTGCCAGGCAGGTGCTATGCTTCTGAGTTATATCCCCACCCCCATAATTTTGTTAAGCTACTCTAATTTTTATCTGTATCTGCTCCAGAGTCAGTAAGCATGGTTTTCATTGTGGACACCATTTCCGCAGTTATCAGAAATTATTTCTGATTGCATTTTTTCTAGAGCCTCATTTAATTTCTTTGTTGTTACCACTTCAGAGAGGTCATGTGGATGGTTTATCACTTCAGAGAGGTCATCGCTCTCTGGGTTTGTCTTCGGTGAGCTGGATATCTGTGGTCACATCTTGTTTATGTCTTCTCATTTCTTTTTTTTTTTTTTTTTTTTTTTTTTAGTTTTTCACTCCTGTGGTGATGTTTATAAATTGCCTATGTGGGTTGCTTTATTGCTAGTATTTAGAACCCTTAGGAAATGACTACTTCTCCAAGATATCTTCCAGGTGTAGCTGTTTTTTTAATTTTGGGTCTGTTGCAGGATGTTACCTCTTCAATTTGTTTATGGATGAGACATTTCTGCCTGCTTGTCCCAGGCCCTGGTTCTTGGCACTGTGCCACAGCATTTTCTGTGCACCTTAGTCAGTTCTCAGTCTTGGAATACTAGGAAGAATAGCTGTTTATAACAGTTATGTCACTTTTGGCTAAAGTGGTACCATAACAATAAAAATAACAATAGCATCAAACATAGCCTAGAAGTTGACAAACTGAGGTAACCATTAACTTGCCCCCTTTAACTGTGTGAACTAGATTTGTGGTTATATAACAGAACCTAAAACAGACCAGAAAGTTACATACAGTATATAAGTCTGTAATATGTCAATTGTTCCTCAGGGGTTAAAATTTAGAAGAGGTTAGGGAGAAAATAGAGAAGGAGATGAAGAGGAAGAGATTAGAAGTAAGGCTGGAGGACAAAGGGGGATCATACTAACTTTGGGAAACTGGTCTAGAAGATTAGAGGAAAAGAGGAGGAAGAGACAAAAAGAACACAGGACTGAACAACAATGAGAAAGAGGCTAAATGCATGTTCACACTCATATGAAAACAAGAGCAGACAATGAAGGAGTGAAAAAGAAACAAAAAACAGAAAACAAATACAAAACTGCTGCCACAACAACAACACAAAAAACAAATGAGAGAGAGAGGAAAAAAAAATCCACTTCCAGGAATGTCTCTGCTGACACTGATAGACAGTGTGTGGAGACAGAGTCCAGATACATGTTGATATATCTCAGCAAGCCAACAGTAGCTTTTTTGCCAGGTAATGGATAATCTTAGTGAACCTGCACCTTCTGGCTGAGACCAGACTCATTTGCCTGCAGCCATCAGCGCACCTTCCTTATTCCTGAGCCCAGCTGGGAGCCACTAGATGGATTAGGTAGCCCGTCTGAGTTCTGAGCTCAGCCTGCTCCTCTCCAAGATGGTTCCTGGCTAATTGCTCTCTTGTGCGAGTCCACTGAGCCCTCAGCACTCACTGCCAGCTAGTGCAGACCTTCATGTCTGCTGCTCCTCTCTACTGCTGCTTCTCTCCATCGAGGCCTCTGGGGTTGCCAGCAGTCACCGTGTGTCCACCAGTTTGAATCACTCCTCTCTCACAGTCAGTCCCATCTCAGGGAGAAGCCTGTGCCAGCTACCTCCTTCTTCTTCACTGAAGTTTTTCTCTTTACTCTTTGTGGACCTCAGTGTGTCCTTCAGATCTTTTCCTGGGTCTAGGGGATCCACTTCTCTCCTTCTTGTCTTCTTTGTGTTTCTGTACTCCAGCATCTGGAGTTACTCTCAGAGAGGCTGTTTCTTTGCTACTTACCACTCTGCCATCTTGGTGCTCTGTCCATGTAAAGTTTTTAGTACAGATTCAGACACACAGTGGGCTTGTAGTTAAAGTGAATATTACTTTTTTCTTTGTTGAGAATGTGTTGAATCCCTACTATGTGCCAAACACTAGTCTGTTTTCTCTGAATGAAATGAATAAAGACAGTTCTTCGTTTGTGGAGCTTCCATGGCTAGCTAGATGTCCATGCTGTTAATTCTAGCATTCTGGTGATACATATGTATATATCCTCCAGTGCTCCGCATTTGACTTGCACTTTCTGGGCAAGCATTCTGCCACTGAATGACACCCCAAGCTTATGCTGCTGATATTCTCACTATGTAAGGGTTCAGGTGTAAAAGGCATTCTGCTTTCATATCTGCTAAAATGGAGTAAGGAGAGTGCACCTTAGAGTTATATTTTGTTACTGCATAGTGGATTGTTATCCAGTGTGGAGAACAAAACTGGTTAAAAATTGAGATTGTGGGGATTCTGGTTCCTCAGAGTGAGGTTCCTTCTGGCACTGTGCCACAGCATTTTCTATGCACCTTAGTCAGTTCTCAGTCTTGGAATACTAGGAAGAATAGCTGTTTATAACAATTATGTCACTTTTGGCTAAAGTGGTACCATAACAATAAAAATAACAATAGCATCAAACACAACCTAGAAGTTGACAAACTGAGGTAACCATTAACTTGCCACCTCCAGTGCTGCGTATTTGACTTGCACTTTCTGGGCAAGCGTTCTGCCACTGAATGACACCCAAGCTTATAGTGCTGATATTCTCACTACTTCATTCACAGGGCTTCTACCAATTTTCCTGTGCTCCTGACCTCTGCTTAGAATAGGAGACACAAAGATGAGTGAAATCTGACTTCTGCCTTGAGAAGCTTCCAGTCTACATGTAGGGAAAGTTTGGTGGAGATGTAAGAAGCAATGATACTGTTTCAACAGTGCTTTTCTTTTCCTTTTTGGTGGTTGTAGGGATTGAACCCAGGACTTCACACATGCCAGGCCTACCACTGTACCACTGAGCTATAGCCCTAGCCCTTTTCATTTTACTTTGAGACAGGGTCTAGCTACATTGTCTGTTCTGGCCTCAAACTTGTAATTATCCTGCCTCAGTCTCCTGAGGTATGCCCACCTTTCTTTTTATTGTGAAGTATTAGTAAGCATAAAATATATATAGTATGTACGTTACAAGATATAATGATAAAAGGACAGAAGCAGAATATCAGCTGTGCTGTTACAGCTTCCTTTGTCCTTCCACATTTGCTTCCTTCTTTCAACCTCTGTAATCACCTTGTGTGTTTGCAATCTTCTTTGCTTTGCCTCATAACTTTACTGCCATTAATGATTACATTTATCTCCAAATAGTATGTTTATTATATTTGCATTTAAACTTTGTAAAAATGCATCATGGTATGAATTGTTGACTCAAAACTCTTTTTCAGATTTAACAATACTGATATTTACAGGTGGAGTTAATTTTTCTGTGTTGTACTGTATTCTATTTTATTCATGTACTGTAGTTTTCTTCTTGGTGGACATGTGTGTCTTTTTGTTTGTTTTCTGTTTTTAGTAATGCTGAAATAAACATTCCTACACACATATCTTGGTTCCTCTGTTCATGAGTTTTTCACTGCATAGTAATGGTAGGATAGCCAGTACCATATATGGCCACTGACATTAAAGTTTATTAAAATTAAGCAGTATTACAGTTTGAGTTCTGCAGTTCTGTTAGCCACTTTTCATGTGCTCAGTAGCCACACAGGGTTGCTGTCTACCTTCCCGGGCAGTGCAAGGGAAGCATTTCCATTGCTGCAGAAAGCTCCAGGTTTCCAGGTTTTACTCACCCTTGTGTCTGCAGCTCACAGTAAGTGGAGCAGCTCACAGTAAATGGATTCTTAATAAGTTGAAGAGGTTAGTTGTATGCTTGGGAGTGGAATTACTATGCTGTGCAGTATTCATATCTCCTCTTTGCTGGACAATGCTAGCTTGTTTTTCCAAAGTTGTTATGCCAGTTCACACACTCACCAGCTGGGTATACGCATGTCAGCTGCTCCGTATCCTTATTTGGTATCATCAGACTCTTCACTTCTTGCCAGACTAGTTGGGCGTCTTTGAAGGTGGCAGAGAGATCATTCTGGTTTCACAGAGTTCAGCACCAGATAGTGAAGAGGTCAGCACCTGTAAGGGATGGTCAGAGCAGAGGCAGGAATATTTCTTGTGTTGGCTGAAAGGCTCAGAAGACTAAAGTCCACCTCAGGTGAAAGAGAGCAGGAAACAGCTGGATTGGTTTCACATGGTTGGAAACTTCTGTTTGCCTTTTATGTCACTTTGGCTGCTCATAAAAGTTTTCACAAAAAAGTGTATCATTAGAATGAACTTTCTTTGTTATTGAAATTAATTCACAGTTGAGTTTTGGTTTGGTTTAAAGCTTTGTTTTGGGAAGTACAGTACCTATAGAGCACTGACATTTTGGATGTTGCCTTTCCTGTTGAAAACAATGCTTCCACACATGTCATAATTCCAGTGTTCACTTCTAGGCTTATTTCAAAGGAAGCTTACCCCTGCTTTAAATAATACTAGAAGTTCTGTGTGAAGGTAATTTAGGTTTCAGTGAGTTTTGAATAAAAAAAAAGATTCAGTTTTTAGGGTGTTGTGTGCATATACTGATTATAAGACAAAAGTTTGGGAACTGAAATTTGTCTTTCAGCATTCAGTTCTCTAGGATTGGTGAAAAGCCTCCCTGCCCCTAGGTGCTACCCTCTCCAGAATTTAAAAGAAAATACATACCAAAAACTTTCTCCTAGCAACCTTGCATCTCCTTCATGAAATTATGGCAGATGGTGGAAACCTGCTTTGTTGTACATGATACAGATTTGGTGGTTGGTGGAGCATGCTTCATGATAATCACAGCGAGGGAGAAGGAGTCATACCTCCAACCCCTTTTAGGAACAGCCCTGCCTCTGAGGTCTCAAAGCAGTAGGAGTAGGAATAATAGTGACAGCAGCAGCTGACATTTATTGGTCACTCACTACTGCATGACTGGAGCCATGCTAAGCACTTTCTACATGGATTTTCTCATTAATCCTCATAGGACCCTGTTGCTCTCTTCTCCATTTTAGAGAAAGGAAATGGGATTTGAGTGGTTAGACATCTTCCTCCAGGTTTCCCGGTGAGCACATGGTTAACTCAGGACTTGAACTTCCGTTTTCTTGACTGTTAAGAGTATCCTGAGCCAGGTGTGGTGGCACATGCCTGTAATTTCAGCATTTAGGAGGCTGAGGCAGGAGGATACCCAAAAGTTTGAGGCCAGCCTGAACTATATAGTGAGACCCAGTCTCAAAAAACAAAAACAAAACAAAACAAAAAAAACGAAAAAGAGTATCCTGAATCTTTTACCAAAAACAGATCAGGAGAAGGACTGAGCAAAGTACAATGTGTGACATGAAGGAAAAGTTGTCCTTTAAAAGTCATCCTTCGTTTTGTTTTGTGAGGGGAAATAGATGGGAAATTGGGGGGCGCTGGGGTTGAGGCGGTATGGGACGGTTGAGAGATATGGTCCTATATTATCCTGTGGCAGATTTCATGATTGTGTGTTTTGAGGAGAAATAAAAGATTCTCCTTTAGGAACAAAGGAGAGAGGACAGTGTGGAAAGTGGGTGGAAGAGGCCAGGAGATCAGAGGGACCAGTGATGTGGGCACTGCTGAGCTAGACCTTTAGACACATTGTTTATACCTGGCTAATCCTATAGCTGCCTGATCTCATTTATTATTTCTTATTCTGGCTAGTTCCACTCTCCGAGGGCAACTTTATTTTCAAGTTTTCAGGATACCCTGTATTGTACAGTGACAACAACTTAGTCATGCCCCAAGTAGTTTTTGTGTTGAGATATTGTAGGTGACATACACATCTACTTGGGGAGGCAGTGTAGTCTTCTGGATAAGTAGAGACATAGGTGTCAGGCTCAGATTTATTGGGTGGTGCTACTTCCCTCTGTGTAACCTTGGGCATGTTTTTTAATCGCTCTGAGCCTTGCTTTATTTGAAAGTGAGGCTGGAAATACTACTACTGAAGTGCAGAGTTGTGAAATGCAATGAGATGAAGATACAAAGTGCACAAGAGCACAGTGACTGACTACAGTGAATGCACTGTGATGTTGCTTATGTAGTTATTGATAGGAGAGACAAGACAAAAATCACAAAACATCAAAATGAAGAAAATTAGTGTGGATAATAGCAGTTGGGGAGTTGGGGGAATGAAATTCTGAATAGATTGCATCATCCTGTCGTTACACCACCACACTGCCAGCCAGTTCTGCGTTTTAACTCTCCTCCCTTTCCCCCAGCCTTTGTAATTAACATGAAGAATAATATTTAATGCTTTAGAGTCTAGAGAAGGAATTAAACTCTTTGGAAGAAGCAGAACTATCCAGTTAAGACAGCAAATTGAGATTCAGTTTTATGCTTTCCTTTGGGCCTTTTCATGTATTGCCTGAAAGCCTGAAGAGTTCAGAGAGTAAGCCAGGATCACCCTAATGCAATTGTACATGATTAATGTCATTGAGTTAAGAACCCAGTACTGTATTTGTTGCCAAGGAGGGTTGAAAGAATTAACTTGATTTGTGTTGTAATCTTTAATTTGCACCCATTTGGGTGTGGTTTTATGTTGGCAGAAAGGAGTTTGTAATTTTAAAACCGGAGTTTGTAGCTACTGGGAGAGGCTGAGGCAGGTGGATCACAGATTTGAGGCCACTTTGTGAGATCCTATCTCAAAAAAGAAAAAAAAAAGGGCTGAGGATAATTGCTTAGTGGTAGAGTGCTTGCCTAGTGTGTACAACATGTGTAAGGCTGTGGGAACATGTGTTATTCCCTAGTACCACAAAAAAGAAAAAAAAAGATGGCTAAAGGCTGTTTGAACAGAAAAGCCAGTTAGGTATCTCCTTTGTACCTTTAGATTTATAGAAATTAGCAAAAATTCTCTACTATAAATTGGTTGATAAACTCAGACTTGATATATTCTGTCTAGCACTATAATTCAATGTAAGGCTTTACCATTTCCACTAGAATCTATCCTCTCTGTTGCCAAAAGATTAGGTAAGACACCTTTGATGTCTGTGGTGGTGTTTGGAAATTCTGTTACTTTGACATCTAGAACTTGAAGCTGATTCTCAATGTGGGGAGAATAGCAGCTTTAAATAGTATAATTAGACAAGGATGTTTCATAATATAATTAAAATTTATATTTGGGTATTGAAATGTAATGTGAATGTCTTTAAGACCAGTCTTCAGCACTGTTTCCCTTAACATCCATTAATATCCATTAGCAAATAAAGTGATTTGATCTGAAGAATATTGGGCATTTATTAGAGGTTTAGTGTCTTTCCCATATTTCTAAGAATTCCTGAGATGAAGAAGGATGTTTAAGTTCTCTTATTATGGCTCATCTAAAATTCTTGTTCTTCACATAATCTTCAGTATTCATGAGGGACTTAATGGGCTTTCTTTTGAAGGTTCCTTTGATTTTATCTGTGCTGGAAAAGTAAAATTATTGTAAGAGTTTGTTTTATGTTTTGACAGAAAATTTTGACAGAAAGTTTGGGATTCTGAAAAGTAATCACAGCACAGGCAGTGGCATCAAGCTGAATATTAGACATCAGTGTTCTCAAAGTTCTTTTGCTCTTCTTTGTAGAATCAACTACTTTCTAGCCATGTTCCAAATTTCTAGCTGTATTTTAGGATTGAGTTACTTCCATCTTAATTTGGCATGTTAATCAGGAATAGCTTTTTTTTTTTTTTCTTGGTGCTGGGGTTGAACCCAGGGTCTCAAACATGCTAGAACTCTGTAGCTGAGCCACATTCCAAACCCTGTCTACTTCTCTGTATGACATTTTTTTTCTTTTCCCCCCCTCCGGTACCGGGAACTGAACTCACGACCTTGCGCATGCCAGGCAGGCGCTTTTGCCACTGAGCTAAATCCCCAGCCCCTCTGTATGACATTGTATTAGTCAGTTCTTCCTCACGGCTGGGGCAAAATACCAACACTCACAATTTGAGGAGAGGTTTATTTTGGCTTATGGTTTCAAAGGGTTTAGTTCATGGTAAGCTGGCCCTAAGGCAGAAATGGCAGGGTAGAAGGGGTTGAGGAAAACTGCTTAATCTATGGCATCCAGGGAGCAGAAAAAAAGGAAAGAGCCAGAGAGCTAGAGTGTACAATATACTCTTTGAAGGCATACTCTCAGTGACCTACCTTTTCCAGCTGGGCTCCACCTTCTCCCAGCACCTTCCACTGATGAGCGTAGTGCCTTCATGATCCAGTCACCTTTCAGAAGCCCCACCTCTGAGCACATGAGACATTTTGGGGACATTTAGATCTAAGTAACTCTAAGGATTGTTCTTCCCTCTCTTATGTTTTAGGAGAAATGCTTCCTGTGAAGCATTTTGTGCATATTATTTTTGTAATTACAGTTCCAGTAATTAAACTCAACAGTCTTACTGGCTGGTATGGACTCTCAAAGGTTGTGTATATATAGCAAGAGAAAGGAATATTTGGAATCAATTTCAAAAATATTTTTTGGGAGAATTCACATACCATAAGATTTGCCAATTTCAAGTGTAAAATTAAAAGGTTTTTAGTATGTTCACCAATATCAATGACCATCATCACAATCACAGTTTAGAACATTTTACCATTCCCTGAAAGAAATTGGGGCAGTCATTTTCCATTTCCCTTCTATCTTCTTGCCCTTGGCCACCCACTGATCTTTTTGTCTTTGTGGATTTGCTTGTTGTGGGCATTTCTGTGGTTTTTTGTGGCTGGTTCCTTTTACTTACCATGTTTTTGTGGTTCACCCATGTTGTGGGCAAATACTGTTCCATTCATTAGATAGATCACATTTCATTACCCATTAATCACTAGTGGACCTTTGGGTTATTTCCATTTTTTTATATGAATAATGCTACTGTGAACATTTACAGACAAGTGTTGTATGGGTGTACTCATGTACTCTTGGGTATGTACTTAAGAGTGAGGTTGCTGGATCATATGATAGCTCTGTTTTAACCTTTGGGGGAACTGCCAGACTGTTTTCTAAAGCTGCTATGCATTCCCATCAGCAGTATAGGAGTGCACCTGTTTTTCTACAGCTTCAATAAGCTTCTTATTGTCTGGTCATCCTAGGGGGTGCAAACTGGTAGAGAGATGAGATTTTGTTTTTGTTTGTATGAAAGAGAAACATGCATTTTTTAAAAGGTTGTGAAACTTTCAGCTAGCGTCAGCAGTACTCAGCCAGCCAAAATTAACTGGGTACCTCCTAAATAAAAGCAGCCTGTGTTACACAGTGGTTTCTGTTGAAGATTAAAATCTGGTGTGGCATTAAATGATTAAGGTTTAAAGAAAAAGCTGCCAGTTAAGGCAGTAGAATAGCCCTGTGGGAGGAAAGCAGGCTGTCACTGGAGTGGGCCCATGGGACCATGGGTAAGAGGGAGGAGATGTCTTTTTTTTCCATTTATTCTCGTTTAAAGTGGTGAAATACTACTAACCAAGCTAACAATAGGGTTACCTAAAAGAGAAAATTGGTTCAAACTTATTTTAAGGATGAATGAAAAAACTCAAATAAAAGGTATATTGAGAAAGAATAAGGTCATGAGAGTAGTTTAGAAGCTGTTATTGCTTTATAGGTTGCAGAGTGTGTTTCAACCAGTAGGGGATTCTGCCTGAGACCTGCAAACGACAGGTCATTCAAACAAAATATTTTTAAAATTGCTTTTAAAATTCTTAAACTAAAACATAAAACAGCATCATTATAACTTATAACTGTAATGTTAATGTTTTATTTTAAGATGAACTGTACCTAAGGAATATTAGCAGGAGGATTATTTTTTAATTTTTTTTTTTTTTTTTTTTACATAAATGGGCTTCCTCTGACCTATTTTTAAAATTTTTTATCTTTTTTAACCTTTTCCTTCACAAAACTCTCTCTTAGGCTACATGACTGCCTGAAGGAGAAGAACAATGTTATGTTGGGGATATTGGTCTCTGGGCCAACCGGGTATCGGCGCCAATCTGCAAGGAATTGTGGCTGAGCCACAGGTGTGTGGATTCATATCAGACAGAAGTGTCAAGGAAGTGGCCTGCGGAGGAAACCACTCCGTGTTCCTGCTGGAGGATGGGGAGGTTTACACCTGCGGTTTGAACACGAAGGGGCAGCTGGGCCACGAGAGGGAAGGAAACAAACCAGGTGAGTGTACCTTATGTACCTTGATTATTGGGAATCGGAGGGCGGATGGGTGAAGGCTGGTTGGAGCTCCCCTCACAAGTGTTTATCTTCCAGGGTGGCTCTTGCTCTTTTCAGCAGTCTAAGATTCCTTACTGTTTAGAACTCTGTGTCTAGTTCAAGCCTTCTGATGGAAAAACAAACCTTTCCTTTTTCATCTTCCTGTGTAGCATATGTAATATCACTTACCAGGCAAGGGGAGGCGATTACTGAGTTGATATTTCCCCAGTGATTGAAAGCTAGGGCAGTTTCGTGTGACAATCCTCATGTAGTCGGTAGCACCTTTTTTCCCTGATTACCTCTTCATGCCCTTGTTTCTGCAGTATACTTCTGTAGAACATTTGGTGCTAAGCAGGTTATGGGGTTTTACGGTTAGAAAGATGCATAGTGGCATGCGGCGAGGAGGTGGCTCCGGTGACCTCCCCTGCGGCAAGTGCTGTTGTGGAAGCCTGGGTGCAGTGAGCTGGGGAATATGCTGGAGTGGAGCAGGAAGGAGGGGACATTGGTCTGTGTGCTGGCTCTCAGTAGGAGGGATAGGCAGGCCTTTGCCATGCGTGTGTATACGAGTGATTGTGGCAGAGACACCAACTTACTGCATGTAGAGTGTTTGTGGATATACAGGTGCAGTACTGGCTCACAGCATGTTGAATAGTGTGCTGAGAGTGAGAATAGAGGGCAATGGGAGAGATGAGGGGGAAAGACAGGGTCATTTCCTTTCAATTCTAGTGCGTTTTGTGGCATGTGGTGGTGCACACCTGTAATCCCACCACTTGGGAGGTGGAGGCAGGAGGATCGCTGTGAGTTTGAGACCAGCCTGAGTTACCCAGCAAAACCCTGTCTCAAGAAGCAAAAAAGAAAAGAAAAACTAATTTTTTTTCTGTGACACTGTTCTTTTCTGTCATTTATTACTTACCATAGTAAGTGCCTAGGCACCATAGTTTCCCTGCCCAAATGTCAGTATTTTATGTTGGCCATTGGAAAAGGGGCTGCAGTATTGGTCTTAAGCAAAATGATGAAGTGTGGGAGGTGTGGTTTGTGGGCTCTCACTTCTTTGTTCTTTGTCTCCGGATTCCCTACCTGAGACAGCCCACCAGGCCTGCTCACCTGAGAACAGTACCAGTGTGCTGCAGTAGCCAGGGCTTTCCCAGCCTTGCGTTCAAATTGCAGGATTTCAAGGAATGGGTTTATAGAATCATCTAAGACCTGTACTTTTTTTTGCGGTGGGGTACTGAAGATTAAATTTGGGGCCCTGTGTGTGCTACGCAAACACATCCCCAGACCTTTCTGTTTTACTTTGAGACAGGATCTTGCCAAATCTTGCCAGCACAGGCTGGCCTCCAAGTCTTAGTTCTCTTGATTCAACCTCTAGAGTAGCTGGGATTAGAGGCGTGTGCTAATGTGCCAGGCAGCGCTATACTCCTGTGTATATGGTACACCTAATACTACAGATTTCCAAGTGATTCTGCTGCTTAAAAATAAAAATTCAGCTGTAAGTACCACTGGTTCATAAATTAATAAACCCTATTATGTGTTTCACTAATTAGTATAATACAAAAATATAATATACAAATACTATGAAAGTGGCAGGAAGAATTTTGACTTTTATAAATGGTCTTACTGGAAAAGATTAAAAACCCATAGCTCTTCTTTTCTCTCACCCGCTTAGAACTTGTGTCTCACAGTAAGCTCCTGAATGTCCTGTTGCTGCAGGGGAGAACCAGTTTTTAATCACTGGAGAAGGGTTTGTGGTGGTCACACTAACAACCTGCTCTTTCTATGGGGAATGTCTACATTCAGACAGGATTTAGAGACATGTCAGGCCCATTTCACTATAGTCATTCTCGAAGGACCTGTACTCACCCTGGCTAGCTTTTGAAGAGACTATCTTAGGAATTTGGGAGCTCTTTCCAACCCTCCTGGGGTTAGCAAGCTTAGGGTGAACTCTGTAGTCAGGTAACCTACTGAAGGTATTGCTTTCTCTGACCCCAATGGGGATTATAATACTGTGGTTTCACTGGTATAGGTAATTTGTGAGTACCTAATGCTCAGCAGTAGAGCATTTGTGTAGCATGCATGCGGCCCTACACACACACACACACACACACACACACTCTCTGTCTCTCTGTCTCTATGTCTCTCTCTCTCTCTCACACACACACACACACACACACACACACCTGCTTTCTGATTTAGCCAGGGCATCCAGCTCTGCGCTTCTGATCTAACTTTGGAATAAGCCAGATTGTAGTGTGAATTTCAAGGTTTGAGAAATCTCTTGTTGGTTAAGCTTGTCTGTTAATTATAAACTCCAGAGCAGTTGTGGAATAGTGCCTCTTTGAATGGAAAGATTATGTGGGTGTATGTCTCCCCTTTTTTAACTTTTTCATTGGGAGGTATTTTGTAAATCTGGGTACCATTTGGGTTTATTTTTAATGAGTGAGGAAAAGAGAATGAACTTGTTTTCTTTGTGGGATTTGTGGAGAATCCTAACCTGGAGAGCTGCTCTGGAAGGCAAGTCAGTGGCAGGCGACCCTGTGCTACTCTGCTTTGCAGAAATACCACCCAAAGTAACCTCTGCCATCAGGGAGGGAGCTTGTCTTTGAGAGGACATTTCTGGGGCCAATGGGCAGGTCTGCATTTTCAATTTGACATCTCCCAGATCATTGCCTTTGAAAGATGAAGAATTTAAAACAGTGAATGTATGACTGTTTCCTGCAAGGCTTTGAGAATAAGAAGTGACTTCCAGTTACCCACGGAGCTTAGACAGTTTTGAATACAAGTAAACAACTTGAGGTTGTTTTCTAGGCTTGTACTGTCTGGGAAAAGAATGATGCCTCCTGGCCCACACCTCCTCTACTAAGGGACTTGTTTCCATTCTTGTCAGGACCTCCAGCAGAGGAATGTGATTACCACAAGTCTGGAAGATGCATTTCTTTGTCTTAAAACCTTATTTTCTTTTGCAATTCAAATTACTCTGTGAGCCACTCAGTCTGACCTTGCTGAGGGAAGGAAGTTGGAAGAAGGTGGTGTGTAGGAGAAGCAACAGGATAAAGTCCTCTAGTTAAATGATGAGTTTTGTGTCTACCATGCCAGTTGACAGATTGGTTATTCTCTTGGTCTCCAACTGGTGCAGCTACAAGGCTACATGGGTTCATTGTTTGAACAGTCTGTAGATGTGACAGAGTGGAGGTATAAAGCCCCACAGTAATTTTAAGGGTCATGCAGACCCTTATTTTCCTTTTTGAGCGTATCTGACAGTTTCCTATTGCTTTTACTGTCCCTGAGGCAACTGTGTTTTTCTCATTCATTTCTCTACTTCTCACATGAGTAACAGCTTTTGTATCCAGCCTTGCGTGTGTCTCCTTGTGTGGGGAAGAGGGAGCATCTCAAGAACCTGTCAGATCCTGAGACTGGTTATGTGCACAGCTCTTCGTTATTTCCCGTGTCTGGGAGCATTGGGTTCTAGCTTAGGTGTGTCCATGACTCATCCATTTGTGCTTGGGCCAAGGGCAGAGCCCTGGAATTCCCAGAAACATTCTTCCTGGGTATATTAAAGGTCCCATCCAAATTCAGTGTTCAGCTTAAACGAGTATTGAATTATAGTTCTTCGGTGTACTCCTCTCCCGTGTGGCTTTTCTCTCTTGCCCCCATTTGTACTCTTCCATCTTGTTGTCAGTTTCATCTCCCCGCTCCCAGTTGGAGATTGTTCCAGTGATTAGAAGCATTACTAGATTGCTACCAAGTTCCTTCTGTTTTTGTCCATGAATTCATCTCATAATTTCAAAATCAGACAGAGGGTTACAGAGCTGATATTGTAGAAAGATTTGTGTCCCCATCCTTTCTAATAAAGCAAGCAAACAAAAAGTAAGTTTTTCTCTAAATAATTTCTTGTAAATAGTGTGATCTATAATTGAGCATGAAATAAATTTTGAAATCTTTTATTAAGATGAAATAGAAACTGGTCATAGCATTTAAAATTTTACCTGTTTATTTATTTGTTTTTTTTTTATTTTAAAAATAAAAGGAGGAAAACATTAACAGACAGACAACATTTTACAAAATAGCAAAAGAACAGTACAGACAGTACAGAGTTACAAACAAAATGGTAGGGAATTAACAATGTTTGTGTATTATGGATTGATATCTTCAAAGTGGTTCCTCATGAAAACAGATAGAGACATG
>NW_004955474.1:11827334-11845574 GCF_000276665.1 Chinchilla lanigera | reverse complement strand
TCCCAAAACTGCTGTACAGATTCAATGCAATTCCCATTCCACTACCATTAGCATACCTCACAGATCTCGAGAAAATATGCCTTTACCTCAGTTACGACGTCTCACTCCTGACTCTGTGTGGTAAGCACTAGTCTTCCGCTAAGTGGACAGTTCTCCCATACATACCCTTATTTCCAATGTTAGGATTGTAGTGTAAGCTCATCTTTTTTTTTGGTACCAGGAATCAAACTGAGGACCTCGTGCTTGCCAGGTAGGCACTTATGCCGCCTGAGCTATTTCCTCGGCACAGTGTAAGCTAATCTTCGTGTTATTAGGAATGTCTGAATTTTTGTAAGTGACCTCTAACCTTTCTGTGTTGGATAAGCAAGAACTGTGGTGGGTGTAGTTAATTTAACCTTATTTGCCTTTGTTAAATTTAAAAAATTCTTGCATACATATTCTAGGAACCTTTATTGTAGCAAACTTTATTAACAAATTCTAACATTTTCATACAGGCCTGTTTGATTCATATCTATGATTGGTTCTTTTTACTTCCATCTGAGTTAGTTTTTCTCTTTCTTGCAGATAATTTAATCCAATCCACTCACATTTTTTATTCCATCTAAGCATTTCTGTACTGCCCATCACCATATCTAACAGCTGTCCTGCTGTTTGATAAATGAGGTTTCAAAATGAAATGTCCGAAAGCCTCAATTCCCGAAACTGTGGTTGCTGCGAATGCTGGTGGAAGTACTGCTTTCAACTAGCTTATCAGGTTTCTCTCGGGCGTCTGAAGGGCACAGTGACTCTCATTTCCATCTGCCTTACTAAAAAGCAAACTCCTGAACAGAAAGGAAATAGAAATAATCCTGTTATGACTTTCTGTTATTGAAGTGCGTATTTCTAAGGGTATAACTCATATAAAAGGCAAGAGGTGCTATAGGAAATGTTCAGATCTCAACCTTGATGCTTATTAGGGCCCCTTCACTCCCCTTTGGGAATCAGGTGGTCCAGGAGGTGCACAGCTCTTCAGACGATGGTGATAACAGTAGTAATCAAACCCAGTGGGTTGTCTTGTCTTCTTTGATAATGTAGTAGACAGCCAAACAGCTCAGAGTTCTTTTTACTGACTTCGCTTAATAATTTTATTTTATGATGTGATTAACTGAAGGTTACATTTTTCTGTCTGTGGTACTCAGGCTATTCTCTTTACAGACATTTGGGTGTTTTAGAAAATATAATGATCATACTCATAAATAAGTGAGGTATTATTTATGACTTAAACATGTGCAGTGTTACCTTTTTTTTTTTTTGGTGGTACTGAGCATTGCACCCAGGCCTCGTGAATACTAGGCAAGCTCTGTCACTGAACCCCACCCCAGCCCTCAGTATTACTTTTAATTAACTAACACAGTGGTTTGTATCTTGATGAAACAGAGGCTCATTTCATTTGTTAAATGTGGAAATGGTTAACTATATCTTAAGCTTTCTTCATCTCTTATGAGTTTAGCTTTAAGATGATTAATTCTCACGGTAGCTCTATAAAGTGGGTCAGTATTATTCAAGGTGTATAGAAAGGAGGAAAGATAAGGGATTTGAATTTGAGCCTTGTTTCTGTATTGACAGTTTAAATTCTAAGATGGTTTTAATAGTTCTAAGATTTTGTGCATGGACATCTTTATAACCTCAGGCTGATCGGGAGACCTGATAGGATTTTGTTCTCAAGCTGTTTTTCTTGTTAACATGTAATTTCTACTCAGTCCTTATGGGAGAAACAAAAAAGGATGCAAGTGAGGTGGGCCTCCAAGAAGCATGCTTCTACTTTGTAGCTTTCTGGTTAAATACCAGCTGTTATTAGAGTATTTTGATGAAGCAGTGAGAAACAATTTCCTCTTTATCTTTGGCATCATTACACAACTGTTTTCAGGCTGCTGTAATATGCTCTTTGGAATTTTAGGTAATATGGGGACAAGTACATGTGATAATTCACATTTCATGCTGATGTGTTTTGTACAATTTGCCTCTTGTTTGTTCCTTTATTTTCTTGAATTGTCTGCTCATTGCTTGAGCAGATCCTTATTGAGTAGATTACTAGACTCCTCATTTGTTCTAGATACTGTTGAATTTAGCATAGTGCTGCCCTTTGGGAATTTGTAGACTAGGTGAAGATATAAACAATCTATAAAGAATATATAATGCAGTTCACCATATGTCAGGCAAGTGATAAAAGTTCAGAATGTGTTAAACTAAGTTGTCCTTTAGTGGAGAGTTAGGTCTAAGACAGGTCACTGATAGTGCTTTATTCTCATTTTCAACAAATGTTGTCTTTTGTACTTACACACGTATAAAGTTCATGTATATCTTAGGTTGTAAGCTTATGGGAGGAGTGAACTCTGGCATCTCAAGATTATTGGCAGCTTTGGTGATGCTTTCAAGGGAGCCAGGGATGTTCTGTAATTTTAATAAATCTGCCATTTTGTTCTGTATTTTTGTGTTGCAATGACAATTTTATGGTTTGGGGATTTTGAGAACTTGTCTCTGGTCTGGGCTGATGATCTTTGATCCTGATAGATCTAGGACAGGTAGAATGTTTCTTACTTTGTAGACTTGGATTTTGTGTACCTAGTCAGCTGGTATTTTACAGCTCCTTGGAATTATTTGTAAGCCTTTCTGAGTAAATGCCCTAGCATGTAATGCATTTCAGCATATAATGGTGAAATCTTTGATAACTCTGCAGTTATCTTGATATGAATATACCATCATATCCTTGCAGGCTTCAGATAATTTTTTTCACTGATTGCTAAAATGTTTTGAAATTTCTATAATTATTGTATGATTTATAGCAGCTGTATTAGTTTTTGTTTGTTTGGTTTTTGTGGTACTGGGGATTGAACCCAGAGCCTCACATGTGCTAGGCAAGGGTCTTGCAAAGATGCCCAGCTGGTCTGGAACTTTTGATTCTCCTGGCTCATCCTGTTGAGTAGCTGAGATTATAGGAATTCACACCACAGCCAGCTTTCTTAGTCAATCTTGTGTTGCTGTGACACAGTACATGAGACTAGGTAACTTACAAAGAAGCTTATTTGGCCAAGGCAAGAGCACCAGACAGCACAGTATTGGGAACTTGGAGCAGGGAAAGGGAAAGGGAACTGGGCATGTACAGAGTGGGTGAAGAACATAGGATGGCCTCACTTTATACACAGCCTGTTCTGAGAATTGACTGCAGTGAGACCCTTTCACTCCCAAGACTGTCATTAATCCACAAGGGCAGAGTCCTTCTCTAGAAGACTTTATCTCTTCAAAGTTCTTCCACCACAATACCGGGGGCCAAATTCTGGGACATGACCCTTTGGGACACAGATCACATCCAAACCATAAAAAGAACCAAATCATTGCTTTCCATAATTTCATTTTAGAGGCAAGATAAATGGAGGGAAGATAGTGAAGGAGCATGGATTCTGGAGCCAGAGAGTCTGGATTATAGTACTGACTCTGCTTGTCAGTGGCTGTGTGGCTCTAGGAAAATTGCTTAACCTCTCTGTGTCTTAGTTTTCTTACTTGTAAAATGTGGATAATAACATATACTTGCAGTATTAGGGTTGTGAAGATTTAATAAGTTCTATGTCAGATGTTTGGAATAGTGCCTGACCTATGACTAGCACGCAGTTAGTGCTAGCTGTTAGTATTTGTAGTTGGAGTAGTAATTTGTGTTAATACTTTCATTATGATTTTTTGATCCTGCTATTCCAGTGTGTTAACAAATTAATAAATTGATTACAGAGATATACATATATGTAAATAATTGTGTTGATCATTTTCATAGGTTCCCTTAATGCTACAGGATCTGATGAACATTCAGAGAGGGGAGATGTTGTAAGCTAGGATTTTGAAGGAGAGTTCCCACATTTTTGTTCATTAAAAAATTTTTAAGGACAATCTATTTTCTTTATTTTCAATTTTTGAGTCCTTTTCTTACTGTTGCCAAGAAAAGTACCTTGCATATGTTGCATACTGTATTAAAAATTATTATACTTACATATATGGTCATTGTACATGTCATATTACTGTGATAGGGTTAAATTGCGTCCTTTTTTTCGTTGAGGCAGGGTATTGCTATGTAGTTCAGGCTGGCCTTTAAGTCACTGTGTAGCCCAGGCTGGTCTGGAACTGACAGTGATCCTACTACCTCAGTTTCCAAATGCTGAGATTATAAGTGTGTGCCCCCATACCTGCCTGCCTCCTTCATTCTTGGGCTAGATTACAAAGATAGGGTATTTTTAGGCTACTGTTGACATTATGGTGGACAAAGGACAACTTTGTGGTGCTCCTAAAAGTTCTCAAGTGTTTTGGCAGTGATTACAGAGGGATTACAATTTTTTTTGTAGGTACAGAAAATGGAGCACAACCCCCAGTTCTGAGCCCAGCTGAATTCTGGCAGTAGTTGCTGTAGGATTCCAGTTAGCTCTGATGGGGGTGAATCTTTGGATGGTGAGATGAATGATCTGAAAGAATGTTTTCCTCACTGGATGGGGTATGAAACCTGATTTTTCTGTTTTTAAAGGGCACGTGTCAGGATCCTTAGAGCTTCAAGTAACAATACCAGGTTGACCGTGTCATGAACAATGAGTACATTTTATTGTCTTGCCTAGGAAGAGTACTTCCAGAATTGGTTATATTGGCGGCACCCTGGCAGTCTCAAAGCACGCAGGTGTTTCCCATCTCTCTGGTGTGGGACTAGAGTGTTACAGTGACACCGGGATTTATTGTTCCTGCTAGTTTGGCAGCTCCCCTGTGTGCAGGATTTTCTGGGCCCCTTTTGAAGCTTGTCTTACTCCTCAAGTGCCTTACCAGCAAGAGTCAGCCCTGCCACTATGCTAGGTTTTCGGGTCCCAGAATTGGCGTGTTATGTTGAAAGTGTTATTGTCTTATCCCTTGTGATCTGTTCTTTGATGCTATTAAACTATCAACTGTAAATATTTTCGGTGTCTTACAGACTCTTTAACGAGGAATATACTTTACCTTATTATGATGTACGAGTCAGAGCACTTTACCTGGGGTCTGGTTGCAATGTCATCTTAGCCTGCTGACTCTTTAGGAATTACTCATACTGCTAGGCAGAAGGTTATAAGGCGCCATCCTCTCTTATTCCTCCTTGCGGAGTCATAATAATGATAGCTTGCAGACGACCCTTAGTAATTAAAAAGTCTTATTTAAAAAAATAGATTTTCAGTACCTCAGTTTACTTTTTCATGTGAAAGGGATTTTTCATTTGTGGGTTTGAAACTAGCCGAGTGCTGCATGCCCTGTGCTGATCATTACGAGATTAAGTAGACTGTGCTGACTGAGGCAGCATTGGCTACCGATCAGACAGTAACTCTAGAGGCCCACCCTATGACAGCATGAGGCTACATCCAGCACAAACCATGACAGAGGGAAAGTGCCAGTGGGGTTCACTCAAAGTTAGGCTGGGCCACTGGGCCTGCAGAACTTTTGTTTCCCTTCTTTTATGAGGCAAAGAAAAAAATGCTTATTTCATCTCTTCACTGCCGTGTCTTGGTTAAGTTGCTTTATGAATTATTATACTGCTCGGATTTAGATATTTTGGATCAGAAAACACTGATAGTGTTGTCAGGTTTGTCCACAGTTTAAATGAACTGTCAGCTGTGGCAAATAATGGCCACTCCCATCTGTCCCAGCCGTACACGTCTGTGGACCTTTTTATGGTGGAACCTTGTGTAAAGTGAAAAGCTTTGTGAAAGGAGAGGCTAGAAGGAGCCAGAGAGTTCAAAGCGATAGCAATAGTTTTTTGTTTTTTCTTTATCTGCTCTGTGTTCCTTCCTCTGGGCTGCTCATGCAGAGGGTGGAGGTGCAAATTGAGAAGACACTTTGCTTCAGTTTCCTTTCACTTTTATTGTTGTTCCCCTTCTTTTAATGCAGTCTTGACTCTGACCTTTTTAAGTCTGTTCGGTATCATTTGCATCTTCTTTTTTTCTGGCTGCTTAGATTGAACCCAGGGCCTCCATACTGAGCTCCATCCCTGGCCCTTTTTAAGTTTTGTTTCTTTATTTTGAGACAGCGTCTTGCTAAGGTTTCTAAGTTGCCCAGGCTGGGCTCAAACTTGTGCTCCTCTTGCCTCAGACTCCCAGGTGCACACTACCACACTCAACTTGTTGCATGTTTGTATAACGTACTAAGTTACCCTGACTTTCCTTAGGGTTTGTATGAAGTTGATTTCTGGACCAGATTGCTTGGCTACAAGTGGGAATTTCAGTGGGACAGGATGGCTTACTTCATAAATGGTTTTGATATAAGTGGGTATTTGCCTGGCATACAAATCTAGTCTCCTACTCACTCTGTACTCTCAAATAAATTTCAGATGTATGAAATTTGTGACTGTAAACAGTTTAACATGAAAATAATGGGAATAAAATTAGGGGAATATACTTAGAACCTTGTGAGTTCTAATGTGAGATGCGTGGTCCGGAAACCATAAAGGAGAATGAGTGGTAGATTTGCATGAAAAATAAAAATTTCCTATGGCACAAAGACCCATTGACAAAGCCAAAAGATGAGTGATAGACTGAGAAAAATAACTGCTACACACAGCCAGATAAAGTTTTCATATTTATAATATAGTAGAGCGTTGTTAGGTTGATGGAAAAGCTAAGCAACACCAATAATAAAAGGGACATTTTATAGAAGAGTGTTTGCAAGCTAATGAATTCATGCAAGTAAGTTCAGAGAAGTAAATTATAGTGAGATAACTATTTTACCCTTATCTACTTGATGGGCAAAAAATTTGACAGCATAACTCCTTTGCTCACTGATGTGGGAAAATGGGTGCTGTCATTGCTGCTTGAGGAAGTGTGAGCTGCCATAATCTTTTTGTAAGCCAAAGGTACAAACTTGAAACATCCATAGCTTTTGAATGAGCAGTTCTACTTTTAGTAGGCTTTTGTGCAAATAAAAATGTTAATACATAAATAGTGTAAGGAAAACTTTCTAAATATACTTATTACTGAAATGTTTACTAATGGAAAAATATGGCAGCAGCTTACTCATATACTGGAGAATAGGTTGAACAAGTAAAGGAAGGTCACAAAATAAAGCTTTAAGCACCATCTTTGTATTGTTGAGTCACAAATTATTCCCAGCTCAACCTCACCAGATTTCAAAGTTGATGTTCACTCAATCTCCAATTGGCTGTGTAATTGACACCTTAAACTCAATATCCAAGTGTAGCCTGAGTTTTCTCCCTTAAACCTACTTATTATATTGCACATCTAATTCATCAAAAAAAAAAATATGTGCGGGGTCTGTCTTGAGAACGTATATCCAGAATTTGATATCTCTTCCTACTTCCTCCTGCCTCTCTGGTCCAAGTTACCAACTTCGTTTGTCTGGGTGATTGCAATACAGTAGTTTTTAACAGTTCTGACTGTCTACCCTTCACTCAGTAGTTGTATTATTCCTATTCTCTAAATTGTCCAGAGGCTTCCCAACTCATTTCTTATGATTTTTTTCCTCACGTACTCTGGTCTTCCAGCCTGAAGGCCCCTCTCCAGGGCCCTTGAATTACACTTGCTGTTCTGTACTGTCTTTCTTTGGTTTCTGCGTGGCCGATGTCTTTACTTCGGGCCCTGCTTACATGTCATCTTATTAGAGCTACTTTCTTTTACTTATGTATTTCTTAACCCTTCCTTGGCTTGCTTTTTTCCCCTAGCATTTATCCCTTTAAGCTACTTGTAGCCCCAACACCTAGAGCATAGAGTGTGGACATAGTAAATGCAGCTTTGAGTAAGTGTGCAGTAGTTTGAAGGAATGACCTAAACTCTCTTAAGAAGTGTGTCCCTTTGGTTTTCTTCCTGTGGCTGGCTCCTATATGGAACTAATTTCTACACAGGTACACATGGTTCCTGATGGCAGGCATTTATTTGCTTGGTGGCCAGTAATGATTAGGATGTCTTACACGTGTGAAGCTAGTGAAAATGAAAGGTTACCCTTAGAAATTCTGCTTGCCTACCTGTACCAGTTTGCCTGATTTACTTTTTGATCTGAAGAAATTGTGAAATCAGATGGAAATATACTGTTGGTACTAAGGACCCAATATGAGTATTGATGTCTCACAAAGTGTTAGTTCACTTATCTAAATACATATGATTTTTTTTAAATCTTAAAACTATAAGTGTTCCAAAATTAGAAGAAATATGACGGTATCGGTGTCCATTCCTATGACAGTCTCCTGACTTGAGTCTGGACTCATCCTTCACTCTGGAACATTTGGTTTTTTTAATAACAGCTTTCTTGAGATATAATTTGCATACCATACAATTTACCCACTCACTATGTATAATTCAGTGGTTGTTAAAAATTATATTTAGACTTGTGTGTTGATTATCATAATCCATTTTTGGAATGTTTTCTTCCAAAATGAATTCCCATACCCAATGGCAGTCATTCATCTTTTCCCTTCAGTCCCGGGCAACCACTAATGTACTCTGTTTCTGTACCTTTGTCTGTTCTGAATATTTCATGTAAATGGAATGATATAATATGGGGTCCTCTGGGAAAGGTTTTATTTAGCATAATGTTTTCAAGAATTGGGTTTTTAAAAAAATAAACGTGTTTAATATGATAATGAATTGTCTAATTCACATATAAATTGCTTTATGTGTGGAGATTTCACAATCCAGGAGCCATAGCCAGCTTGGTGTAAGTAGGATTTCAATAAAATTTTAGCTTTTTGATAGGCAGATGTAGGCTTAGCTGCATGATTACTCACTGTAAACAAATCATTTCTTTTTGCTTCCTTGGGACACAGATTAAGTCTACTTAACATTGCAGCCTTACAGAGCTGACTTGCCGTCCATACCCCAGTTTTAAATGGGGAAATTTCAGTGATTTTCCCACTTTGGCCATCTACGGACTCCAAAAAAATGTGCCTTTGTGCCCAGTTCATATTCAGAGATTTATATTCCAAATTTATTCAAAATGAGTATGCAGAGGGCATTAAGCTAATCTGAGCCCTGTTGACTAAGTAAAACACTGGAAGTCTTGAGTGCATCACCGAACACATTGGTTTATCGCAGTTTCTAAGTCTCTAGTATCATTACATCACCAACAAGTGTATTGCTGATATAAACCGCCTGCGTAAAGTGACTCAGCAGTGCTCCCTGTACACTGCGAACTCCCCATCTTGTCACCTTGTGTTTTTTGTTGTTGTTGTTTACACATAGGTTTATACTGGAAGAACCAGATTTAATACAGAAGGAAAACACATTGAGAAAGCTTTGAGTACAGTATTTGGGAAAGTGGTGAGGTGTCTTTTAAAAACCTTAAAAGAATTCCATGTTATGAAAAGCGATATATTTTATTAGTACATGTTTGCAGTCCATATTGATTACATTCCTGTAGAGTTGGTACGTGAACATAACACATCTTAATTCTTTTTTCATCCTTGTACCCTCCCCACTTCCCTCTCCCTCCATCTTTTGATTCCCTTCATATTTGAGAAAGATCTATCTACTTACTTATTATCTTTTATTTTGCTCTTTATTTATATTTTGGATTTCTCATGTAAGAGAAACCATGTTTGTTGCTCAGAATGTAGATATTCATAAGCCTAAAAAGCAAATAAAAATACAGTTTAATTCTACCACTTGAGGAAAAAGACATTGGTATAACTTTGGTTATGTTTTTCCAGTATTTTTTCAACATCAGTGTAATTTTTAAATGAGGTTATATCATAAATGCCACTTTGTAACCTACTTTTCCATTTACTGTCCCTTGAATGTTTCCACGATGATCATGTTCATACAAATGCAAATGTCTATCAGTTTTTCTTTGGTTTTGGGTCTGGAGATGAACCCGGGCCTATGCATGGTAAGCACACACTTTGTCATTCAGCTTCATCCACCGCCCCTATATTAGCCTCATTTTAATGACTGCATATTTGATATAAAATCTCAGCGCTACATTTCTCATTTTGTCCTGTTAATAGCAATGCACTATGCATTATTTCTTTAGAACAAATTTGTCAAAATACAACTGTTGAATCAACGAGTGTGAAAGTTTTATAAGGCTTATGGTATATTATCAAAATGCTTGCCTTAAAGTTTGTACTGATGGGGAATATACTAGCATTTCATACTTATTTATTTACTTTTTTTGGGGGTATGGAGTAGATTTATATTACAACTTTAATCTGTTCACTTTTTCCTAAAAGCTAGTAAACTTTAAGTACTATGCCAAAAATAGAGACTTTCTACATAGCTTCTTTGAAAAGAATTTGGCAAGTGTTTTGTAATGATTGCAGTTAAAATTTGGTAGCTTTTTAGTATGCATTTTATGATTTAGTACAGAGGGCTTTTTATTCTTTTGGGTTGGTCTGTGGATTACTTGTTCCCTTCCAAGGAGGCCAAATATAAACATATTTGGAAACAGCATCATGGTTAAGTGCCACGTGCGGTAAAAATTAGAGGGGGTAGATTTTCAGTGTGGATAAGAGTAAATGTTCTATTTATGTGGGGGAAGGACTGTGATTGCCAATGAACTGATTACTGATGGTCGGCTTATGATCTTCAGCCGTGCTGACTGCACGTGGCGCAGGGTGTGGAAGGCTCGCCCGAGGATGGTTACCATCAGCTAAGAGGCAGAAATGGAAAGGGATAATGAATTACTCCTGTTGGTCTGAGTTGTGTTCTGGGTTCTAGTAAAAGGCAGTTGAGATGGGTGATCTGGGCGGCTGCAGTGCCAGAGGCTGTGGGCCCTCTGATCCCAGACTTTTGCCTCTTCTGTTTTTCTTATCATTTACCTTTTCTTATTCATCCTCAGGTACCTTGTTCTTGGGACCTGCCACTACAGATAATACCAACATATTTATTTTATACATGGACCTGACTTGTCCTATCACTTCTGATTAATACAGGTTTTGTTTTCTGCTCTTAGCATTGTAAGTTTGTTGCTGGAGTTGTAGGGGAGAAGCCCCAGCTTGGGGGATATAACAGACCATGCCTGGGCACCTGTTCATAATGCCAGTCAGGGAGACAAGCAGCAGTGAAGGGCAGGAGAGGAGCTTTAATTGGCATGGCCGTCCTGGGAAACACAGAGTGGTTCAAGGCCTGTCTTTGAGGACCTGACAGAAACTCTGGGTTTTATAGAGAAGGGGAACAAAGACAGGGTTGGGAGTTTGCCTCAGTGGCAGCATAGGCAGTCCTGGACAGTTTGCTCTGTGACTGCCTGACACATCAGGCCTGGTCTGGTGAGGTCCTGGGAAAACCATCATCGATTTGAGGGGGTGTTTCAGTTCCTATCATGACATGACAGCTGTCTTAGGGGGAAACCTCTGTGCCTCTTGTGGGTAAAGTTCCTGCTGGTGAGTGACCTCATCATGGGGTGGTCTTGGGGGCTCTGCTTTTCCAGGAATCTGCCAGGAATCTGAGGTGGCTACAGGTTTAGGACAGTGATGCAAGACTTTTAGGCATCACCCCCAAAGAGTCTTTAATTGGATGTTGTAAAAGCTGGCAATTAGATGTCTTGTAAATCCTGAAAATTATTTTAGTTACTTTTATCTGGATGTCTGTAGTCTTAAAAGGGGTATGAGATAGCCTACATACATTTAGGACTAATAAACCTTATTATACTCCTTAAGTAATTAACATGCTGTGTGCCAAGCTGAGCAGGGATCTGATACACAGATTTAAGGTAATAAAGGAGATATAAAATGAAGGCAAAAATGCCAAGCTTTACTCTTTTAGTTACCCATAAGGCATTTGCAGGCCAACTATCTAGGTCCTTGTTACACATTGCCCTTGAGCTCTTTGGTAGTTGTTCAAGACATCTTAAATCTCAACTTTTTGTATTTTAACTTTCTGATTATTACCGACTTTCTCTAGTTGAAGCATTTATGGTAGCATGTGAGCTGAACTTTGAGGTACTATTGCTATTTTGTGCCTGAGGATTAAGATTTCATTCATTAAATTGTCAACTGGAGAATTTATACATTTAGCTATGTGTTTAAATATACCATTGTGGCCCCTAGCCGTGCAGGCGCCTGGGAGGCGGGCAGTCGGTGCCTGGGAAGCCACACGGGGAGCACTGGCCTTTGGGCCGGACGCTAGCCACCCAGGTGCCTGGTAGGTGGGCCGCCTGTATCTGGGAAGCTGCGCGGCGGGAAGCACCGGCCTTTGGGCTGGCCCCAAGCCATGCAGGTGCCTGGGAGGTGGGCAGTTGGCGCCCGGGAAGCTATGCGGCGGGGAGCGCTGGCCTTTGGGATGGACCCTAGCCATGCAGGCACCCGGGAAGCCACGTGGCAGCACCCTCTAGTGCATGCTGGCCCTCAAACCAACCACCACCACACAGTCGAGAACTATCATGGCACAGAGAAGCAATGACACAGTTGGCCCACTACATGCCAGCCGCGGAGGCCCGCCTGGGGACGTGCGTGAATCATCCTGACATGGAGAAACCCCTGGGAATACATGCCACACAGCGGGTTGCTCTTGCCCCTGCCATTGAGAACCAGAAAGGTCCAGAGTCAGCGGAGGAGTAGCTGCTGAACAAGGACTCAGGGAACACGAGAATACAGGCTACACCTGAAGACTCAGAGGTCTAGTTGACCGGGATCACGAGAGCCGTTTGGAAGCTGGAAACCAGGAGGACCTTGCGCAATACCTGGGGAGACCACCTAGAAGCCATTCTTCTCCTGACAGTACAGGCTGCGGTGGAGGAGCGTGTGGAGCTCTGGAGACGTCTGCACCGAGATTCTTGCTGCCTGTGCTGACGGTTGGGGAGAGGACACTAAGTGGTTGCGTGGTTCCATTGTGCTGGGAGGCTGGAGAGAAAAAACTACAAAAAATGGCTTTCGCTCCAGATGGATCACTTGAGATGTTAGTAAGAATTGCCTCCTCAGCATTCTATAGCCGTGACGAGGAGGAGGCCAAGGAGAGAAAACAAAGAGACCGAGAAAAAGTAGCTGCTTTTGCTGCAGCTCTAAGAGAAACAGACCCTAAGTCTGATTCTTGGGACCCCAAGAAGAACTCGATGACTGCATTCATCTGCTATCACTGTGAAAAACCAGACCACCTCAAGAGGAACTGCCCTGAGAAGCCCCCTGGGCCATTCCCTGAATCCAAAGGTGACCACTAGAGATCTGTCTGCCCTCTGAAGCAGAGGCCCCAGAGCTCAGACCCGTCCTACCAGTTAGTCTAACCAGAATGAGGGGGCCCGGGGCATACTCTGCCTTCTCTCTCTGGCCAGACTGTCATCTCCGTGGCGGAGCCCTGGGTAATCATGACTATAGAGGAAAAAGAAAACAGCCTGTTGCTAGACACAGGTGCAAGTCTCTTGGTCCTTCTTTTCAATTCTGGCCTTCCTTCCAGCTGTCACACCTCAGTGGAAGGAGTCACTGGTGAGGAGGTAATCTGCTATTTTTCACAACCCTTAGGCTATAACCACTTGTTAGATCTTTCTTGCGTATCTCTGTCTTCCTGAGAAACCACTTTGAAGATACCACCATATAATACAGCAGCCATTGATATTTTCCTGCTAATCTGTCCATAACTCTGTAATGTTTGTATTGTTCTTATGCTATTTTGTAAATGGATGTATGTTTATTACTATGTGTTTCCTACAACAACCATTGAGAATAGTCAATGAATATTCAGTTGGTCACTCATGTATAGCTCTATTTATTTTCTTTGGAAAACGCTTTGAAGATACCAAAGTATAGTACAACAACCATTGATAATAACCTACCACTTTTGTCTGTAACTCACTATTATTTGTCTATTTGTTTTCCTGAGAAACTATCTCGTAGTTAACAATATATAAAACAACAACTATGGCTAATTTCCTACCACTTAGTCTGTAATTTGGTAAGTCCCCCTATTACTATGTTATCCTTCTTTTACTCTTTAAAATAATAAAAAAATAATTAAAAAAATAAACCATTGCATATGTATTTGCAGAGGTCCTTTCTGACTTTAGGATTCTCTCTAGTAGAGCACACAGGTAATTTTTCTAAGAAATTTATAGTTTTCCTCTATTAAAATTCTCTTAAAGCATTAGATTATGCTATGGTTGGCAATTCTGAGTCCCCAAAAATAAAGGAGTCTCTGCAACTGTTCATAGTTTGACTAGTGAAGTGCTAGTGATTCAAAACTACAAATGCTCTTCCCATTGCCTGTGACAGGGTTCCATATGTTGTAGTTGACTTAGTGTATCTGGCATAGCGCGTCTGAAAGCAAATATGGTAAATTTAGGTTTATTGCTTTAAGAAGAACATATTCTCAGAAACATTTCTCATAGTACAGCATATAAAGTAGTTTTCTGTTTTGTGTGTGCACTGATAAATAATATATGTAACTGTATCGTAATTTTTATCTCTGATTCTTTTGTTGAAGGGATTTAGTTATGAATGTTTAAAGTTGGGCAGTCATGCTGGGATTACATATTTGATATACTCAGATAATTTAAATGAGGCACCAGCTGCTCAGAGAACTTGTCCCCCTCCAGGAATCTAGCTGTTAACCTAGAGTTAAATCCACTTATAGTTGTTGAAGCTTTTGGGGCGGAGCTGTTCTTTTGATCTCCACCTCTCCCCCACCCCAGTTAACAAAGTCAAACCTTACAGTTTGTGGGCCTTCTCTGATAACTTAAAATGAAGCCAGAAGAAAAACATGCTGTTTTTAAAACTGGGCTCTGGGTTTCCATTTCTACAGAGGATGGGTAAAAACATTTGAGTGAAGCTATGAAATCTGAACAGAAGGCATGTAGCAACAGTGTGTGGTCTGAAAAGAAGTGGCAGGTGAAATGAGAAAGAAGACCTAATTCAGAGGTACCAGTAAACTGGCAAAAAAGTTGCCATTTTTTTCTCTTCTCAGCTCTCTACCATGTGGCCTACATGCAGATGCAACTGCAGAGGTAGGTTAAGTAGATAACTAAAAGGATCCTCATGAAACTGGAAGGTATTGAGGAGATTGCAGAGAGGGAAGAACTTGGAAAGGCAATTCCATATAGTTATCTGGAAACTCCTGCACTCACCTCTGAATGGTGGGTGTATAGATCTTACTCTGTGTAGTATAAAATGACTTTGAAGGCTGTATGTTATAACAGATTGACCACCACCCAGCCTAGTGGCACACACAGGACACACATCTGAATAGCACTGAAAGGCTGTGAGAACTAAAACTAAATTTTTAACATATCCAGAATATTTAAATAAGACCCAGATTCTTACAATATAATATTCAGATGATACAGTCCAAAAATTACTCAGCATATGAAAAGTCAGGAAAATTTCTAGTTGCACAGGAAGAGACAGCCAATAGGTGTCAGTGTGGGATGACAGATCCTGGATGTGTCTCACAAAGACTTCAAAGCATCTGTTATAAAAATGTCCTAACAAGCTGGCCCATGCACTTGACAAACAGCATGAAATTCTCAGCAAAGAAGTAGATGATGTAAATTAAAGTGAAGGATTCACTGAAGGGCCTCAGTAGCAAAGTGAATGTGACAGAGAAGAATCAGTAAATTTGAAGATAATTGAATAATTTTACACAGTCCAAACAACAGAGATAAAAAAGTTGGGGAAAAGTGAACTGTGCCTCAGGAATCTGGGCAACAAGCAAAGTTTCAGCAGAAGATAAAGACCATGGTGATGAAATTAAAGACTGAAAAGTTTCTGAATTGACAGAATACATAAACCTACAAATTCTAGAATCTCAGGGAGCCCATGCAAGATACTTGTTCCCCCAAAAACGCACACCTAGACACATCATAATCAAACTTGAGAAAACTAGTCACACACTGCTTAGTGAATAGGATGTACTCTGGTATGTGTCTTCAGGTGGTTTCATTATTGTGTTGTCTTGGTTACTTTTCTCTCATTGCTGAGACAAAACACCCAGTGCCCAAAATGAAGGAAGAAAAGGTTTATTTAGCTCACAGTTTGTGAAGGTTTCAGTCCATACTTGGCTGGCTCCAAGGCAGAGTGGCTCATGACAGAGGGCAGTAGTTCATGGTGACTGAAGATAGCAAAAGCAGCAAGAGCAAAAAGGAGGTGAGGCTGCAAACAGCCTCTTTCTCTCCCTTACATATGCAAACTATCCGCCCCAGGGCGTGTGTAATGCTCACACCCATGAATCAATCATAAGCTCTAAAAGCCCACCCCATGACTGCATGGTGTCTTTGGGGGAACACCCAGACACAAACCATAATGTGTCAGTATCAAAGACTGCACAAAAGCAAACTAAAATAGCTGTGAGGTTACTGGTGCTGTTGTTTGGGACCACCATCATATAGAGTATGCTGTCCGTTGTTGATGAAAATGCTGTTATGTGGTACATGGCTGTACTTGAAAGCAGCCAGAGAACACTCATACCTTACACACTGGGAAGCAGTGATTCAAATGAGTGGATTCCAGACCAGAAGTCAGGGAGAGGCTATAAGGAAGTGGCACAGCTTACTGTACTAGCAATAGTTAAAGGAAGTTCTTTAGACAGAGGGCGGTGATACTGGAAGGAATGTATATTGGAACATCAGAAATAGCATGCATAGATAAATGGGTAAATAGATTCTTTTCTTGATTATTTAAAATGTTTTATGGTTGAAAGAAAAAATTCTGACTTTGTGATGATGTGGACCCAATACTTAGAGCAACTATAGCTTACTATGTAGATCTATTATAATTTAAAGGGAAAAGATGAAGTGACCTGTATGTTGGTAAGGTTTCTACATTCCACCAAACTTGTAAAATATTGATCCAGAGTAGACCCTGAAAACATAAACATTGGTATCATTAATTCCTAGTGAAATCATGTAAGCTTATGCAAAGAGATATAATAAAAACATGACTGTTGAATACTAAAAATATTTAATTTGAGGGGCAATATACCCTTTCTAGAAAATGGTTTGGCAGGTTTTTTTTCCTTTAATAAAATTTTTTTTTTTTTTTTTTTTGGTTTTTCTCTGGTACTGGGAACCGAACTCACGACCTTTCACTTGCCAGGCAGGCGCTTTGCCACTGAGCTAAATCCCCAGCCCCCTTTAATAAAATATTGAATGTGAGATTCAGCATGGCTGACGAGAGGAGTTGTATCTGAGAAGCTCAGGAAAGATACACTGAAAAGGAAGATATTTCACGCTGAAATAGAAAGTTAATAAAGAAAGCTGATTTTAAAAATCAAGTCAATAAGAAAAGGGAAGCAGTGCTGCTCTAGCAGATCAGCAGGCTCACTCCCCGGTCCTTCAAGGATCAGCCATTTTTGGACAGTGAGGCAAAGGGTTTGAGGGATAATGTGGTGCTGCAAAGACCAGATACGTGGGACAGAGTTTGTGTTCACTAGACCCATGCATATGGCCCTCCTTTCCACATTCCACTGGGGAAAGCAGCACCCTGGGTTCTCTGCTCCAGCACACACTGCGAACCACTCCTTCCCCAGGCCAGAGAGGATATAAAGCTAAAGGGCATCCTAGTCGTGTTGGTGCAGCAAGAGCCCAGCCAGCCAGCCAGTTCACTTGTGTGCATGCACATGGCCCTCGGTACCTGGCACCTGGTACCCACCTAAATAAACCGTTTGCCCAGAGTGCCTGCGGAGTCATGGGAGAGTGAACACAGAGAGGTGGGCACCTGCTCTGTGGCCCACAGGTCAGCTGCGCCATAGGCAGTGCATCTGAACAGCCTAGCAGGAGTCCTGAGTATCCACTGGACTGCGGGGTCGCAGGCTCTACCCTGACCACAGACTGAGTCAGCTGTGTTCCTGCTATGCACTGTAACCACCATCTCAGTCACTCAGAGCATGAGCTCATCTGAGGAGAGCGCGGGGCTGGGGAGGGTGTCTCCTGCCACCAGACTGCAAGGGGGAATCGTGCAGACTCATGGACTCTTTGGCATAACAGTTAGAAAGAGTCGTGGTCACCACCCTCCTTTGCAGAATCTTCACCAGTCTTCACTGAGGCCTAGGGACCCCTGCCCATACCCCGATCATAGTGGCGGAGTTTGCGCACTGCAGCTGGTGGGCCCCAAAACCCGAAGAAGTGGTGGGCTTCAGAGAGGGGCCCACTTACACACTCGTCCCCAGGCCTTGTGGCAAGGAGGTTCCACATGACCACATACCATGTCCATCCTCTTGGAGTGTTTAGACTGAGTTCCCGTTGGGTATTTTCTGAGCTTTGTGGTTTTTTGTGGTCCATTGTTTGTTTTAGTTTGGCATTGTTTGATTATTTTTTGTGTGTTTTTTTTTTTTTTTTTTTTTTCTTCCT
>NW_004955474.1:11799371-11827234 GCF_000276665.1 Chinchilla lanigera | reverse complement strand
TTTTTTTTTTTTTTTTTTTTTTTAAAGAACTATTTTGCTTATCTTAGAATTTTTGGTGTATTTTGTCTTCTATTTGTTTTGACTTAGTTGGTATCTAGGTTCTCACCCTGTTCTTATCTCCTTTTATAGTTTCTTCCTCTCAAGATTCTACAGCAATTCTACTAAATTCTTTTTCATAAAGAACATTAATAATTTTGAATTGTCTGTATTCTGCTGTCACTTTCCTGTTTCCTATATCAACCCACTACCCCCTCTGTATTATTCCTTTGACTCTCCTTTATCTTACCTAAGCCTCTCCCTTACCCATTTTTTTCTCCTCTATCGGTATTGTTTCTTAATTTTTACTTTATTCTTTTTGGTGGAGTTTAGACTTCTGTCACCCATTTTCTTGCCCCTGCCCCATTTTGAGACAGAGTCTCAATATGTAGTTCAGGTTGGCCTTGAACTTACATTATAGCCCAGGCTGGTCTCAAACTTGTGGCAATTCTTCTGCCTCAGCCTCACAAGTGCTAGGATCAGAAGTGTGTGCCACCAGGCCTGGTGCCCCCTTTTCTAATATTACTTTGTTTAATCTGTTTGATTAGCTCTTCTTTCTACCCTTCTCACTATCTCTTTCAATTTGTTTCTATACTATTTTACCTTTTTTACTTTTTCCCTCTAGTGTAATCTCTACTGTTTCTTGTTTATCCTTTTCCTTATTGGTTGTTATCTAATACTATATTTTTACTATCCTTATGTTATTTTTATCACCCTTTTTATTCTTCCATTGCTAATTTTTTAAAAATTCTATTGTTTTTCATGTTTACATTCCCTGTAACCTCTAACCTTAAATGACTCTGTAGTTAGTTAAATATATCTTACTATGGTTCAACACTCTTTTATTGTTAATAGAGGTAAAATATCTATGTAGTAGATATTTACTATATATATGTATATACAGTACTGTCTATATTTAGGTACAGATGTTTACTGATTTGCCCTAAAGTTTGTACTGTAATAACTACAGATCTCATTTTTGTGGGTAAAGGTGGTACACTATTAGTTGTTACTGTGTGTCATTATCCTGTTTGTATTTGATGCTGTTGTTGCTGACTTTGCTACATTAGCCAAGGTGACATTGTTGCTGCTATCGGTTGGTTTTCTCTGTGTGCCAGTATTTAGATTGCCAGGGGATCATGAACAGTACTGCAGCTCATTACCAAGGAACTGAGTACTGGGCCAAACTGGGTGCATCCTCCACTCCCTTATCTAAAGAGGTCTTAAGACTAGCTATGGAGCTATCCACCAAAAGCAGTCTGCAATCCCTAGTACAGAAAAACCAACAGAAAATGGGAAAACACAAAAATAGAAATGCCTCCAATAGCTCCCAAGTCCCCCAAAGCAAATCCAGGGGGCACTGATGGGGAAAAAATCAGAAGCTACACAGCTGAAATACAGTGATACCTTGGTTGTCAAATGGCCCCAAGGCTGAACTCTCCACTGCTCAAACAGCAAAGTTTGAAAAAAATTTGCTTGGTATTGGTAACATTAACCGTAACTGAAAATCCGACTTGAAAAAACCTGCATGGGCCTAGAGTGAGTGACATATTGCATCTCAGGGGTGCACTTCAGTCTAAGTGCCTCTGTCACCCAGACAACGGATAGTGCTTATGTTAGTGTGTTAAAGTGTTCATCATTGTGCACTTTTGGGGGAGCTTTATTTGTGTCAAATAACCATGGCTCCAAAGAAAGTGATACCAGCAGTAAAGCTAAGAAGAAGACTCTGAGAACCATGATAGAGTTAAAGAAATCGTTGAAAAATTTGTTAAAGTCCTGGATAAATGAATTCATAAGTGTAAATTTTGGGCCTCAAAAAGTTACAATGGTACCTCAGTTCACGAACTTAATTCTTTCCATGATTCTGGTCACAAACTGAATTGAATGAGAACCAATCAAATTCAGCAGTTAAGTTCAATGTTGACCTTATGAGAAATTTGATTTGGTTTTTGTCCAATTTGGTTTGTGACCAGAATCATGGAAAGAATTAAGTTTGTGAATCAAAGTATCACTGTATTTGGATTTCCATTATTTTTATGGGAAAAATATGTTCAGTTCTCAAACTTTGTGGTGTGTGAATACAAATTTGGAACAAACTGAGTTTGACAACCAAAATATTTATCTGAAATGATAACAGTGGAGGTAACAAAGGCGTTATGAAATCCTTGAAAAATTCAAAGAAAAGATAAAGAGGTGATGACCTTAATAAAACCAATGATTAGTGAGTCTAGTACTATAAAAAGCTAGAGGAACTGAAGAAAGATATATAAACCATCAGTACCCAATAGAGAAAAGACCTGGAGTCCACAAAACAATTTCAAATAAAAATCTAGATGATTAAAAACTATTGAAAGTATAGGCAGCAGAACCGACCAGTGTGAAGACAGAGTTTCAGACATAGAAAATGGGGCTGTGGTTGATGATTAGCTAATGAGAAGTGCCTTAAAAAAATAGCAAGGGGACATGAAAAATCTGTCCAGTAGCTACACTAGATGATGTGAAGAAGACAAAGATTAATCAGGATGAATGATAAATTAGAAAATAGCACAAAGGGCATAAATTCCTGTTTATAGAAGTAATAGAAGACTTTTTAAGTGTGGAAAAAGAGTTTGACATACAGATAAGTGAATCATACAGAATCTCAAATAGCCATGATCAGAAAAGAACTATACCCAAGACATAGCATGGTTAAGATTCCAGGTATTGAACATAAGAACAGAATCTTAAAAAGTTGTTACATCCCATAGGTTGCAACAGAAGCTTAAAAGCTATCCACCTATAAGGGACACTCATCAGAATTTCAGCAGACTTAGCACAAATCTTATAGTCAAGAAAAGCATGAAGTGAAGTGTTCCAAGCCTTAAAAGTAAACAGCTTCCAACCAAAATTGATGTACTCCTCAAAATTATCTTTTAAAATTGATGCAGAAGTAAAGTACTTCGATGATAAAGAGCACCTAAAAGAATTCATGACCACTAAGTCAGCACTCCAAAAAATTCTCAAGGATAGCCTAGAGAGAGACAACAAAGAAAACAATGCCAAAGGTAACAATGCCAATAGAATGAATCAACCAGGCAAGGTGAGCAACTACATAGAAGGGAAAGAAAGGGAACCAACAGCAGGAAGAAAATATGACAAAGATTAGTCAGTACTTATCAGTTATAACAATCAGTGTCAGTGGTCTCAACTTGCCAGTTGAAAGACTCAGTTTAGCAGAAAAGATCAAGAAACAAGATCCAACAATGTGCTACATACAAGAAACATATAACCCCAAAAGAAATTAATAGACTGAAAAATCAACAGGCACCAAGATAAAAAGAGTAGCTATCTTAATTGAAGACAAAGTAGATTTCAAGCCAGGACTCATCAGAAGAGACAAATTACCACATACTGGATAAGGGAAAAGTTGAACAGGAAGAAATTACAGTCATAAATATAAAAAGAACACTAATGGACATGATAAATCAGATAAGTACCAATATAGTTGACATGGTGGGCTTGAATACCACACTGTCACAGAGGGACAGTTCATAGAGAAAAAAAATAAAAGAAATATCAGAGTTGAACCAAACCTTTAAAGAAATTAGACAGTTTCTATAATAGAATAAAAGTGGCAGTTCAAGATACTGGAACCTACGGGATGCAGTTAAAGTTTTATGAGGGAAGTGTATAGTGGTGAATTCCCCCATTAGAAAAACAGTGAGTTCAAATAACCTAATGATGCACCTCAAGATTCTAGAAAAACAAGAACAATTCAGACTCAAAGCTTGTATGAGGAAGGAAGTTATAAAGATCACAGCAGAAATTCATGCAGTTGAGACTCAAAAACCATATAAAAAACAGTGAATTGAAGAGTTGGTCCTTCGAAAGAATAAAATAGAAAATTTTTAGCCAACAAAGAAAAGAGCCAAATCCATGCAATTAGAAATAAAAGGGGCAAAGTCACAATTGGTCATGTAGAAACTACTTTGAGATCCTGTATTCTAATAAAATGGAAAACAGAAGAAATGTACAGATTCCTAGATACAATATATATGAATTATCAAAGCTGAATAAAGAAGATATAAAAAAGCTAGGCACAGTGGTGCACGCCTGTAATCCCAGCACTCAGGAGGTTGAGGCAGGAGGATTGCCCTGAGTTCAAGGCCAGCCTGGTCTATATAGTGAGTTCAAAGCTAGCTAGAACTACATAATGAGAGCCTGTCTCAGGAGAAAAAGTCTTGAATAACTCAGTATATCAAAGACATTGAAGAAGTAATAAAAAAAACCCTACCAACTAAGAAAAAGCCCAGATCCTGACAGATTCACTATCGAATTCTACAAGAACTTTAGAGAAGAACTAATGCCAGTACCTCTCAAACTCTGTAATGAAATTGAAAAGGTAGCAGTCTTTCCAAATCTATTCCTGGGAGCAAGCATTACCCCAGTACCAAAACCAGAAAAGGATCCAACCAAAAACAGAAGCATGAGTCAATCTTTTTAATGAATGTCGATGCAAAAATCCTCAACAAGATACTGGCAAATAAAATGCAGAAAATCATTAAGAAAATTATACACTATGACCAAGTAGAATTCACCCTAGGGATATAGGGATGGTTCAGCATATACAAGTCAGGAAATATAACACATCACATTAACAGAACCAAGGATAAAAACCACATGATCATCCCAATAGATGCAGAAAAAGCATTTGACAAAGTCCAGCATCTTTCATCTATCTAATAAAAGTCATATATGCCAGACCAACAGTTAACAGCATATCAAATGGAGAAAAACTTTTACTACAGAATCAGAAACAAGACAAGGATGCCCATTATTACCACTCCTATTCAATATAGTACTCAAAACAGCCAGAGCAGTTAGGCAAGAGAAAGAAATAAAAGGAATATGGATAGATAGGGAAGAGATTAAATTATCATTGTTTGCAGATGACATGATCCTCTATATAGATGGCCCCAAAAACTCTACCAAAAGACTCCTAGAATTTATACCAAACTTTGGTAGTATAGCAGGATACAAGTCAACACTCAGAAGTGAGCAGCATTCCTGTTCACCAGTAACAAATCCACTGAAGGGGAAATTAGAGAAACTTGTTTTACAGAGGCATTAAGAAAATGAAATACTTAGGAATCAACCTAACCAAGGAAGTGAAAGACCTCTACAGTGAAAACTATAATACTCTGGAAAAGGAGAATGAAGAGGATATCAGAAAATGGAAAAATATCTCTTATTCCTGGATAGGCAGAGCCAATATAGTGAAAATGGCCGTACTTATGAAACTGTTAATACAGATTTAACGCAGTCCTAATCAGAATACCAGTAATATTCCTTACAGAACTGGAGAAAGCAATGCTAAAATTCATATGGAACCAGAAGAGACCTGGGGTAGCAAAAAGCATTCTGGACAATAAGGGAAAGGCAGGGAGCATCACAATTCTGGAATCAAGTTATGCTGCAAAGCTACAGTGATTAAAAATAGCATAGTTCTGGCAAAAAACAAAACAGAAACAGCCCCCTAAAACAAAAACAAAAACAGTTGTGGATCAATGGAAAAGAATAGAAAATACAAAAACAGCTCCAGGGATGGTCAGCTGTGTTGTTTTTGACAACTGGGCCAAATAATTCACAGGAGGAAGGCTAGCCCCTTTAACAAATGGCACTGGGAAAAACGGCTACCGCCACGCTGAAGGTTGAATTTAGACCTGTATCTCTCACTCTGCACTACGTTAAAATCAAAATGTATTACAGATCTTAATGTTAAAACAAATAATCTGCTGGAAGGTGAAATATGTAAGACTTTTGAAAACAAAGATATAGGCAAAGCTTTTTGGAACAAACTCTAGTTGCAAAAGAAATAATACCATGAGTCAAGAAATAGGGTCGTATCAAACTAAAAAGCTTCTGCAAAGCAAAGAAACCACTCACAAGAGTGAAGAGACAACCCACAGAGTAGGAAAAATTTTTCTGCCATGTGCTCCTCCATCATAGGACTAATACCCAGAATGTAAAGAACTGAGAAAATTAGACCCTCCAAATGTAAAGAGCCAGTCTAATAACGGGTATTTGACATGCATAAGACACTTTTCAGATGGACTATGAATGACCAGTAAATTTATGAAAAAATGGTCAGCATCTCTGGCCACTTGAGAAATGCAAATTAAAGCAACACAGAGATTACATCTCCCCAAATAATGGCCATTACAACCAGTAACAAATGCTAATGAGGTCGTGGGGGTGGGGGTGGGGTGGGGGAAGGCATCCTTTTCCATTGTTGGTGGGAGTGCAAATTGGTACAGCCATTATGGAAATTGGTATGGAGATTCCTAAAAAACCTAAAAACCAGGTGTTCCATTCGAACCAGTTATTCTCCTTCCAAGTATCTTCCTGAAAGAGTTCAAGGTCATGCCTCAGTGATACATGCACACCAGTGTTAATAGCAGCACGATGTATAGTAGCTAAACCATAGAAACAGCCCATATGCCTATGATAGATGAATGGAGAAAGGAAATGTATTTATATACAGTGTAGTAGTTCTAACATAAAGAAGGATAAACTTGAGGGAGGCATTTTTAGGTAAATGGATGCACCTTGAGACCATAATGTTAAGTGAAATAAGTCAAGACATGCAAGTTGAAATACCAATTTTTTTCTCTTGTGTGAGAAATCCAAAGTACAACTAAGGAGTAAAGTGGAGGCTAGATATTAGGAAGTAGGAAGAACATTTCAAGTGGGAAGGGCGACTGAAGTTGGCAGTGGGGAAGAAGGGAAAAGGTATTTAAAGAGAAAATAATTGAAAAAATATAGAGCTTTTGTAAATGGGGAGGGAGAAGGAGGGTTAGAGAAGGGGAGAGAAAAAGATGTGTTACATACATATACAAATCCCCCATGATGAATAGGTTCATCACATAGTACAAAGATGCACTAATAAAAAAGAGGATACAAAGAAAAAAATTAAAAAGTAAGTAGAATTAAACTTATACTTTATGACCCAGCAATCCCACTGCTATATTACTCCAGAATGTGAAAACTTACCATACAATAACCTGTATGTGAATGTCCATTGTGGTCTATTTATAATTACTAAAAACTGAACAATGCTCTGTGGTACAGCTGTAACACAGTAGAATATTCCTGTTTAATAAAAGGTGCATCTGTGCATCTGATTATTGATGCATAGAACATCAGTGAATCACAGAGTCATACTGAGTAAGAGAATCTAGTTTCAAAGTATTAGCTACTATATAATTCCATTATGTGACAGTTCAAAATAAAACTAATTGGTTTTAGAAAACAGACCAGTAGTGGTCAGGGGTTAGGGATGTGGGGGCATAACTATGAGAGGATAGCAGTATTGACTTTTTTTTTTTATGGTGGCGGAACTGTGTATTTCATAGTGGTGATTATATGTGTTTAATTCGTGGATTTCTATGCTAACAAAAGTTGAATTTTACTGTAATTTAAAAATATTAAAAAACTGAGTCTCATTTAGTGCCTTGGTTTAGGAACAAGACAGAGTCCCTTTTATGCAAATAAACTAGGACCCTCACACTCCCAAGAATATAGTCTATAACAAAAAAAAATTAGCAGCCAGGTGCAGTGGTGCAGGCCTACAATCCCAGATCACTCAGAAGGTTAAGGCAGGAGGATTACAAGTATGAATCCAGCCTGGGTAACTTAGATCCTGTCTTCAAATAAAATTTTAAAAAACAACAAAAAGCAGGCTGAGCATATAGCTCAGTGGTAGAGCACTTGACTAACATGACTCTGAGTTCAATCCCCAGTACCACAATTGGAATATGGCTTAGGAAAAGGATCTTTCAGGACACAGAAGCACAGAAAATGAGGATCCTCCTCATTTTGTGGGAGACCACAATGTCCTATGGGATAAATGTCAGACATTAGGAAATTCTGAGTGCTGGGAACCGCAGAGGAATTCGGATGTATATATCTGTATTCTGTTTTGAAAAGTTTGAGAAAGAATAGCTAGGTTGAGTGGCCTGTAGCAGCAGAATGCAAGCTGTGGCAGAGGGTGAGAATTCCTTGGGAACAGGTAATCATAGTTCAGGGTGAACTTAAAGACTTGGAATCTATAGGATAGAGGGCAAAGAACTGGATTTCTACTATTAACAGGTAATGTCACAGACAGTTTGGGAAAACACTGGAAAGGGTTTTTCCAAGTTATGAAGTTGTAACTGCTTTTGTAATGCTAACTGCTACCAGTTATTTTCTGTGGGTCTGTCTGTCTGTCTCTGTTCTGGTAGGGGTTTCTTAGCAGTTGAAAACTTAGTACCCAGTATTGGTCACCAGTGTGTATATTCTGTATACTTTCCACCCAAACACACATAATTTAACTGCAACCCACCAGGTATTTTCCCCCATTGGAACAGACAGTGAGGAAAGCAATTAATTTCCCATTCCCTGTAACTAGAATATTTAAAATCCATTAGTTCTTTCTCTTTGGGAAAGACAGAATAGCTGTGGTGGATTGACAGCTAGTGGTGAACTTGTAACAGCCAGCTGAACTGATCCAGCGCAGTGCTGGGTGTGGAGGGCCCGCCTGAAAATGGTTGCCAACAACATAAAAAAGGAGAGCTGGAGAGGAAGAAGTGGTGGTGGGTGGCTCTTCGCTCTCCTGGAGAAGCTTGTCACACTGGTTTTCCTGATATGAACTTAGCTGTTCTCATCATCGGAGGAGCTCAGGACTTCACTGTTGCTGAGGATGGCTATGGTACTTTTGCAGGGAGCTCTGGTCCCTACTTTGAGCATTGCTTCCTGGCTCTGGTGTAGATGGATTGTCTGTCCATCTGTCCATTCCTCAGCCTGCTGGCACAGATCCTTCTTCCCGCTGACACAGACTTTCTAGCTTCCACTACTGACCTTTAGGCCTCCCCAGCACAGATGCATGAAACAAACTTGCATGAGACATTGTTGTGAGCTCTAGGCCCCCAGGCCTCTAGCTGGACTTATGGGAGGCATTGTCATGGGCTCTAGGTCTTCAGCTAGACTTATGCAGGACATTGCCACGGGCTCCAGGCCATCAGCTGGATTCTTTGGATCTTTAGTGTGCAGACAGATCTCCTGTACTCTTTTGTATAAAATAACCCTATAAATTATGTGTCCTGTATTGTTATTTCCTTTGCAAACCCTGACTACAACAATAGCTTAGTGGATATAATGGGCTTTAGAGCCCAAACAAAACTGGTATCCATCCTGGCTCCCCACTATTCATGTGAAGCTTGGCCAAATTAGATATTCTGGCAGAGGATAATTATAGTGCACTTTCTCACAGGTTGTTGCCAGGATTGTCTGCCTCATCTATCCATCTCCTAGGTTCATATCATCCTTCAGTGTTACCACCTTTTGACAATTTAATGGTAGATTTACCATTACTTCAACAAGAATTAAAAATTTGTGATGGGCTCAAAAGCCAAGTAAAAGCAACCCCTGTAATGCAAGTCATTGAACTGCTGACTTGCTTTGACACTTGCACTGTGCTTCTGCCTTATTACTGTGACACATTCAGAGTTGGTAACATTGCTGTAGATTTCTAAAGACCTAAGTATGGCTATGAGAGGATCAGAGAGAAAATATACTTTTACCCTCAAAAAAAGCTAAATGTTTCTTCAGTATGTTTAATTATTTGAACATGTGGTTTGCAGTTCTGTCATGATCTGTGAAATACAGCATACAGTCTTGGAATGAATCAGAAGAGACTGCAAGGGAAAATGCGCGTGACAGCCTGAACATTTCCGGCTTGGGCAGCAGTGCATTGAGGGAAAGAAGTGAATGAGGCATTTATCGGCAAATTATCTTGATCTATGGAATAGATTCTAGAAGAGGAATTATGGTTATACTGTGACAGATCTTCAGCTTGAATCAAGTGAGTACAGTTTTCTGGCTAGAAGGAGGACAATAAATTGGACTTCTGGAATCATAGCTGAATTCCTCTCCAATCTTTGAATTACATTACTTAGTAGTACTTCTGCCTTTACAGCTGCAAATTTTGTTCTGGTGAATGTGCTTCAATGTCTGTTTTGGTGGATGATATGTGATGGGGCACAAGTTGGTTTGCCTAGATTTTGACCAAACTGGGAGTAAATGACAATTGTAGTATGAACATGCCCTTTGAGGCTACTCAGCTGTGGTTGAAAATAAGATCAAGAGGGATGCTTTTAACAAATTTTAGGGAAAGAAAAGGGTTGTTAAATCAGCTGACCGGTCAGTGTCCTGTTAAGACAGCAGAGAAGCTCACTAGTGTTACCTTACCAGTGGCACGCCAGCCCAGTGTATGAGTTGTTTTTTCTAAACAAAAACCTCAGTATTCAGGTTTAATTGCAATGTTGGCACTTTGCAGTAAAGGTTTTGAGTTACAGTTTGGGCACTTGGTCTCTAAAAGGTTTATCATCACTGCCCTAGGCTGTATGCTAACATCCAGGCAGGAAAGGCTACTGGTTGGTGACAGGAAATTCAGATATCAAGACGAAGGCTACTGTCACAAGTGAATGTGGCCAGGTCTGAGGCCCGGAAGAGAAAATCTGCCCAGTTGTAACTGGCACAAGATGGAAGTTTGATCTGAGAAACAGAGTCTGAATTGTCTGAGCTTCTCTGAGTGTTGCCTTACCAGGGGCACATGAGCCAATTATATGAGTTTTTTCTGAATAAAAACCTCAGTATTTCAGGTTTCTCATGGTTTGAAAAATAAAAATAGAACTTTTGTGCTTGGAGTAAAGTAGATATTAAAGCAGATGGAAAATGGAAACAACAGGAAATATAACATCTTTCTGTTTTTATGGAAATTTCCTCAAGCTTTACTTTTTTTCAGTAAAATATTGATACAAATTGTGTTTAGGTCATTTAGCAGTTCCCTGCCTCACCTGTACCCTTCTGTGAATCTTACTCCCAGAGGTCATCAATTTATGTCATTAGCTTTTTCCTTAGGTACTTTATGTTTCTGAATAATATGTTTATTATATTAGCCAACTTTCCCATTGTTGAGACACAATACCTGACACCCACAACTTAAAAGAGAAGTTTAGTTCGGTTCATGTCTCAGAGGATTCAGTTCCTGGTGGTCTGGCTGTAAGGCAGAACCATCCTGATTGAAGGGGAGGTTGGAGCAGATATGCTTACTTCATGGTAGCCAGAAAGCAAAGCAGGGGAATAGTGCAGGGGAATGGACACAGGGGATCAGATATAGATCCGAAGATCGTGTTTCCATGGCCCACCCAGACTCTCTCAGAAGTGTGTTCCACCAGTCCCCTGAGTGGCACCAAACCAGTCAAATTAATACAATCAAGCTTAACTGTTACAGTTAAGCTAGTTCCTCATTTTTCAGTATTGGACATTATATGTCCATTATATATCTTCCTAGTGGAGGCTTCCCACTAGGAAGATAAGGATTCTTTTATATTGTATATCTGCCTTTCCCTCTTCCTCACATACATTCATCCCTTACCAAATAATCTTTTACATCAATTTAAGAACTACATTCTTAACTATGTAAATTATTTTTATTTATAATTATGACTTCATATACTGGGATTCCTCCTTTTTTCTTGTAGAATGTTTAGTTTCTCCTGACATTAATTACTTCATTTTTCCCACTTACTAACTTCTGTATTTATTGATGGATTTGTAAAATTCGTTATACTATAAAACTCATCAGATAGTATTTAGTTTTCCCACTTGGAGATATTCCTCCAACTTTATAGGTCTGCTATATAGCAGCCTTTAAAGTGTTGTTTATCTCCTTCCTGTGTAAAATTCCTTAGACTCTGAATCGTCTGTTTTGTAGGAATATCTTTCAGTAGCTTTGTGAGAAAAGCCATATAAGAGTTACAGCATTTGAACAGCCTTACACACCTGAAAATTGCCTCCCTCCTTTTTTTTTTTCTCTGTCCTCATGTTTAATTCAGAATAGCTGGTAGTGTATAGAATTCTCAGTTGGAAGTCAGTTTCCTTCAGAATTGTGAAGGCATTGTTCTGTTGTCTTGTAGATTTCAGGGTTGTTTCTGAGAAATCTGATGTGGTTCTGATCTTTGTTCTATTGTGTGTAAACTATTTTCCAGAAATTTTTAGAATCTCTTCTGGTACTTTGGTGTTGTGACATGAAGCGTTCTGAAGTATTTTATCCACATCCATCTGGGCACTTGGTAGATCCTTCAGTGTGAAACTCAGTTCCTTCATTCTTACGAAATTTCTTTGAAATTTTTTACTTTTCCTCCGTTTCTTTCAGATATTGGACCTCTTAGAATGACATCCTAGTGTTTTATTTCCTAGAAAATTTCAATTCTAACTTCCAATCCTGCTTTTCAAGGTTTTTATTGTAGATTTGTGCTATGACATTTTTGGTTTCCAAAGTGGTGTTTTCTTAATGTTTCATACTTTTCTATACATTCTCTTCCTAATTCATGGATATTTTCTTTCATTTTTCTAAGGACTTTAAAAAACCTTACTGATGCCTGAATGATCTGTGTATTAGAGTTCATTTGCTTTTATTTACATTGATGTTTTTCCTTCATGTTAAAGTTTTTCTCATATATGTTGACCTTTGCCCTGCTTTATGTATTTAACAGTGAGGTGCTAAAGTGTCAGTAGAGCTGTGTACACAGAGGCAGTTCTTGTTGACCAATAGGAAGCTAGACATCTCATCGAAAGATCTACAAATGTCAGTTTATAATGTGCTACATATATATGTATGTGTGTACATATATATATAGTTGTTAATGGGATAGAGTATAACATTTTAATACATATATACAATGTGAAATGATGAGATCAGGATAATTTATATGTATTCAGACATCATTTCTCTGTGTTGGAAATTTCAAAATCCTCTTTATTAGCTGATTTGAAATCTACAAACAATTGTTGTCAACTGCTGTGTAGCCCAGGTTGTCATTCAACTGAAAATACTGCTGACTCAGCTTACTGAATGCTGGGATTACAGGCATGTGCTACCATGCCAGTTTCAGATTCAGATCTTATATTTACGTTTCTGATCCATTTTGAGTTGATTTTGTGGAAGGCGAGAGATAGGGGTCTGTTTTGGATATCCAGTTTTCCCAGCACCATTTACTGAAGAGACTGTCCTTTCTTTAATGCGTGTTTTTGGTGCCTTTGTAGAAGATTAGTTGACTATAAGTATGTAGGTTAATGTCTGAATTCTCTATTCGATTGTATCCATCTGCTTGTCTGTTTATGCCAATAACATGCTGTTTTGGTTACTATGGTTTTTAAAAAATGTACAGATCCATGTATTTAATGAATTCAATAAACAGATAAACAATGATATAATAAGTATCAGGCAAATATAAACATGAGGATGTTTAGATTTCTTTAAAAGAATCTAAATTCTCATTAATTAAGAAGAAAATACTGTTACTTTTCTAAAATATAGAACTGGATTTCAACAAAATGATTTAATAAAATAAGGTACAATGTTTAATGAGACAAAATTTACACACAAGGTTGGTATAAGATTGTAATATTCTTTTATGTCCTGGGGGCAGTGAGGGGAAGTTCTAGAATTAAAGTAGCTTGAATATTCTTTTTAGAACATTTATGATTATAAGGTAATATATAAATTTGGTACAGTAAACTATATCTAGAAAATAAAACTTAATTGCTGAATCGTGCCACTGAGTTATTCATTTTACCATTAACTTTCAGGTAACTATAATTTATGAAGGTATTCCTACTTCACACAGCTTTAAATACAGAAAATTAAGATACTGCGTTGTACCTAGTCATTTGAAGAAAGTAAAGTCAAGATATTTTCAGTATTCTTTGTTGATACTTAGAAGTCTCAAACTGTATGAAAAGTAAAGAACTGAGTGTTCTAAAATTTTCTCCCATTATGTTTTTGTTTCTTGTAAATACAGAGTGGGTTGGGGACGCAACAGCTTCAACACAAGTCTCTGTGATTGCTGTAAAGTGACTGTTAAAGTTAACAGTCCCTTCTCATAACACATCAGTGTTAACTATTTAAATTAGTGACATAATTCTCAATATCAGTTGTAGGCAGAAGCAATTTAGTAATGTTTTTGCAGTATTGGCAACAATAATGTCAATCTTATTCCTGTTTCTTCCTTCAGATGGAATTTTTCTTTTTTTTTTTTTCCGGTGCAGGGAATCGAACTCACGACGTTGCACTTGCCAGACGGGTGCTGTACCGCTGATCTCAATCCTCTCAGCCCATGGAATTTTGAATAAAATAATTTTATCCAATTTTATTGACAGCCAGTGGAACAAAATATGTTCTGCTGAATGCATATGGTCTTTCTGCCATGGCTTTCTGGCAAGACAATATATAAATCTGTCATTTAAGTAATAAATTTAATGTATACTAGATTGAATACTGTCCCTTACCTGCATTGTTGAGGCTGATCAATGTTAGGTGAAAGTCTAGTAGCACCTAAACTGACATTACCCTATCAGTGTTCAAATAATGTGTAATGTTTGTTAGTGAACTGCTATTTTAAAAATATCTATTCTTAGAAAATAGACCAAGAAAAAAAAAAGAATTGAGCTATTTACACACGTTTTAAAACATTAACCCCTACCCCTTTCAACGTATAAAGAAAGGCAGAGGCAAAAACATGATAGGCCTCACAGTAACAGTATCTTCATATGATGCTATAAATGTGAAGGTGCTTAGGACCTGTTGTTTGTTATCCTTTGGTGATACCAGACAAACTTTCTAAAATAAAGTCATATATAGGGAAAGTATCTTTTCACTAATTTCAGGGAGCCCTGATCTTCATGGTTTTGAAACAGCAGTAAATTGATTGGAGTTACCTCCCCCATGCTCATACACTGGGTCCTATTTAGGCAAAAGAATCCTCAGGCATATGCGAAAGATCATAGGGCTGTCCAACATAATTTACTAAATAATACAGTTCTCCAGACTTTAGATCTAGTGGGATTTAAGGCACATACTTTCTGACTACAAATGAAGGCATGCTGCCTTTCAGAAAGTCATGAGTGTAATGAAAATACAAACTTACATGAAACTAAATTCATTAATGTTACATGAAATTTAGTGCCTTATATAGAGATAGTGAAGGTCAAGGACTTCTGTGCAGAAGGAATTAAAACAATGTATTACTATAGGTTGTATTGCCTGAAAAGCTATACAGTAGCCTTTTTTATAGTTAAATGCCCAGCAGAACTTTAACTTAGGCTGCCCTTGAACTCACTATGTAGCCCAGGCTGGCCTTGAACTTGCAGTGATCCTCCCACATCAGCTTTATGAATGCTGGGATTATAGTTTCAGGATTAGGTATTGTAATACCTACAGTGTTCTTTTTTCTCATGAGTGCTCTGGCTATTGGGGTCTTTTTTCTATTTATGTGAAGAATGTTATTTGCATTTTGATGGAGCCTGGCTTGAATCTGTAGATCACTTTAGGTAGGATGGACGTTTTTGGAATAGTAGTCCTTCCAATTCACAAACATGGAAGATTCTTACATTTTTCGGTGTCATCTTCAACTCTTTCATCATCAGTATTTTGTAATTTTCATAGTAGAGTTCTTTTATCTCTTGGCCCCAGGTACATAAGACTGGGTGTAGTGGGCCCATCCCTTACTTTTCTACTGTGAATTTGTACTTTAGTGTATTAGTAGCAGCTGTTCATCCTAGTACCTTTCCCTGAGGGATAAGGAAGCAATCTATGTGTTTACACACTTGATATGATGAATGGCAAAGTGTGTGCACTTGTGTAAAAGTGGCAAAACGAATTTTTACCCACCTTATGCTCTGTGTAGCTTTGTTTTGCATATGTTTACCTGAGCATCACAGATAATCCAGTAGACACGTACCACTACAGGATTTGTTAAAAGAAAGTTTTCTTTTGATTTTTCTGGTAGAAGTAGCCCAGGTCAGTACAATGGCGCATGAAAAGCCAGATTTGCAAGTTTTGGAGGAGGTCAGATGTGAATCATCAGATTACTCAAGCGTGGATGAAGATGGTTCATTATAGTAAAATGTATGTTTTCGTAACAGAATAGTGGTGTGGGTGGGTGATGATGATGATGATGATGATGAAGGCAATGATGGCGATGGCTTTGATGTTGGCTGTGTGAGCCAAAGTTCCTCTGACATCGAAATGGAGCAAGAATTCACTGATACAGACACAGGGAATATTGACTTTCTTGATTCAGATGACAAGGAAAACAGCAATGTGAATACATGTTTGATGAATTGAAATGTTGCAAAATGACCACACAATCAAATGGAACAATCCAATGTTAGAACGAGGTCTGAAAATATAGTGAATGTCTTGGAAGGGGTGAAAGGTATTAGACAGAATGGCAGCACTGCTGTTCAGTGTTGGAAATTGTAATGGACGATATGCAGCAAGATGCTGTGAAATACACAAAGGCTGAAATGCAAGTAAAACGTTCTTTATGCACCAATAACCATATTAAAAAAGTATTAATTATGACACCTCACTAGCTGAACTGAAAGCATTCATAGGGCTTCTGTACTTAGTAGGGATTAAAAGATTTATGGAAATGCAGTGGGTCAAAATATGGCATAAAAATTTATGCCTTGTAGATGTGAAGATTTATTATGCTTTCAATTTAGACATTTATCCCAGAAATCAGCCATCAGGTCCTTATTTGTGCTTCTATGTCCCAAACTAATTGGAATGTTCTGACAAGTGGTTTACTGGTTTCTAGTTGATGTTACCTTTGCTAACAGAGCACAAGTTGACCAGCTCAGGAACTGTATGCAGGAACAAAACAGAAATTCCAAATGTAATGTTACAGTTTCAAAAAAGAGAATTGTGTAGTACAATCTTTGGATTTCAGAAAGATATAATGTTGGACTTGTATTTGGCAAAGAAAAACAAACTGATACTGCTGATGTCAACATGTCACCATGATGGAAATATTGATAGGGAAACCTTGACAAAATGGAAGCCTGAGATGGAAACTTTCTACAATAAAACCAGAAGTGGAGTAGATGTTGTTGATGAGTTATGCAGCAACTATGATGTCACTTGAAACACAAAACATTGGCCAGTAGGTTTTGTTTTACTCTACCCCAAACGTGTGGCATAAATAGTTTGATAGTTTATAAAGAAAATAACAAGGACAGAATATCACAGAGAAATTTTCTTAGAGGACTGGGACTGGAGCTCATAAGAGATCATTTACAGCAAAGAAAAAACAAAATGTTTCTGCCCAGGGAACTACACAAAAAAATTGTGACGCATATTGGTGAGCTAACAGGTGAACAGGCAGGTGCAGCATCACAAAGACCTACTATGTCAACAGGAAAACAAAAAAAGATGTCCACTGTGCCCTGCAGGAAAGTACAGAAAAACAAGACATATGTGCTATCAGTGTAAACGAAACTTGTGTATGGAACATGCAGCTGTCATATGTGAAGACTGCCTTGGGTGTGACAGTTGAAGCAAAGCTTATTTAGTCTTTTGTTTGTGTTTAATTATAGTTCATATAGGTTTTTGGTTTGGGTTACCTTTCAGGACTTTTCTTTTTGAGACAAGGTTTCACTGTGTAGTCCAGGTTGGCCTTGAACTCATGGTAGTTCTCCTGCTTCAGCCTCTCAAATGCTGGGATTACAGGTATGCGCCACCATACCTGGCCTCTTTCAGGTTTTATAAGCAAGTAAACACCTGATGTGAAAATGTTGATGTTTGTTCTAAATGCACAGTACATATTAAGAATTTAATACTTTATTTTATTGATATTTTATGTTCCTGTTAACTACACACCATATAAGATATAAGAATCTCCTGACAAAACAGCGAGACTATTGAGATGTTAAGTATGTCCTACAAAAAGATCAGGAAAGCAAAATACATGTGCTACCAGTGTAAGTGATGCATGTGTATAGAACATGCTGTTGTCATGTGTGTACACTGTGTTATGTGTGATAACTAAAGATTTTTTTTTGTAAAGTATTATTGGTATTTTCATTGTAGTTAATGTAAGAATTTATTTGGGTTGTTCTTTTTAGATTTAGTATACCAAAAAACAGCATTGAAAATTTTGATGCTTTTTTTATAGACTTGATAAATGTTAAAAATTCTATTTTTTTTTTGTTTGTTTGTTTGTTTTCCAGTATCGGGAATCGAACTCAGGACCTCATGCTTGCCAGGCAGGCGCTGTGCTGCTGAGCTAAATCCCCAGCTCCAAGTGTTAAAAATTAATATTTAATTTTTTTGATTTTTTTCCTGTTATTCATTTTTTTAATATAATACTCATAAAATTAAAATTAGTAATTCATTGGTAGCAATATTCTAAGGAGTAAATGTGAGTCTGACAGACCCATGTTTCTGTGCCTTGATGACAAAATTAGTCTTTGGTTCCTTAAATGTTTTCCTAGATATTTTATTTTTGGTAGCCATGTAAGTGAGAGTACTTTCTTGTTTTTTTTCCCCCACTTAGCTAGTTATATCTGAAAGCAGCAAAAGGTACTCAGTTTGTGTGTTGATCTTGCATCCTACAACTTTGCTGAATTCATTTATCAGTTCTAACAGTTTTTTGTAGTCTTAGGTTTTCCTGTAGATAATACCATGTCATCTGCAAATAGGTAATTTGATTTCCTCACTTTATTGCTTTCCTCTTTCCTAATTGCTCTGGCTAGGATTTCTCATACTATTTTGAAGCAGAGTACTAAAAGTTATTTATGGTTTTTGTTCCACAGCTTAGAGGAAATACTTCCAACATTTTACAGTTTACTGTGATATTGAATGTAAGTTTGTCATATGTGGTTTTTATTGTGTTATACTCATTCTATACGTAATTTGTTGAGAGGTTTTATTATGAAGGGATGTTGAACTTTATTGTCTTTTCTGTATCTGTTGAAATGATCACATTTTTATCCATTCCGTTAGGTGATGTATCACATTTTTTGATTTGCCTGCATTGAACCATCCTTGAGTCCTTGAAATAAATTGTATGAATCGTAGTGTACAATCTTTTGGATGTGCTGTTGGACTTGATTTGCTAGGACTTTATTAAGGTTTTTGCATGTATGTTTAATAGAGATACTGGCTTTTACCTTTCTTTTTCGTCATGCTCTTGCTCTAATATCAGGGTAATGCTAGTCTCATAGGATGAGAATGGAAGGATTTTCTTCTTTTCAGTTTTTTGGACTAGTTTGAGAAGCATTAGTGTTCTTTAAAAGATTGGTCATAGTAATTTATTTACAGTGAGGCTGTCCAGTCCTGGACTTTTTTTATTTTTTTGGTTTTTTTCCGGTACCAGGAATCGAACTCACCACCTTGCCCTTGCCAGGCAGGCGCTATGCCACTGAGCTAAATCCCCAGCCCCTGGACTTTTCTTTGTTGGGAGACTTTAACTACTAATTCAGTTCTGTTGCTCATTATTCCTCTGTGTAGTTCTATCTTATCTATCAGTCAGTCTATATGTAAAATTAATTTTATTGGTACTTTTTGGACATACATAATGATCATATTTATCGTAGGGAATTTGTACCTGTACATAATATCTTTTTTTCCCATTCCTCTCTCTGCTCTTCAAGCCTTATTCACCTCTCCATCTACACAACTTTGTTTCTATTGTTGTCCTTCCATCCTTTCAAATTTTTTATCCTTATTTCCTTCCTTCCATCCCCCCCACCTCTTCTCTTGTTCCCCTTTCCATGTGAGCATTTCCCTCCTGCTTCCCAATATCTGTCATCTATTTTGGACATTATTTACCTTTTGGGTTTCTCACACAAGAAAAACAATATAATGTTTAAATGTGTGTCTGATTTATTTCACTTAGGTTCTCAGGGTGGATCCATTTACCTAAAAATACCTCATTTATCCTTCTTTATGGTAGAGTCATATTCCAGTGTATATAGAAATCACATTTTCTCCATTTATCTGTTGATGGGCATTTGAGCTGTTTCTAAGATTTAGCTATTACAAATTGTGCTGCTATAAATATGAATGTGCATATATTGCTCTGATATGATGCTTTTACCTCTTTTGAGAAGATACCAAGAAGGGGAATAGCTGGGTCAAATGAAATCTCTAGTTTTAGTTGTTTTAGAAATCTCCATTCCAGTTTCCATAATGGTTGTACCAATTTATACTCCCACCAGCAGTGGAGAAGGGTTTCTTTTCCCCACAGCCTCGCCAGCACTTTTTATAGGTTGACTTTTTTTTTTTTTTTTTTTTTAGTGGAACTGGGAATTGAACTCAGGATCTCATGCCTGCCGGGCAGGTGCTGTGCCGCTGAGCTGTACCCTGGGCGCCTTTAGTTGACTTCTTGATGATAGGCGTTCTTTCTGGAGTGAGGTGAAATCTCAGTGTTGTTTTAATTTGTATTTCTCGAATGACTAGTGATGTTCAACATTTTTTTTCATATATTTATTTGCTGTTTGTACTTCTTCGAGAAGTGTCTTCATTTCAGACATCCATTTTTGGAATTGGTTTTTTAAAATTGGTGGATCTGATTTTCTTTTTGAGTTTTTCATATATTCTTGATATTGGTCCTTTGTCTGAGGAATAGCTGACAAAAACTTTTTCCCATCCTGTTGGTTATCTCTTCACTCTGTTGGTGGTTTCTTTTAGTGTACAAGACCTTTTTAATAGGATATGATCCAAATTGTTGATTTTTTTTAATATTTCATGTGTGATTGGTTTTTTTATTTTTTCATAAAGTCTTTGCCACACCAGTGTCCTCAGTAGCTTTGTCTATTTTGTCTTCCACAGATTGTGTTTATTATTTAGGTCTTTGATCCATTTCTGTTTTAGTTTAGTGCATGAGAAGAGATATGGGTCTAGGTTTAAGTTTTAGCCTGTAGAAAATCAGTTTTCCCAGCACCGTTCACTAAAGAGGCTCTCTTTCTTCCAGTGAAGGTGTTTGGCCCCTTTGTCAAAAGTAAGGGAGCTGAATGTGTTTGGGGGTTTCTCCATCTTCTGTTCTGTAACATTAATCTTTGAGTCTGCTTTTTGGACTGCACTATACTGTTTTTATCATAGTTGCTTTGTAGATTAATTTCAAGTCAGACATTGTGACACCCTCTGTCTTATCTTTGCTGCCTAAAACTGCTTTTGCTACTCCAGGTCTCTTCCGGTTCCCTGATTGAGTAAATGGCTGTCTGTTCTGCTCAGTACTCTGGACATCCAAGAGAGACCACCCACCTAGTCTGTATTTTTTAGTTGGGGAAATAATCTGTTTGCTATCAAGGTTGTTATCCATAGATAACAGCCTGCTTGTCTTGTTTGATTGTCTTCTTGTTTTATAGAGCTTTTGTGCTTTTTTTTTTTTAATCTACCACTGAATTTTGTACTTTTGCATTTTCACATTGGTATACTTCTTTTGATTCTAGATATACTATTGCCTTATGTGTTTCTTGTTATATCAGTCTAGTGGTGATGAGTTCCCTCTATTTTTGTTCATCTGGAATAGATTTGATTACACGTAGCTTTGCTGTATATGGTATTCTTAGCTGGCAGGGTTATTTTCTTTCATCATTCTGAACATGTCATTCTGTGCTGTCCTGGCATAGAGGTTTCAGCTGAGAAATCTACGCTAGATCTTAGCAAAAGGCTGAGAAGCAACTTAGGTAAGAAATGTACTGTTACTCTAATCAGAGTTCTATTTTATGTGAGTTGATGTTTCTTTCTTGTTGCTTTCAAAATTCTCTTTTTTGTTTGGACTTTTGGCAGCATGATTATCATGTACGTTGGAGTGGCTCACTTTTTGAGTTGAGTCCAATGAGAATTCTCTCAAGTCTAGGGAAGTATTCAGCATATTCATTCCTTATGTGCATTCTGTACCTTTCTCCGTGTCTTTTGCCTCTTGAATTTCCTTAAGGCAAATACTTGCTTAAAGGAGTTTCAGAGGCTTTTTACTGTTTAATTAACTGCCTTCCTCCCAAGTTAATTTAAATGATTTATTTTGAAGTTCAGAAATTCTTCTTGGTCTAATCTGTTTTATGGCTTTTATAAGTTATTGTTTGATTTCATTCATTGAATTATTTAACTGTAAGATTTCTGCTTTATTTTATATTTGTCTACTTGTTGAAATTGTCATTGAGGTCCCAAATTTTTTTCTAGATCTGATTGTTTATTTGTATTCTCTTGTATCTCTCAGCTTCCTTATGATCATTGCTTTGAATTGTTTTAGTTATTTTTGTAAATTTCCTTCACATTTACCTGTTACTGGAGAGTTGCGTTTTCTTAGAGGTGTCATCCTTTCTTGCTTTTTCATATTTCTTGTACCTCTACTTCAATATCTGTGCATTTATTGAACAGTCATCTTTTTAAAATTTATGGAGGTTTTTTTTCCTGGTAGGCAGATATTTCTTCTTGTGGATAGCTAGTAGGATATTAGTTGAGTAAGATATGTTTGTTTTGATCTTAAGTGCACACAGTAATGTTTTTTGTAGTTTCTTTGGTGCAATCCTAATCAGCAATGTCTGTGGGTACACTAATGGCCTAGGCAGTAGTGGCAAAGCTATAGCATGTGTGCTGCAGTGGGCACGCGGGGCCCTGTTTGTTGGCACGTGAGCCACATGTATGAGTTGTTTTTTCTAAACTAAAACCTCAGTGTTCAGGTTTAGGTACCTTGTGATAAATACATGGATTTTGGGTTGCAGTGTGGGCACTCTGTCTTTAACCTAGGTTCTTGGTGCTGTAGCCCCCGTGCGAATATGGTGACATGTGAAATAGGGTGGAGATGCAAGAATGGACATTTGCTGTGGCTGAGGTGTACTTTAGCTGTGGTTCTCAGTGCAGGATAGCCCTGAATTGGGCTAATTATCCAAGAGAAAACTCGTATCTCCTGGATATGTGGGGCTGGGGATACAATTCAGCTAGAGTAGTTGGCTAGCATAAGAAAATGCATTCTGAAATGAGCAGGAAAGAGCAGTTGGAACTTTGGATATTTGTGGGGTCAGGAGGAAGCAGTCTCATTATTGCAGGTGAAATGTCAATCAGTTCCATTAGTTACAGGAGCATGCCTCATTCTCATTCACATTTGGGCCTCTCTGCTTCAACATCTCCAAACAGTAAACCTGCAGACATGACGCTGGGTAGAAAAGCACCGGCACATGGCTGTACGGCCTCAGGGAATATCTGGGATGTGTGTTACTGTTTATACGATGTATATTACCTAGTGTAGCTAGAATCTAAATTGATGTTTAAAAATATATCAAATTTATAATTGCTAAATGCACAGAGTAAGTGGTTCTCTTAAAAAACAAAACAAAACAAAAAAAACCCACCTGCCTTGGGAGATAATTTGTGTCAGAATGGTAACACATCTTTTTCCAAGCTCTACATTTTCTTCATTTGGTTTGTATCTTTCAGAACAAATAGGAGCTTTGGCAGATCAGCACATCATTCATGTGGCATGTGGCGAGTCCCACAGTCTGGCCCTTAGTGACCGGGGCCAGCTGTTTTCTTGGGGTGCAGGGAGTGACGGTCAACTAGGACTCATGACGACCGAGGATTCTGTGGCAGTGCCCAGGTAAGAATATCTCACAAAGGAATCTGGGTTTCAAATGTCACTTGTTTTAAACTGTTTTCTGCTATTGATTTGCTAGATTCCTTTCTTTCTTTTATTTTGTTGGTATTTTCTTCATGCTGTGGCTGTGCCTTATACTGTTACAGTACTTGTCATAAAAATCATTACTTATAGAAATATCTATCTCTAGTTTTAAAATGTGAGAAGGTCAGGAACTGTATTTGTTCTGGTAGCCTAGTGAGTAGCTGAGTTCCTGACACTTTATAGGAAGCCCTTCCCAGACCTCAGTGAGGTCTGGTGAAGTTTATATTTATAATCCCAGGGGAACGTTATTGGAATTTTAGCGAGTTAATTTCAATTTACCACTTCTAGTACAACCCGTGGTGCAAATAAAGACACAAATACTAAATCTAAAATGGTGGGGAGCCAAGGGGTCCTAAATCCAGTTACAATAATGGCTAACTGGAACAAAGGCCTCACCCAGGGCTGAACCCAGGTTTTATTAATTTGTGAAGAGGGGAGTGGCTCAGGGATGAGTGACTGAGGGAAAGGCAGGAAGCATGTGAGTGCTGTGAACTGGGCTAGTAGGAGGCCTGATAGCTCCTCTGCAATATGCAGAGAGAGATATGTGAAAGAGTATTCTGCATATCATAGACTAAGTGTCGTGTGTAGGGGTCCGAGCTTTGGCTCAGATGTGTAATCTTCATGCCCTGAGATGCCATGGCCTCTTTCTCAAGGCTCAATCCTAGCGGAAAGTTCACACAAACTAGTTGGGAGCCCTGGGGCATCACTGACCTGTGGCATTGCTTTAAAGACTACACATTAGCACCTCAGCTAGACCCATTTGCATTGCTTACTGCCAGTTGAGGGGATGAAAAAACCTTAGCTAGCTCTGTGCATATTAATACATGAAAATAGGGCCAGGTTTAGCCAAAATGGAGCCAAATGCTCTCCTTTTAAGGAGAGCCTTCCTGGCGGTCCTCCATAGCACTGACAAATATTTGAATAGAAAGAGGCATCTTTGCACATCTTAGAGTTACTACCTTTAGCTTTCTGTCACATTCTGATTACTCAATTATGCATGCTAAAACATAATCAGGGCTGGCTCTGATGATGTCAGATTGCCTTAAACATTCTTATTAGCTAGAATGCCAAATATATAGACTTCCTCACAAAAATATTGATACGTTGGTTTTGAGTCTCTTAAATATTTACTTAATTCTAAGTCTTACATGATTTAACTATATATTTAGTAGATTATTTTGTCATTAAGGAAATATCCAGAATACTGAAATTATTTTCAGGTAGACTTCTGCGAGTGGCAACTCAGTTTGTTGAGGGTTCTGGATGCTCCAGGAGGCTATCAGTTCATTTCTTTCATGTAATTCTTGTTCTTTTATTCTGGAAATTTATCATATATACCCTTTGTTACCAGTATTTGTGACATTCTTTGTAATTGTCCTTCCTATCTCCCTACCTCCCTTCTTCACTCCCTCTCTCTTTCCTATCTTTTCCTTTTTTTTTTTGTTTGTTTGTTTTTTGTTTTTTTCTTTTTTGCTTTTGTTTTTGTTGTTTTAAATTTGCTACACAGTTCAGGCTGGCCTGGAACCCACTGGGCTGTGTAGTTTAGGCTGGCTCAGGATGGCCATGAACTTGCGCAGTCCTCTTACCTCAGCCTCCCAAGTGCTGGGATTACTGGCAGGCGCCAACTCACCTGGCTTTTTTTGTTGTTGTTTTTGTTTTCTTGAGACAGGATTTCATTATGCAGTTCAGGCTGGCCTTGAATTCACTTTGTAGCCTAGGCTGGCCTTGAACTCACAGCAGTCTTCCTGCTTCTGCCTCCCAAGTGCTGGGATTACAGGCAGGTGCTACCACATCTGGTCGTTTTTTCTTTTTTTGATTGTTATTATTTGTCTTTTTGAGACAGGGTTTCATTAGGTAGTTCAGGCTGGCCTTGAGTTCACCTTGGACAGTGCTAGGATTACAGGCCTGCCACCATGCCTGGCCTTTAAAAAAACAAAAACAAACAAAAAGAAAAACATGGTCTCAATTAAATTATTCAGGCTGGGCTTGAACTTTCCATCCCATCCTCCTGCCTGAACCTCCTGCTAGCTGCACCATTGTGCCCTCTGGAATTGTTCTTTACTGTCTGTTTTTAATTCAAAGTGATGAGCTCTGTATGGGAGGAGAACTGTGTAGTACCTGAATTACACATTTTAGCAGCACCATTACTAGCAAATGGTCTCTTCTCCCCTGTTTTCTTTAAAATGAGAATAAAGCAAGACCCAAACCCCACCAGGGCAAACATTAAATTCTATATCTTCATGTCTTGTGTCTGGGGCACATGGTGGTGAGTTCCAGAGGGCTTGAGTGGCCACATCCTGATGGGCTTGCTGGTTGAAGCACAGGTGACTTCTCTTATGGGGTAGCTTTACTCACAGCCTGCAGCTTTCCTCAACAGATGTTCCATATATCTGGCATGTCTGACTTGACTCCACTGCACCTATGGTTTCTTTTTCATAGCTTTACACGTTGACCTCACAGGGGCTTCTTGCCTGGCCTCCCAAGCTTCCCTTTGAAATCTAGATAGAAGCCTTCCTGACCCACAGCTCTTGCATTCTGTATGCTGGTAAAATCAGTATCACATAGATGATGCCATGTTCTGTGGCTGCTATGTGAGGCCCACTTGCACCATGGCAGCAGTGGCCTCTAAGTGTCTAGATGGATGAGCTCAGTGAAATGAATCCCAGGGAACCAGTTCTCTAAGAGGCCCTTCTCAAAGAGGGGGCCCGTGGGCTTTCTTCTTCATGGGAAATTTATACTTTTGTACTGTTGAGCCTGCAGTGGGTAGGGTCTTAATTGATTTCTGAGATGCCTCTCAAAGCGTCTGTCTTCTTGATCCTGTAACAAGATATATTGTTTCTTGTTAATGCACAAATCTCTTCAGCAGCCATACCACTTTGGCCTCAATTTTCTACATGATTCTTTCTGAACCAAAATTTTAAGTTTTTAAATTTCTGTGCTCTGCTTTTTGCCTCATAATTCTCATTATAAATTTGACTAAAAGCAGCCAGCTATATTTATGCCACAGTCTGAATGTTGGGCTGCCTTGGAATTTTCTGTGCCAGATTAGTCTATAACCTTAATTCAGTCTCCTGTAGTTTGAGGACATGGGCAAAATAGAGACACATTTTTTTTCATTTTAAAAAATATTTAATTAATTTCTGTCAGAGTGTAGCATACCTGGCCTCTAGTCTAACTCCACAAAGAATTCTTCTCAACTGAAATCTCATGAGTGTGCCTGTACTGTCTGCATTTCTATCACTGTTCTGGTCTTCTGATCTCTGACCAGACCTGTCAGTCTCTTCTTACAGTAGTTATTCTATGCCTTCTATAGCCTCCATCTCTAGACATTTCCAAACTCCTCTTGTAGACCAGTTTCAAATACTTCTGAACCATATAGTCAGGTATAGTCACAGGAATTTCTCTGTTCCTGGTGCCAGTTTTCTATATTAATCAGCTTTCCTGGTACCAAATCATAATACCTGGCGCCCACAATTTAAAGGAGAGGTTTAACTTGGCTCATGCTTTTAGAGGATTCAGTCCCTAGTGGGCTGGCTGCAAGGCAGAAACATCATGTTACAGAAGGGCCTGGTAGAGCATAGAGGCTTAGTTCACGGTGGCAGGAAGCAGATCAAGGGTACACTGTAGAGAAAAAGGAACCAGATACAGTATCCAAGATTATGCCTCAATGACCCATTAAGACATTCCCAGGAGAGTGCTTTTCCCGTCTCTTCAGTGGCTTCCAAAGCCAATCAAGTTGACAAATTGAGCTTACCCACTACAGTACTCTCCACTTTTGGGGTACAATTTTTATATTACTTAATTTTTCCTTTGGGCCTGTTTCTTTTCTGTAATGGTAGATTTGAAAGTTGTAGTAGTTTAAGGGAGTATAATGGGGAATTTGATTGAAAAAGGACAGGAAGAAGTGCTGTTGCTGCATAGCAGCTCCTGATACACTGGTCCCCAAGCATAAGGCATTTTCCAGTTTTTAAAAAGAGTTTTACAAGAGTGTATGTACACAATGGAGTGTCACTCAGTGAAGAGCAAGATGAAGGAGAGATGGCAGAAAACAGACTTTGTGGAGATGGGAAGGAAATGTGGGGAGGAGCAGCCAAAGGGAAGGCAAGGGAAAGGGGAGTAAAAATGATCATGATGTTCGTATACACCCTCCAGCAGTTCACCATCCTTATAAATGTCTTGAAGCTGATGGCTGTTTTGAGCACCTCTTGTAATTATAGAGGCCAAAAGTAACTTGTATTAATCTCATGATATCTCAATAAATTTAATATTAAAATATTTATA
>NW_004955474.1:11780361-11799271 GCF_000276665.1 Chinchilla lanigera | reverse complement strand
TCACAAACATATACTTTAAAAAGTATAAGATTTTATAAATTATTGATACAGCAACTGGGGCATTACTTCTGAGTAAAAAAAAATGCCAATCTCTAAAGGTTACATATGGAATGATTATTTTTATATAACATTATTAAAATAATAAAATTTTAGAAATGGAGGAGAGATTAGTTAGCGTTCTCCTTAGGGGGCTTGGGATGAGGGTGAGGAGGAGTGAGTATGAAGTGCAGTTTGAGGAATTCTTACCAGTCTGTGGGACATGCGCCAACATAGATGGTAAAACTAATGCATATACAGCTGGGGAAAGAGTGTCGGACCCTGGGTTCAGTCCCCAGCATTGCCAAGAAAATAAAAAGTAATACATACAAATCAGTGCAAGTTAAGCTAGGGACATGTAAAAAGATTAGTAGATTGCGTTAATGTCAATGTCCTGGTTATAATACTACAACAAAGCTTTGTAAAATACTACTATTGTGGGAAACTGGGCACAGTATCTAAGGAATCTCTGTGTTACTTCTTAACAACTCCATATGAATCTACAGTTACCTCAGTAAGAAAAAAATAATTCAATTTTGTTTGGTCCTAAACGTGTGTGTGAGCCTGTTTAATTTTTTACATCTAAGAAAATATCCCCCTTCTACACTGGACATCTACCTTCTAAGATGCCCTCCTGGTGGCTGTGCTTCTTATTTCTTTGTTCCTGTGGCAGAATACACTTACTGTAGATAAACATGTAAACCTGTCAGCTGTTAAAATTGAGAGTAAGAGATATTCCTATGCTACACAACTGTGCTGGGTAGAGCTAAGCATACCCAGAAATTACATAGAATTTTTCATTTAATTCTCTCTATAATCCTGTGAAGTAACTGATCTTATTTCTCTTTCACCTGAGCAAGCAAAGGAATGACTCTTGTCCTTACCATCCTAGAGAATTAGTTTTGGAGGTATTATTAGTAGGTTGTTTTGAACCATGACAAAACACATATAATACCAAACATGTCATCTTAGCCATTTTTAAGTATAGGTTCAGTAGTGTTAAGTGTGTTCACATTGTTGCATATGTGGTTTCCAGTCTTTTTTATCTTGTAGAAATCTGTTGTATGAACATGACTAGGTACTTTGTAAGTGTAATTGAGGTGGAAGAAATAAAAACTAGGTAAAAAGGAGAGAAGGAAATTTGAGATTTAAAAATTGTACTTAATAGCACCTTCAAGACACAGAAGTTACTCAAGCCTTTTTCCTTTGCAGGAAACTCACTCCAAAAAAAAAAAAAATCCAAAAGGTCATTAAGATAGTAAACCTATAAGTCCGTGCTCTGGACCTGTCTTTTCACCTGTAAATTGTGCTTCCTCTAACCCCAAGGAAGCAGCAATACTGGTTGGTGGGTAGCAGATCTCAACTTCAAATCCACATAGACAGCTTGCATTGTAACCTGATAGATTCTAAAAATACACATCCTAGGTCACCCCCTTGAAGACATCCCCTTAAGGATACCCAACTGTGGCTTGTAATGTGTCTCATTTCTCTGAGCGCCCACCCTCCACTCTTGAGTGTGTCCTGTATCTCTGTTTAATAAACCCTTCTCATGTCTCTGACTGACATGTCCTAAAAATTCTTTTTTTATGAGGAGAGTCAGCGAACCTACAAACTTACTCTGGTAGGGTGGAATAGGTTTGTTTTCAGCCTTGGGGACTCTCAGGCCCAGCCTGCTGACAGAATCATACAGTATTGTCTTCGTATGACTCGCATATTTCACTTTGAATAATGTCCTCCATGTTTATCCTTAAAACGTGTCAGAATCCCCTCCCTCCACTGAGGATTGAATCCAGGACTTTCTTACTGAGCTACAAGCCCAGGCCTGTTTTTATTTTTTTACTTTTTGAGACAGGATCTTGCTAAATTCCCCAGGCTGAGCTGAAACTTGAGATATTTCTGCTTCGGTCTCCCAGATTGTTGGGATTACAGGCGTATGCCACTGTGCCTATTTTCTTCTTTTTTGAGGTGCTTTGCATTGCATTTTATGGCACACCTTGGAGATATTGCATATTTGGCTCCAGACCACTGCAGTAAAAATAGATATCACAATAAAGTGAGTCACACAATTTTTTAAATTTTTGCATTATTTATAAAAGTTATGTTTATACTGCACTGTAGTATAATGTGTCTAAAAAATAGTTTATGTACCTTAACTTAAAAGTACTTTATTGCTAAAAATGCTAATGATCACTGAGCCACTGGGAAAATACCACTAATAGACTTGCTAGAAACAAGGTTGTAACAGACCTTCAATTTGTAAATAACTCAATACTGTGAGGCCAGTGGAGTGAAGTACAAAAGGTGAGGTATACCTGTACCCTATTTTGTTTAGCAGTTCAACCTTCGCAGTCACTCGGCTTGCTTTTGCCTCTTGGCTCTTACAAATAATGCTGCTGTGAACGTGGTTGTACAGGTAGCTCCTGGGGTTCTGCTCTTACCTTATGGATATGTACGCAGGAAAAGAGCTGTGCTGGTTCATGAAAGTTGTGTAGACACTAGTCATATTCTTAGGAATCTTTGCTGGATCTTATTCCGTTTCTCTCTGTGTGTGCCTCGGAGAAGCAGTATCTACACTTGCCCCTAAAATGTGTGGGGAGTTTTCTGCACCAGTAGGCAAGTAATTCTGTAGCCTCAGACGTCAGCCATGTATCTCCTCATAGAATCACACAGGTTGAGGGCTCAGTCCCCAAGACTGTCCCTCCAACTTTGATGCCAGTCGCAAGCCCCAGACTGTTTTACCTGTGCTTTTGAGTGGCCAGTTCTAAGTTGCAGTTCCCATAACTCCTTCATTGGGTCCAATCAGTTTGCTTGAGTGAATCATCAAACTCAGGGAAACACTTTTACTGGTTTGTTACAAAGGCTTTACAAAGATACAGATGAGAGTTGTTTGAGGTGGGGTATGGGAGAAGGGCCTGGAACTTCCATGCCCTTCTCTCTGAACTTGTTACCCTGCTGGACCCTCGAGATGTTCGGCTGTCCAGAAGCTCTCCAGAACCTGCCTTTCTACGTTTTTATGGGTACTTTTTGCGTGTACACGACTGATGACGTTCTTCACCATCAGTGATCAATTTAACTTTTGCCCTTTCCTCACCTCCCTAGAGGCTGAGAGTGATGGGACTAAAAGTCCCAACCCTTTAATCCTGCCTTGGTCTATACATTGAGAAGATAGCTAGAGACTATCACTCAGTCTTCACCTCAGTCACATATAGAAAGACACCTAATCACTCATATTCCAGGTATTTTAGGAGTTGCTGCCCCTCCCCCCACATCACACCCTGATTTGGAGATGATGAGGTGGGAAATAACAGAATTGTAGGAATGGGTCTAAGTGCCTGAGTGTCTTAGTTTGTTTATTTATTTGTATTGGGGTTCAAACCCAGGGCTAGGCAAGCCCTCTACCACTGAGCTACATCTCCAGCCTTGTTGTTTGCTTTAAACAATACCTACCTATTCACCAGGAGGCTAGTAAGAGACCTAATAGAGCTATGTAAGATTATACACTTGACTATTTAAAGTCTCTTAGGCAAAGCGATGTAACTTATTACAAATATTTATTTAATTGGAGATATTTCTGACGGTTATGTTTGTATGTGAAAGCCCATCTTAAAAAAACCTTTTCTGTTTCAGGTTGATACAAAAGCTGAACCAGCAGACTATATTGCAAGTTTCCTGTGGCAACTGGCATTGCTTGGCTCTTGCAGCTGGTAATACATTGAGTATATGTTAATGCTATGTAAATTTTGCAAACCGTTCTCTCCTTAAGTTCTGTATTATCTAACTCAAAACCTTTAACTGGTAAGACTACATTGTTGGGCAGTGACAGTTCTCAGACAGCCTTTTGCCTAGTGCATTCTTTCCTCAGTGTGTGGATGATGAAGTAGGTGGCCATACAGGAATAGAAGGACTGTACCTGGGTGTTCGTGAGCATATAGGTTTTTTTTTTAACTTGTGGCCTATTCTCAAGCTCTGTTCCACCAGGAGTTAGAGAAATGTAAATTATCAAGTAAAATCATGCTCTGTTGAAGTATATTTGTACTTACACATCCGCTCAGTAATCTGCAGAGGAGTCCCCAGGGGTCGTAGCTGGACTCCTGAAGTCCTGGGCCTCATGGTCGTAGGGTGGCCAGAACTAAGTTCAGCTTGCTTAGTAGACCTGAGCCTGGTCATTGTCCTGTTCAAAGCTGAATTTACTTTAACCTTTAACACATTGTTTGCAGAAGTGTGAATAGTGTTTGAAGGGTGGTACAACTCAGTTTATTTACCTGTTACATCAAGTGGGAGTTTCGGTTTTGGCGTCTTACGGCGTGCAGTGTCCCTGCTCCCTTGCTGCTGTGGGTAGGGAGTACCACCAAATGACTTTGACATCTGGATTATTTTTGTGTATGGATTTCTTTTTTTGTAATATCAGTTTTCTTGTTCTTATTTTAGATGGCCAGTTCTTCACTTGGGGAAAGAACAGCCACGGGCAGCTGGGCCTAGGGAAGGAGTTCCCCTCTCAAGCCAGCCCTCAGAGGGTGAGGTCCCTGGAGGGGATCCCACTGGCTCAGGTGGCTGCAGGAGGGGCTCACAGCTTTGCCCTGTCTCTCTCAGGAGCTGTTTTTGGCTGGGGGATGAATAATGCAGGGCAGCTAGGGCTCAGTGATGAACAAGGTAGGTAAACCTTTTATATATACCTCTGCTGTTCAAAAGCACATTCATTTGTTTAGTACATGCTTCATGAGAATCTACTGTGTGTTTGCCCTGCTAGGTATTAAGTGAGGAGAGCACATCTGTGACTTGTGTTCTAGTGGAAAAACACAAACAAACCAGTAAATATCTATGTCAGAGAGTTTGAGACCCAGCTTCCTGTTTTATGTAAGGTGTTCAGGAAGACCTCTTTCACAAGACCATGTTTGAACAGTCTTGTACGAAGTAGGATATGTAGATATCTGGGTGAAAAATGTTCCATCTAGAGAGAGCAGGACTCATTGTAAGTAATGCTGTGAGACAGAGACTGGCCAAGACCACCGAGCTTGTGTAAAAGCAACATGGCGTGGGATTTATTGTGGCTGGGTACAGGCAGACAGGGTGAAAATGCCATCTGTAGGGAACAAAGAGATGTGGGCTTTTTTATAATAGTGCTTGTAAGAAGGCAAGGGATATTAGACGAGAAGATATTTGTAAACATCAGTAGTCAGAGCTCTGGATCTCTCATGCCTCAGCGGGCAAAGTCCTTGTGGCATCTGGTATAAATGTTTGGATATCTTCAGATGACCTGGTGCTTGCAAGATTATGTGCTCCATTTTATCTCTTTTATGACATCCTGTGTTTGCCGAGGGAACAGTGCCTAGCTGACAACAATGCTGGCAGACATCTTGGGTACTCAGATTCATGTCCGAATCGAGCCTTACACTCACAACAGTTCTTATGTGATGTGTGTTGGAGCTGGACCAAGAGTAGAAGGAGGGTAGAGCTGAGGTCAGAGGGAGCACACACCCTTACTTGAAGGCCCTGTGTGTCAGGGGGCGGAGTTCGGCGTAACTTTTTGAAAGGGGAAGACACTAAGGGCTTTGTTCTTGTCTCCCTTTGAGGATTGCACCTAGGGCCTCTTGTGTGCTGAGGAAGTGATCTTCCCCTGAGCGAGACCCTTACCCTGACACCAAGTGTTCTGGGAAGAGTGGTCCAGTTTGGCTACAGCTGTGGTGGGTCAAGGGATAGACCAGTTTGGAGGTAGTGGGGGTAAAGCCAGAGTTTTCTACTATTCGAAAGTGAAGCCAGTTGGTTAGTTTATTGTTGGATGTGTGGTTTGGAGCAAGGAAAAGCTAGAAGGACAAATTACTATGTGTGGGCAAGGGGTGGAAATGGGGTGGTCTGGAAAGTGTGCAGAGGTAAGAGTGGGAACCGTGAGTTAGGTTGCAGATCTGTTGGACATCCATGCAGAGGTGCAGGCAGGAAGCCATAGGGACCCAGATTCAGGCTAAGATAGCTGAGTATGTTTTATCTCCATGACCAGGTATATAGTGCCATTCTGATGCTTACTTTGTCTTCCAGATCGAGAGTCTCCATGCCATGTGAAACTCTTACGAACGCAGAAGGTTGTGTACATTAGTTGTGGAGAGGAGCACACGGCAGTCCTCACAAAGGTAGGGAGCACAGAGGCCTCGGCTCTGGTGCAGGGCATGAGATGGTGATTAAATCGATTAGAATAGCGATGGTATTTGTAATATTGTGGCATGAACCTGAATGCTCCCTTTAGCTTTGGTTTGTTTTAAGAAAAAAATAGCCTGCTTTTTTTTTTTAAGTATATGTGTATATTTTTCTCTTGGTAGTCTTGTAGAGTCTTAGTAATATTTAAAATAGTTCAACGTAAATAAAAAAATATAAAACAGCATGCTGAATCTTTTAACACCAGCCACTTACATATGTAAAAGGGATACCAATTTAATTACTTTTTAAAATTATCAACTTTTCTTTTGTTTCTAATACAATTATATTCTAGAAAAATGGAAAATTTTTTCATATTGAGCAAATACTGTTATATATTTACTTTAGTAAAAAGCCCTAGCATTTGTTCAAATACAGATGTTTGTATTTTGCTTTTTGTTTTTTTGAGACAGTCTCAGTCTCCTAGGTAGTTCAGGCTGGTCTTAAACTCACTATGTAGTCTAGGTTCCTCCTCAAACTTGTCGCTGTCCTCCTGCCTCAGCCTCCCGAGAGCTGGGAATACAGGCATGTACCATCAGCCAAGCTTCAAATGTAGCTTTAAAAAATCTTATGATGGGGTTTGCAGAGCATTTAATTTTTTATATGTAAATAGCCATGCAGAGTTATCACATTTCACCTTGTTTCGCCTGTTTAATTTTTCCTAATGCATCATTGTACTTTTAATAATTTTTAAATTTTACAGGGGGCACACGTTTCCCTCACCAATGCTACCTTTGTTCCATAAGTGTTTCCTTTTTTATATTTTTTTTGTTTATTGAACTCAAAATGATTTTGGTTAAGCATTGAGGTGAGTGTGATGGGAATCTGTAGACAGGTTTTAGAGGTCTGTCCTCAGACTCAGATGCAGTGAAGTCATGTGGCCTTTGTTCCTTGTCAGAGTGGAGGTGTGTTTACCTTCGGCGCTGGTTCCTGCGGGCAGCTGGGGCATGATTCCATGAATGATGAGGTCAATCCGAGAAGGGTTCTCGAGCTGATGGGCAGTGAAGTCACTCAGATCGCCTGTGGACGGTGAGTGCTGCTCAGAGCTCCCTGAGCCCTGAGAAGAGGCACACGTGGCTCTTGTCTTGGTAGTGATGGAGAACCAGAGTACCTGTGGGCACTGTGACTGTGAGGAGTCCTAACTGCACGCGTATTTAGGATGAAGTTGGAGGAGGTCAGATCTTAGCAGGATGTGGGAGGGGCTTTAGATGATCAGAGTGACGGGACAAGGCATGAGAGAGAAACAAAGGAAGGAAAGTAGGAGAGTCCTACATAACGTCTTGGAAATGTTGCTTAGGCCTACTCTGCATCTTCCCTGTCACCGCAGAGACCAAATGCAGTAGGACCTGCAGCTCTTTCCGTGAGTTGCCATCCTGCACATGACCTAGTGTGTCAGAGGGCAGTGCTGTGGAGAGCCAGCCCCTGCGTGGTGGTTGTGCATTAATGTGGGGCGGGCTTCACTGGGTCCCCTGAGGACCTGCTGTGCTCATGCACAGAGCCAGGGCCTCACTGTGTGTGCCCTTGTCCATAGAAACTGTACTAGTGCCTTAATTTATTTCCTCATAGACAACACACCCTAGCCTTTGTGCCTTCTTCTGGACTCATCTATGCATTTGGTTGTGGAGCTCGAGGTCAACTAGGAAATGGACACACTTGCAACGTTAAGTGCCCATCTCCTGTGAAGGGCTATTGGGTGGCCCACAGTGCCCAGCTTTCAGCACCAGCTGGTAAGGGTGATTTTCACTGGTATTTAATTATATTTTAGGGGATGAACACAAAGATTTTGAATATGTATCTGTTATTTACCTTGAAGTCTTTCAGAAGGAAATACTAGGACTTTTTTCCAACATAAACTAGCAAATATTTGAGTATTTACTATGTCTGAAACCGTGTGGTTGAGATCTTATAGAAGTAAAGTATAAAATGTTAGCACCAAGGACACTGTGGTAATGTATAAATTTTTTATTGTAGCTAATAGTGATAGTTGACATTTATTGAATGGTTAGCTAAGTTCTGTTACTATGTGAAGCACTTAAACCAAAGTAATTACTATTGTTTGTAAAGGAACTGAGCTTTCATAGTAAGTAACTTGCCCAAAATCCTAGGTTCTAAAGACAAGTTTCAAATCCAGGTCAGCCTAACTCAAGCCTGTGTTCTAGGGCTTACACTGTATCATCACTTCCACTTTACTATTGATGTTTGGCCATAATAAGGTATAATTTATTTTAGTATCTTTTTTTCTTAAAAATGTTAATAGGAGGGTGTTTATTTCACTGGAAATGAAAGTAAGGCAGCTATTTATCTTAACTCCCTTCTCTTGAAATAGCATTTCCAGAGGCCGAAATGGAACTAGAGAGTCATTAAAAAGAAATGTAATTTAATAATTCATTTTGAATTTGAAGTCCTAAACTGGCATACTTAATAAATGGATCAGGGTTTTTTTTTGTTTTTTTTTTTTTATAAAACAGCAACGATCACAGGTTCCCTACTAAATTATAAGACACTTAGGACAGGGACTGATTCTTTCCATCTCTGTAAATCTAGCATGTAGCCCAGAGCTGGGCATAAGCTTGTCACTCATTAAATATTTATGGATGAATATATGAGCATCTTAAAATGTAGTAGAATATAAAATGTAAACATAATTGTCTTTCGGTGATGTTACCAAAAGCAAATGAACAGCTTTGTGTCCTCTCCTGTCATTTGTAAATGTCCTTTTCTCCAAGACACTCTACTCACACTTGGAATACATGTGTTTAAGAAATTCACCAATTTAAGAAACTCAAGTGTTTTGTAGGTTAATTTGAAACCACAACTTTGAAATTGAATTATAGTTGACGTGACTTACATGGTCATAAATTTGTCCTTTGATGTGACAAAATGATTTTATAATGTACCAACGCATTATGTAAATTCTGTGGATTCCGGACTCTTCGTGGTGATGAGGCAGCAGAGGACGGACGACATCGAGGAGCACTGTAGTAGAGGGAGTGTGAGCTGAGTCTGACAGGGCGGTAGAGACGCCAGCAGAGTGCTGCGAGGTAGAGGGCGATGGTGGCGCCACACAGCCACACAGTTCCGGCAGCCCCCGTGGATGCTGTTCATGGGGGCACAGTGTGCTCTGAAGGTGGTTAAGAGGTGTGGGGGTGTGAAATGGCACAGCGTTTAGAAATAAAGCAGTTTGGGGGTGTTAGTGCTGACTTGGGCCCATGTGATGGGAGCTAAAGAAGGAAGTAGGGATTGTCAGCTCCATCCTGAAGGGCTCAGGGTCACCGATGTGCAGTTACTTGTGACGTATTTGTCCCCATTTATAGTGGTATCCATTATGGATTTGGGGTCAGTGCATGACAGAGTTAGCAGGAAAAACAGGAACAGGATTAGCTGGTGGTGACGGAGAGGCAGAGATAGTGTAAAGAGACCATTTTGTATGTTTGTTTTCAACTGAAGTGGAAATAGACCTTGGCAGTGAGCCCGGAGGGACGTTTTCTTGCTTTGCTGACATAATTAAAGTGGGTAAAGAGCCACTCTGAAGCATGTTTCAGAGTGTCAGGAAAGGGGATCAAGGAGAAACTTCAGTTACTGAAAAATATGTTGTTGGAATTGTTTTTGACAGATCGCTTTAAATATCATATTGTTAAGCAGATCTTCTCTGGAGGAGACCAAACTTTTGTACTTTGCTCGAAATATGAGGTAAAATTTTCTTTTGACTATTACTTTGGTGAATCTGTATTTATGAATGTATTCCACTGGTGAATCTGTAATTATTTAATAAATAATTACATGAAAGCACTGTTACTTTGTTTCTACCGATTTGTCTTATTAAAACACGCAAGCTAAACCTCGAAGTGTTCGATTAGCTCTCTTTGGCTCCTTTGAAGTTGCAGTAGTTGTCCTGTTCTAAAATTATAATGTAAAATTACTTGTATCCGTATTTGTTCTAAAAGAAATACAAGGCAGCCTGGAGAGTTTGTGCTTTGACATTACTTGATTTTGTTTCTTTCCTTCACTGTTAAGCAGATTTTGTTTCTTTCCTTCACTGTTAAGCAGCAACAAATTCTAGGTATTTGACAGCTTAGTGCATTTGATTGTGTAGTGTATGTAACAGAGGTCACAGTTTGCAGAGATCTGTTGCCTCCTATAATTTCCTCACTACCCCACACCTAGATCTCCCTCCTGTATCGCTGTACTGATGAGCCAGGAAGAGCAGTGGGTTTCAGGTGGAGTCCCGTGAGAAGCTGTGGCAGCACTGTTCCTTCTGCTCTGCCCTCCCAGTGGGTCTTCGTCTAAAAGAGGCTCCATGAGTTTGTCCTGTGCTTCTTTGCTCTGTGCCTTTCCTCCCACTTTTATTTCCCAAGCATCCCAGGAGGATGAACTGTGTGGGGCATGAAAGGGACCTTAGTGATAAAAGAAGCAGAATTGGCTGGGAAGAAAATGAGTAAGTGAGGAAACAAGAGCCCTTTCAGTCTTGGACACTCTCCCTGGTGGTCTGGTAGGTTGCCATCTGTAAATGCACAAAATTCTTGTCCTCTAGCCAGTATAACTCTGTGATTCTCGCAGCAAAGGTGCTGGTGCAGCCTGAGGCTGCAGCCCGTGGCCGGTTGAGACTGACAGCGAGCTCTTTTTCCAGGTCAGGAGCCTGAAGGAGGCTGTTGAATGCTGCCATCTGGGGTGATGTGAAGTTGCTACTTGAGACTTATCTGAGGCTCAGCTTCAAAGCTTCCCAGAGAATCTTGAGGAAAGCTGAGGTTATTCTTTATTTCTTCAAACTGCCAGTAAGCAAAATAGAGAAAGTATAGGGGTTCTGCAGGGAATTAACTTTTTTGGTCCACAAGTAGTACACTTTTAAGTATGCATTTCCTAAGAAACTGACTTGACTAATAACCTATTTTGGTTTATCCATGAATATAAAACTTAGTTTTTTCATTTCTCTCTTGGTGTTTTGAGACAGGGTCTCAGTACATAGCCCGACTGGCCTTCTGCTTCAGCCTTCCAAGTGCTGGAAGTGCAGGTGTGCGTCACCATGCCTGGCCATTCCTTTTATGAGTAATCTAATATATATAGCCAAAGTTTAAATTTCCTAACACTGTTGGGTGTGGAGAACAACCCTCTGATGAAAAGGAAATGAAGGTGAAACAGTTGTAAAAGAGGTATGCACTAATCATGTAAGATAACAAAAAGCAACTATTACTTAACAAAGCATTACTCTTTCTAAAAGTGAAAGCTATACACATGTACTTAAAATATTAGCTATAGATGTTCGTTTAGATACAAAGACAGAGAACATTATGTTTTACCCTGTTATCCTACCACTTACAGGCCAAGGAAAAGCATCTGTATAGTGGCAGCCTCTGTTTTTGTACAGCATTGACTTATTCATTCATGTTGCCCTTGAGGTAGAAGAGTTAACAGCTGGGGGTCACAGATTAGAGGTCAGCAAAACCCTGTTTCAAAATAAGAGCTGGGGATGTGCCTCATCCCTCACTGTGTTCCATCCACAGTGAACCCTTTCCCCCAAAACACACACAGAGTTAACAGGTTGAGTGTCTCTTACTCAGAATTCTTGAGACCAGAAAATAAGTGTTTCACATTGGAGATTTGTGGGAGTTTTGGAATATTTGCATATTCATAATGAGATATCTTGGAGATAAGACTGAAGTCTAAATGTAGAATTCATTTACATTTCATATATACCTATATACTTTGCCTGAAAGTAATTTTATATACTTTTAATAAATTTAGGTATGAAATTTTCCAAGTGTAGCATCATGTTGATACTCAAAAGTTTTGGATTTTGGAGCCTTTCAGAGTTTAGGTTTTTGGATTAAGGTTGCCCAATCTGTATTCAACTATTCCTGTGATATGTTTGATTAGGTTTTGGCAACTTAATGTAAACCATAACCTCTCCTTTCCCATTCCGCTTGTTCTCTGGATAGCACTGAAGAGAGAGTGCACTTAGAATTGCTAGGAGTATGTGTGTGTCTGTCATTGCCTCGAAACCTGCTAGCTGACATGATCTTTTTTTCTCTTCACCTTAGTTACCCCTGAGAATTACCTGGAAACTTTAAAAACTACAGAAACTTCTGGAGACTCTGATTTAATGGATCTAGAGTGTAATTTGACCTTCAGAAGATTTTTTAAAGCTCCCTTGGTGATACAAAGCCCAGCAACATTGGGAAACACTTACCTGGAGCATTTTTCTTTCTTTTTAACTTGTAGGTAGTTAGAAGCCATAGAAGGCTGGGAGGGTGACTCCATTGCAGAATGCTTGCCTTGCAAGGACCCAAGGCATCTAGGGCTTGTTGGGCAAATGATAAGCAATGAGAAAATAGTTTTAAGTCTAATTTATTTTGTAAGTTTGCATTATTGTTGATGTTCATTAACCCCTTTGAATTGGAGAAAATTAAAATACAACAGTAATAGTTTTAGAACCGGGATAGAAAAAAAGATAATCTGTATTTGTGTGATCAAGTGTCCACTTTGGCTTAAGTGTTTCTCCTGTGTAATTCAAGACTATTTTTATCCTCTCAATGTATGTCTGTGATCATTTTAGTACAATAGTTAGTTACCAAGAACCAAATGATCAGGAACTTTGACACACATTTCTAGTGTATTCTTTGTAGGGGCATCTTAACTCACAACTATAGAAAAGTAACCAGGAAAATTTACTTTTGAAAGTTAATTTTGGAGGGCTAGTATTTTTTTGTTATAGGGTCTTGCTATGTAGTTCAGGCTGGCCTTGAGCTCACTATGCAGCCCAGGTTGGCCTGGAATTTGTAGCAGTCCTCCTCCCTCGGGTTCCTGAGTGCTAGGATTATAGGTGTGTCCCACCAGGGTTGGCCTTGAAAGTTATGTTTTATGTGTAAGTATAAAGGAGATAAAAGACCATCCTATTAACTGATAGATGAATACTTTAATATTACTTTATTCCCTTTTATTAGTAACAAGTATAGAAGGTATGAAACACCATCAGCTTTTACTTAGTTCTAGATCAGGAAGAGTTTGGGGAAATTAAATTGAAAACTAACAATAGAAAAATCTCACTGAATAAAGGTGTACACTGCTGAGCAGTGATTGGAATCCTCAAGGCCATTATTGGTGTCTTTTTGTCACTTTTCTTACAAGTTTAGAGCTATAGGGGCTGGGGATATAGCTCAGCGGTACAAGTGCCTGCCTGGTAAGCGCAAGGTCCTGAGTTTGATTCCTGGTACCAAAAAAAAGTGTTACTTTTGAAAAAATAAAAAACGCCGGGCGTGTGGCTCATGCCTATAACCCTAGCACTTGGGAGGCTGATACAGGAGGATCATTGCAAGTTTGAGGCCAGCCTAGGCTACAAAGTGAACTTAAGGGCAGCCTGAACTGCATAGTGAGACCCTGTCTTAAAAAGACACAAAAAAAAAAAGTTTAGAGCTTGAAACAACTTATGAGGCATTAAATTTGATATATTATTTACTATAAAATTATAACTAAGTGACTTTTTAATAGTACATTTTGTTGAAGTCTGGTAAACAATTATGGCAAATAACTAATATCTTAGAAGCCTTAGTGTTATGGGGAAAGATATCTGGAAAAGTTGCACTGGCTTGAACATATTCACACTCACACACAGACACCTGGCAGCAGACTTTGGACTCAGGGTTTTGAAGGTTCACTGTAGCCTCACACAGTCATGAATACAGCGCGGAGGATGTGAGAGAGGGAGGCGAAAAGATCATTCTGTGTAACTTCTTTCTTTCCCCAGACAGGGTTTTGCTGTGTAGTCCAGGCTGCCCTGAAACTCATGATCCTTCTGCCTCAGTCCCTCTAAATTCTTTTTCTTTTACGGTTATACTTAATTTTCTAGAATTCTTCTCCCGCTGTTGACTTCAGGACTATGAACCAAGCACATTATACCAGCTTAATAAATGATGAAACCATAGCAGTTTGGAGACAAAAACTCTCAGAACACAACAATGCAAATACGATCAAGTATGTAGTTGCATGTCTTCATTTTTTTTCTACAGTATATTGGCACTGTCTTGCTTAGTGATTTTTCCCTATGTCTGTGTTGAGGTGTGAATGTGAATGGAGCTTTACCTTTAGGCAGTCTGTTTTTGCACACTTGTGGGAGTATTTGATCCTGTTATCTCCCAGTAATACAATGGATTGTTCCCAGTTCTCTCTCACTGCTCGGCCTGCCTTGTTGGTGTAAGGTCTTTGAAATCACGACCGAGGAAGGCCAACATTGGCTTTTGTGGTAGGAGAGCTCAGCATTCAGTTCTGTAACACCAGCAGGTTTCCTCACGTTCATGTTCCAAAGTATCCTGAATCTAAGACAGCTTTCATCTTACCTAATCTAAATAGCTTCTACCATTTTTCCATTCAAAAAGATAAGTAGAGATAGTCACTTAGGGAAGGTAGTGTAGTAAAAATTATTGAAGCTTGTACTTGCACATACAGTAGAAAATATTGAGCAGCACAAATACTAAAATATACTGAGGCCTTGGATTTATTTCATTCTTAAAAGAGGTTTTTTCCAGTGCATTATTTATACATTTTCATTGTATTTCCTCAGCATTTCCCGTTTTTCTGTAGAGAGTCTAATTTTTGGAATGAGGAGCTCAAGCTCTGTGACTAAGGGTGATCATTCTGAGAGATGTGTATAATTGACCTTGCTTTATGATCTAGATTGTTCTGGGGCAGGTGACCAGGACCTGAGCTTTGGACCTTCCCTGCTAGTAACCTTGTGAGTGAGGTGGTAGTGGGAACATCTTAGAGCAGCTCTCAGCAGCCCTCAGGAGCCTTCTAAACTCGGGGCTCTGCCAAGGAGTTCAGGTTGGAAGGGATGTGAGGGCAGGCAGAGGACTAGGCGGGTTGTCACTGGAGGAGCTGAAGACACTATACTTCCCCTATAGCTCTGCATTCCTGTTCATACAATGAAGGGACCGAAGGAGTGATCCCTGACGATCTTTCCTGACCCATATGTGATGGTTCACAGAAGTTACTGCAGTCTCTTCCCAGCCACACGTTTGTTTTATTCCTTCCCTTCGCTTTATAGTAGAGCAGAGGACCCAGGTCCCCTGACATACACTTTCACCAGAAGCTGTTCGACTCAATCCCTTTCACAGAGACTTTTCTCAGAGTCTGTATCATCTAGGTGATAGAAATGCATAGTTTGCTAATTCTTAGTTTCTCAGATGGGCAACAAAGTAGAAGGAAGTGGTAGGTCAGTTATTAATTTGTAAAAATAATTTCTCTGGAAATAATAGGCTAACTTTTTTGTTTTACTGTGTCTGGAGGTGAGGTAGAGGGTATTTTAGATGGTTGATAGGAGCAAACTGTTCGGGATTATCTTCAAGCCTAAGAATTCTTTTAAGAGCTTTGAGCTCTCTCTCTTTTTAAAAATAACTTACGGGGAATTTCAGTTCTTACCCATTTTGAGATGTGACACAGTTTCTTCAAGGCATACGCACATTTTCCAAGTCTAGCTTGGTCTCAGTCACTTTCTCATCACTGAGACACAACACCCGACATCCACAATTTAAAAGGAAGAAGTGTTTTTTTGGGCTCATAGTCTGTAGAGATTTCGGTGTGTGGTTGGCGTGTTCCAGGGCAGAACTGCTCGTCACAGGGACCTGGCAGATTAGCAGCTACTTACCTCTTGGCAGTTGGAAGCAGAGCACAAAGGGGAGGACAGGGAAGGGCAACGAGCCTTTTTGCCACTCCCATGGTGGCCCCTTCTGACCAGACTGCCTCCTAACAGCAGGTCAGTGGTGCCATCCCCGTAACTCAGTCTTGGGGACACATTTTAGATCTAAACCCTAATAGGCTTCATCTGGGTAAGAAAGAGCTACCACTAATAAAGCCTGCTTGGGTTGAGAGATTGAATATGTAATTAATTTATTATTGATGTTTAAATAACCATTTATTTGTAGTTACTAAAAGCTTCCTTCTCTCTCTTTCTGAGTAGTGGTGTCGTTCAGATATTATCTTCTGCAGCCTGTTGGAATGGAAGTTTTCTTGAAAAAAAGTAAGTGACTTATAGTGTTAAAGACCCACATGTGATACAAATACTCAGTCACGAAAGGCCGTGAAGGACTTCTGTTCACTTTGATGTTTTTTGACCTTAATTCAGTGAATAAACTCAAGCTTTTCACAAAAGTTGGATGCCTGATGACGAATGAAGGGACATCAGGAAGGCAATACTCATTCATGCTTGGTTGGCAGAGACACACAGTACCTACCAAAGAGTATGACTATATTTCAGGAAGAATTGGTGTAATCCAAAGTCAGACTTTCAGGGTGTTGTAAAATGTTACCCACATCATATGTACATTAGCTTTGTGTGTGTGTGTGTGTGTGTGTGAGAGAGAGAGAGAGAGAGAGAGAGAGAGAGAGAGAGAGAGAGAGAGATTGAGAGAGAGGGACAGAGACACACAGAGCTGGGGTACTGTGTCACTAAGTTACATCTCCCCCACCTTTTTTATTTTTTGACACAGGGTCTCACTAAGTTGCCTGTGCTGACTTCAAATTTTCAATGCTCTTACTTTAGCCTCGCAGGTAGCTGGGATTACAGGTATGCTCCCGGAGCCTAGCTTATTTGTTCTTGAACTTAATTCTTTGAATAGTCTCATTGAGCTCTTTGATGTGCTTCTCTATAGGTATTTGCTTTTCTCAAAAGGAGTGAACTGGGAGAAATTCCAGGGAGGCTTCAGGGAATCCTTAGATTCGGGTCCAGTCCAGCTTATTTGGAAGTTGTAACTTCGAGGAACTCCCAGGCGGCGGATAGATATCGCTTTACTGGGCCTAGCCTATCTGTTTGGCCAGGTTCTCCTCAGGAATCCGATGTAGCTTAAGGGCTTTGTCGTGGGTTTGGATCTTTAGTGATCCCAAGTCCTGATCATCTCTAAATACTTTTTGCCAGTGATCAGACTAATGAGTTTCCAAGACAGATGTGTTAGCTTTCTGTTACTATAACAGATACTTTCAAGGTAATCAGCTTATAAAAAGGAAAGATTTATTTTGGTTTATGGTTTTAGTCCATGGTTGATTGGCCCCATGGATTTTGAGTCTGTGGTGAGGATGTACAAAGTGGCAGGAGAGGGTGGCAGTACTGATGTACAGCAGAGGAAGCTGCTCACATTATGGTGTCCAGGACCTTCATGGATACTCCCTTAGTAACCTCCTTTCCGTCTGTTAGATCTAAAGGTTCTCCTAAAGGTTCTCCTGCTTCGAGTAGCACTGTGGGCTGGGTACCAGGCCTTTGCCACATGGGCCTTTGGGGAGCATGGAGATCCAAGCTGTAGCAAAAGGATAGACCTCAATTCTGTGTGTGAATCCCACTTCCACCCTTAAACACATGGCAGTCATCAGGGTACTTGAAAGGAACAGAGCAGATAGGATGGATGGGTCAGAGGCGATATACTGTGAGATTTGTTTTATATGATAATGGAGGATGAGAGGCCCCCAATAAGCCTTCTGAAATCTAAAGAACTAGGGAAGCTAGTAGCCTGGCTCAGTGTAAGGCCTTGAAACCAAGAAACTGCTGGTAAAACATTATTTAGGCTGATAAAACACGAAAGCCTGAGGGTGGACCTTCCAACTCTGTCCACTGATTTAAATGTCCGTCTCTTCCAGAAATACTCTTACAAATTAGACCCAGAAATAGTGCCTTCCCAGCTATCACGGTATCCTTTATCCAGTCAAGTTGACACTTAAAAATTAACCTTTAAGCCCCTGCCAAACCCAAAACATATTCCTAACTGGGTTGCAGGAAGTCACTTCAGAAACTCTCTTCATTTACAGTTAGAGATTGCAAGGGCATTTACTTGTATTATTAGGGCACCTGGCATGAGATCACTCAGTTCATTTCGTATTTGGTCATTAGCCTTTTCCTACAGGAAAAGGTATTCTGAATTACGCTGATGCTGTCTTTTAGGAGAGCAGCTCTTGACCAGGGGATGTTGCTATTGCTCCCCAGGGAATATTTGGCAATGTCTGCTGACATTTTATGTTGTTAGGTTGTTGGAATGGGGAGATACATTTGCTTGCATCTGAGAATAAGCTAGGGATTCTGTAAACATCCTACAATCCTATCTGTCCAGCATAAAATTGTCTGCCCCCACAAGTTAACAGCAAGGTTAAGAAACTCTCTTCTAAAGGGATCCTTTTATAAACATCTTTTATGTAGGTTGGGAATGGCTCTTGGCCAGACTTGTTATGTCTTATTACCATGTCCTTATTACCATGAATTCCAGGCAGTTGTAGGTAAAGATTTTTTTAAATTTTTGGTTATTGTTATTTTTTGGTTTTGGTTTTGGTCCTTTACACTGAGTTACCTCCCAGACCTTTTAAAATTCTTTAAATTTTGAAATAGGGTCTTGCTAAGGCATTAAGTTACCCAAACTGGGCTCGGAATTATGTTCCTCCTGCTTCAGCCTCCCAGAGCTGTGGGATTACAGTTGTGCACCACCACGCGCGCCCCTCCCCCCTTCACTGACAGTTGTGCGATTGCAGGAAGCCTGCTTGTTATGTACACACTACATCACAGGAAACCAACCAAAATGAAGACCAATTTCACAAACCAATGTATATGTACAGAAAATAATTTTTTTAAAAAATCCATGGTGTAAAGTACATCTAAGTATATGGAAAGTTATAAGTGGGCAGCAGAAGTAATATATTTTTTTTTTTTTTTTTTTTTTTTTTGAGACAG
>NW_004955474.1:11765875-11780261 GCF_000276665.1 Chinchilla lanigera | reverse complement strand
TTTTTTTGGTTTTTCTCCGGTACCGGGAACCGAACTCACGACCTTGCGCTTGCCAGGCAGGCGCTTTTGCCGCTGAGCTAAATCCCCAGCCCCCAGAAGTAATATTTTGGATACATTTATTTTTAGGACAGCAACAACAACAGAAGACACAACACAGAACAGCATCTGCTCTTGATTTGACCATTTGTGTTCCAGTACATATAATCATTATTTTTCTACATGTTAGAAATTCTACCTGTATTTTTCTAAATTGTAACATCGTTGTCAGAGTGTTAAAACTATTTGAATATGTCTGTTTACTCAGAAGCATATTTTGCAAGTAGACAGCTCTTTTGTAAGGTAATAGGTGTGGTGCATTCAAGAGAGAGTTTAAGAGTTTCTCTAAGTCTCTGAAAGGCTAAGAATATTTAAAGTTGGAGAAATGACTTAGTTGTTAGGAAGTTAACAACAGTTGCTGTGAAATAAGACCTTGGGTGAATGTAATTGTATCTCGTGTTAACTAAGAGATATTTGCAGTTGTTGTAGATCTGATTTTTATTTTAAGTACTTTGTTAAGGGGGACTTACGTGGAGAGGTTCTGTTTGCCATTTGCTGGTGAATTGGCTAGTTTGCACAGGTGATTTTTTTTTTTTTTCATCTAACCATAGCATCTGCATAGCATCACAGCATATGAGTACAGTTGCAGAGAAAGGCAAAACACAGAAATCCACAACAGTAAATCAGGGAAATAACACTGACTTGTAAACTTCAAGAATTTAAAATTAAAAATCTTTGAAAAGTACAAAGGTTGAAAAATTTCAAAATTTAAAGTTATCTTTTAAAAAAGGGATGCCCGGGAGGTTTATTCCATAGGGCTTCTTGTAGATCTTGTCTCCCAGGTCAAATTTAAAACTGACCAGCGTAGACAGATTTTGTTTATTTATAGTTTCTCTTCTACTACTTGCTTTGTTTTCCTTTTCTTCATCGCTGTTTTGTTTGTTTAGAATTGATGAACATTTTAAAACAAGTCCCAAAATCCCTGGGATTGACCTGAACTCAACACGGGTGTTATTTGAGAAGTTAATGAACTCTCAGCACTCCATGATTCTAGAACAGGTATGTTCTTTACATTTACCAAGTGCATTTTTAGAGATGCATTTCTACATTGAATAGCTCTGCCCCCCCAACCTCAATTTTGTACTAGTATATGTTTGTGATACATAGGAAAAATGCAACTTTTAAGAGAACAAAGGTGAAAAGGTAAGTCTTGTACAATGTTTAGTTTAGTAATTCATTTTGGGAATTTAACCTCATTTAGCATTCTCTTTGGTTTAATCTTTATGAACAATATAAGGTCTGTAGGGGTAGGACTTTCGGGTTTTCTTCTGATCTGTTCTGACAGCCTTGACCAGTGCCTTGGTCATAGTAGGTGATCAGTGCATAACGAAGGAATTAGAGTGAGTCTGTCAAATAGTTTATGAATTTAGAGATAGATTAACCAGATCTCAGGCATGTTTGAATTTCTCATTACTCTTTTCTTTCATACAGATCTTAAACAGCTTTGAAAGTTGCCTGATTCCACAGTTGTCAAGTTCACCACCAGATGTTGAAGCAATGAGAATCTATTTAATACTACCCGAGTTTCCCCTGCTCCAGGATTCCAAGTATTACATAACCCTGACTATCCCCTTGGCCATGGCCATTCTGCGGCTGGATACAAACCCTAGTAAAGTATTAGGTGAATGTGCTAAAGTTATTGAAGTATATTTGTGCTTATTTATTTTGTTGGTGTGACCCCTGTCTCTCAGTGGATTCAGATCCTACATCTATTTGTTGCTGATAAAAATGTTAACATTTCAACTTAACTGTTAATTTCTAGCAATCCTATTAGTAATTTGAGCAAATTGAAGCACTAGTTAGGTTATTTGAAATAATTCATGCAAGACTAATCTTGATTTTGAAATATCACAGTCAGATCACTCAATGGATTTTCTTCCCTTCCACATTTGCTCAGAGTTGATAATGCCTTAAGAGTTAGTGCCCACCTGGCTCCCTTTCATCAATATCTACTTAGGGGCAGGAGTGAACTGAATGCTTTTGGTGAAACTGAGGTCTCCAGGAAAGGAGAGACAGAAAATGACCCAGTTGGGATTTACCAATGTTTGTTTTCTCTTTTTTAGAACAGTTGAATCCACACTGATTTTTGCAGGCTGTGGACACTTTGCTGAGATAAGAGCCTTCTGCTCCTCTGGGAATTGGCAAGTGTCTCTTTTGGAGTAGCACCCGAGGTGTTTTTATCAATCAGGTGCAGGAAGTCTGTCACCTGGCTTTTTATTTTTAAACACCCCACCCCACCCCCGGTAATTTTTTTTTTTAGGTGTTTGCTGCAACTCAGTAACTTCTGTGCTCAGAAGAACTGAGCTGTTACTTGAGCATGGTCTTCCCTTGACTGGAGACCTATTTCTGGCATTTCTATTTTGCACAAAACACAAAAGCAGGAGTAATAATAAAAGCATTAGTAATACATTAGTAATTAGTTTTTCAAAGCTCAGAAGCCATTTGGGCCACATTCTCTTCGCTGTTCTAACAATTGTGAGATAGATGACAATCTGAAAAAATAGTACCTGATTTGAGCTTTGGGATTTTAAAGTTTATTTTTCTAGGTCTGATGACACACAAAAGTGTTTATACTAAACTTATTTTTAACTTACAAGTATTGAAATTTAAAAGAAGAACCCAAGAGAGTACAGTAGGTTATCCAGCAGATATTACAGCTGTCAGTGTTTCGTCTTCTTTCTTTCATCCTCCCCTGCTGCTTTTTTGATGAAATATTTTAAAGGAAAGCTCAGGTGTCATATTATTTCATTGGTTAACAGTTTCAGTGTGGCTGCATTTATTTCTGACAAAGGAGAAATCAGTGGTATAATCTGCTTGTCTGGTTAGGAGAAACATTGTTTGGAGAAAAATAAAAGTAATAGGTACGTCTTTCAAGTAATTATGCCTCTTAAAGGAAAGAAGTGGTTTCCATGTTGGTGCCACTTGTAGGGCCTGTTGTCTTGCGCATCCTTGGCGCAAAATGTAAGTCGTGGCTGAGAGCCGTGCTGAAGTAACTAGAAGATGTGAGCACTGTTTGGAGCAATCCAGTGGATACCCCTCATTCCCAAAATATGTGTATGTTGTCCTCATGCAGCCTTGGAATTAACTTTTAGATTAGCCTTCCAGATGAATTTGAAAAAATTCAGGTGCTTTTACCCAAACAAAACAAAACGAAACAAAACAAAACATCCCCAGGGAATCTTGTGTAACTGCTCAGACATTTATACAGACATATTTTAATGGATTCTTTTTAAAGTCACTTTGGGGAAGCTGTATTTTAGACTAATGTTTACCTTCTGGCCTTAGAAGTTTTTAGCTAGCAAGCAGAAGCATACATACTTGCTTAAGATTATATGTTGAAATATATCTTTTCTTTCTTTCTTAAGATAACTGGTGGTGTCAGGTATGCCCCAAATATTTCATGAAGCTGGTAAACCTCTATAAAGGTGCAGTTCTTTATCTGCTGAGGGGAAGAAAGACATTCTTAATTCCTGTACTGTTTAACAATTATATAACAGCAGCTCTCAAGCTCTTGGAGAAGTTATATAAGGTGAGCATAGAAGGAGCTAGTGGGGAGAGGGGTGAGTAGATGGTAGGGTAAAATGTCCTACTGAGATATTGTTCTCTGGGAAGCCATTTTTCCAGTCTCTGTGTTTAGTTATTTGTATTTTGCCTTTTATCAGGTAAATATTAAAGTGAAGCATGTGGAATATGATACGTTTTACATTCCTGAGATCTCTAGTCTCGTGGACATTCAGGAAGACTACCTCATGTGGTTCTTGCATCAAGCAGGGATGGTAAGGATTTCTGTAAAGCATATCTTACAGATTTAGTCTTCTCTTCAAAGTACAAATCAGGAGAAGAAAAGCACATCTGAGCTGTACAATGTGTCTTAGACTTCAGTGTTAGTGTCACACCTTTCTTCCACCCAGCTGGCTTTTCCAGTGTTAAAACTTGGAAATACTTTAGGCAATCATAAATGTCATAAGGAGTCATAAGTAAGTAGTCACCTAGATTGTTACAGATTTTTTAGTTGGCAACATTAAAAAAAATCCAGGTGTCTTTGGTCAGGATGTAACAGTGTAAGTGTGTACTTAGCTTGTGCAAGGCCCAGGGTCCTGCACTCGGCCCTTAGCACTACAAAAAAAAAAAAACAAGCAAAAATGAGTATGTCTAAAGGAGTCAAATTCATAGAAATTGAAAGTTAGAATAATGGTTAGGAGGGGTAAATGGTAATTGTTATTTAATGGTATAAAGTTGTAGTTTTCAAGAGAAAAATTACTAAATAGCCTTTGTGCAACAATGTGAGTATACTTCTATTAAAAATATACATTTAAAATGGTGAAGGTGGTAATTTTTGTGTTATTTCCATTTTACCAAATTAAAAAAAAATAACACATGAAAATATGAATTTCAGGCTTTTCTTGAAATTTGGAAAATCTGGCAACACAAATTGTCTTCCCAGATGGCGTCAGCTGGCTGGAGTGCAGTAGTGGCTGTTCAGTCGCGGCTTGACGTGGCCACAGTTGCCCCACAGAGCAATACATTCCTGACGTGGAAGAAAGAACCGTTTGCTAGTTATTGTCTTCTCACAGCAGACCTACTTTAGTCGTCTCATGTCAGCTGCCCAGCCCTGTAGGCCACCTCTGATTTTAGAACTGTTGATAGGAAAACGTTACACATCCCCGGTCCAGATTTCACCAAATGTTAGGTATACTGTCCAAGGGACTGTGGACTCTTGCCTGGCACTCCTGGGGCAGCGGGAACTGCTCAGTTTGATTGCAGACTGGCTTTCTATATATATATATATACCTGTCTTTTATGTGGCATTTGTGTAAATTTGAGTTGTGTTGGAAAGCAGAGTAATTTGGTTATTGTAGTTAGTGAAGCCATGTGCAGAAGATACATCTGAGATGAGCCGTTTGCCAGTTTAGCAGATTCATCGCCAGTAATAGGGTAATGTTTTTCTCTGCAGGTTTTTTGGAGGTCAACAGTGATCTCTAAAAGTAAGACATTTAAATAGGCTTATTTACCTAAACAGGCAAGGTCGTGCTCTTTGTCTGGTAATAGATGATGGGTACTACATGCAAAGTTGTATCCTTTTCTGTAGAAACATTTTAAATTGGCACAGTGTTATATTTTTAATAAGATTTTGTGATTACTCTGAAGAAACAAAATAGTTTGCACGAAAAATAAGGTGTTCTTACTGGGATGGTATGGAGAGTTTTACAGATGAGCTAGCAATGAAGTTGGCTATCACTGAATTTAGAAATTATAAAAAGATAAGCTTTCTAGTTTTATCAATTTGTGAACACTTTTCTTTGAATGATAAAATGTTAAGTGATGAAGTAACCCCATGAATTACATAAATCAACTGTTTTATTTCTAGGTTAGGAAATGGAGTCTCAGAGAATTTATACAAGCTTTCTATGAAGTTAGGTATAAAAGCCAGTTCTTCTATTTGTTTTTTTAACTTAATCCTGAAAATAGTAGTTTGCTAAAATTTCTTTTTGACTCAGACAAGTTGCTTGTGTTAAAATCTAGATTTAATGTAGGTGATTCTGGTCCCCAAATGGAGGTACTTGGTGAGCAAATTTACCTTCTTGCTTTAATTCTTTCCTCTTAACATTGGATAAGCTGTGTAGAAAATTACTGTATATCCTTTTGTGATTTCTGTGGAATTTTTCTTATTGTATTGGGTATGGTACAATTAGAGATTGAAGTTCAAATTTCTTGATATCTTGGGTTTGTGCTTAAAATGCTACCATCATTCCATATATACTTCATTATTGTAACTACTTGAAAATAAAAATGCTGGTAGTTTTTTTGTGTTGATTGTTTTTTAAGCTGGCTACAGCTGAGGCTTTGTAGGGTCTCATACAGAGCATGTGCTTCAGGTAGAAAGGGTGGGTATAACCCTCTACTCGTGTCCGCTGGCTCTGTCTCAGATGCATTCCCTGACTTCTGTAGGCCTGCCGACTGCATGTGAACTCGAACTGCAACAGTGCTCTGTGGGTTACATGGGAGAACGCGTGGAAGGGTCGTTAGCCGAGTACATGAGGTGTAGTGAGCCCACAGTAACCATTTTTCACTCAGCAGTTCTGCAGCGTCTAATGTATGTCCTACTCCTGAGTGAGTTACTGGGCCTGGAGGCAGTGCCTGGAAATGGTCTGCCTGTGCTGTTTGGTTCAGTGCAGAGGCTGCAGTGAGAAAGAAATTACAGAGGGATGGCACACGTGTGCAGAGGGAACACTGCAAAATGCCTGAGTTCTGCTTGTTTTAAGAATAACCATTAGTAGTTTATTTTAGTTGGTAATTTGCCATCATCTGTGGGTGAAAATCAAGCAGCACGCAGAGTGCTCGTCTTTACAGGCTCCCATAGTGGGCAGCACAGGGCGGCAGGCAGTCATGCGCAGAAATCCAGTGGCACTAACCACTAGAGAGCAAGCTTGCCCTCCCTCTGCGTGGGTTGGGGGAGACCCAGTGTGCAGCAGCCCCTACTTGGAGGGCCGGTGCCTTGCAGGTCTGGGACAGTGCAGACCTAAGCAGAGGTGGCTGCGTTTCCTCCCAGCATGGCAGCTGTTTGTGCAAATGTCTCCTGCCTGCCACAGCCCTACTTAGGAAATGTTTAATTGGCATTTTTAAAAAAAGATATCTCTAGTTCTTTGGTTTTATACAATTCATTTTATATAATTCATTGTATATACTTTCAGTGGTGGATTTAGGTCACAGTGCAGCCCTCTTTGAGTCAAGCACCCTTGAAGTAGGACTCATCAATACTTTGTTAGGTTTAAGTTTGACCCATTTTGGGGGAATGGCTATCACATCATACATAGCCTGTCAAGAGGTGCACACTTTCCTGATCAGTCTGTATGCATCTTTCTAGATTAGAAGTAGCAGTAGAGGCAGAAAAATTACTGAAACTTATTACTCATGATACAGGAACGCCAGTGTTAGAAGCAGCGTCTAAAACATTCAACATACAAAATAAAAATCAACAAAATTATTATACTTCAAATATAAAACTCATAGATTTATAAAAATTTATAAGGCAGGCATGGTGGCATACACTTATAACCTTAGCTACTTGGGAAGCTGAGGCAGGAGAATCTGATGTTTGAGGTCAGCTTAGGAAATTTAGCAAGACCCTGTCTCAAAAAGGAAAAAGGGCTGTGGACATAACTCAGTGGTGGAGCATCCCTGGGTTTAATCCCTAACACTGAAAAAAACAAACCCATACCAAACAGATTTTATAGATGTATGTAATTCTGTACCTTCTTTGAATCCTCAGCCCTCTTTTGCCTTGCTAAGGGCCGGCACCTTGGTTTTTTTCAGGCTTCATTATCTTCCATCTGCCTTGGTGGCTCCCATGGGGTCTCCAGACCAGCAACTCTGGGAAAAGTGTCCCTGGCCTTTGCTCTGGCTCCTAACCAAGGCCGTTGAGGTTTCTTTCCATACAAACCACCCAACCAGAGGGTGGTGACCCGGGGCTCTTTCCCTTGCTGTGTGTGGAAGGTCAGTTGAGGGGAGAAGAAGCCACAGAAGGTGGATGCCAAAGGGGAGTGAAGAGCCTGGAGATGCAGAGGAAGCTCGTGCTGTTGGCTGAAGAGTTGGATTACACCATCAAGAACACAGCTACTTTAGAAGGCTGAGTACCAGGGTACTGTCAGGCCACCACTGTTTTTGTAGTCACCATTCTTGATACCCAGCAAGGGCTCACTGGCTGATGTTCATAGACGCAACAAAGTGAATTTTGTTGTTCTCAGAGACACAGGAGCTGTGAGCTCAGATCTTCCCAGGTCACTGATACAGCGGGAATCTATAGGAAGGGAGAAGGGGAGAAGCTGCTTGTTAATTGCGTGTGGAGAAAGGGAAGTTTTAGGGCTCCTTTGTGCAGCTGGTCGGGTCTCTTTCACATCTTTACAGGTCCCGTGTTGTTTCTTTTCTGAGGGGATTGTTTGGCCCGGGGGACTTTGAGCTTGTGGTGCCAGATGTCATTGGCTGGACAAGTCAGCTGCTTCTGTGCATGTCCATTCTTGAAGAGCTGGTTTCAAGCCATCTTTGAGTGGGTTCTAGAAAAACAATTTAAATGCTTTGTTGTTTAAGGAATATGTATGTGGGCATGTCCAGGCCTTAGCGAATTTTATTGTCACTTTTCCCACATCAGGTTTTACATTCTAGGTGTTCAGGCCGTTTCCTTGCTTTGTGTATCAACACATATTCAAAAGCTTTCTTTTCCCTTGTGAGTGAACAAATATGCTTAAACAAGTCTATGAGGAAATGGAAACATTCTAATATTGGTACTAGCGTTACCAGCTCGAATGGGTAGTTACTTGCCTCTGGTCAGGTGGGAAGTATGCACAGACTAGTTATGGTTAAATCAAAGTCAAAGTGCATTGTAGAAAAGTAGAGCAGATTACCCTGTAAGCAGAGTGGGTTAGTTAAGCAGAGCAGGGCTGGGCGTGGTGGCGCACGTCTGTAATGCTAGCACTCTAGGAGACCGAGGCAGGAACATTGCTAGTGCTAGTCCATCCCAGGCACATTAGTGACTTAGGGAGACCCTGTCTCAAAATATGAAAAGGGCTGGGGATATTACACACACACACACACACACACATACACACACACAAACACACACACACACACCAGGCTGGCTCCATGGGCAGAATAGCTCAGGAGGGCAGAGCTGGCTACTCTATAGAACAAACAGCACCAGGGAAAAGCCAGTAAAGCCAGCTTGTTTCATTCTTATGGAGTGTCAGTGGAATGTTGTTACTCAATTATTTTTAATAGGAAGGGGTGAGGTCTTCTGCACTGGGTAGAGTTTACATGCAGATGTGTTTGGAGGTCTACAGCCAGTTCTTGGTCAGATCAGTCTCCATCTTGGTTTCTGCCTGTCTCATCCTTTTTGCCCCCACATCCCACTGTCTTATCTCAAGGACTACAACAGCTTTCTGATTTTCTTAACAGCCCAATGTGCTTTCTTACTGGCCTGCTCCTTTATGCTCAGGCTTCTACTTTAAAGTCTTGCCACCCCCATCCCAGTTTGCTGCTCACTTTCTGAGGGTGGTCTTATCTTTTGTGGGTGTGTAGACCAGAAGAAAACTTAACTTTGGAGGTATTTAGATTCTTAAAGTGGTTAGGTATGGAGGCATGAGACTAGCAGAAAACTGAACTTTGCATAGTGCTGTGATACAGTGTGGTAATTGTTCTGAAGCAATTTCATTCTTAAACTCACACTAATTAGGTTTGCAGGCATGGGAATGAGTCAGATTGGCTTGGATTACATGTGCGTGATTTCTGGTCTCCCTAGACTAGAACTGTCTCTCTAAATATTGTTTCTCAGTCTGGAGAAATGTTGCCAAATCCCTAAAGGAATCTAGTTCTAAAGGACGAACAGGGTGGATTTTAATTAAAATTGCCTTTAAATTTCATTTAAATATGCATAAACACTAAAGGAAGTATATATTTTATATTCATAGTATTTAATTATAAAACCAAGTGAAATCTACAAGTAAAACATGAGCAAAATCAATAAAATGCATCTTAGCTTAACCAGCTTAATGTGATGAGCAAACCTGTGTTCTGAAACTAAGTCCCATTTGCGGAGTGAGTGTGTACCTCCAGCTGTCAGCGCAGAGCTCTTAAGTTCCATGCTCCCCTGCTTCTCTCCCTGGATGACTCGGCTCTCTTCCTTTCCTCTACTGCTCAACCCCATTCTTGCAACGAGCGGGGACTGCGTTGGCCTTTTCCTTGGTAAAATTGTGCTTTACCTGGCGAGGCTGCTTTTCTCTTTCCTCATTTCCCATTGACAGTTAAAGTATTTATGTGGCTCCAATGCATTCATCACAATAAATGCAGATTTTGTGGTTATGTGCTGTTCTGAGGAGCTTGTTCAGATTGTGTTTTCATTTTGCTTAGAGGATTATTTTAAAAGCCATAGAGTATTCTCAAATTTCTGAGAATAAATACATGTTTTTCTGTTTGAGAAATATTGTTATAGATGACCATGATCTGTTTGATTTTTTTTTTCCTCTATTAATGATATTTATTACATAACTTAAACACATTTTCAGAAGAGATTTCCTTTTTTTCTTATACCATACATGAAACCATAACATACCTGTTAGCTGTATTTCATCCTGGTTGTATTTGTTTACCAGTTCTCCTTTCAGAAATTTGTTTGTCAGTTCATGCCTTGATGGAGTGTTTTCCATTGGTAGCTACTGCCCTAAGTGCTGAGTCAGGGCCAGTGTACTGGACATCCTTCTGTGTAGTTTGTTCCTTCTACATGTGTGTGAAGGCGTGCACAGCATGTTAAAACATAAAATTAGTTTTAATTACAAGCTGAGTATCCTAAATCTGAAATCCAAATGCTCCAAAATATGAAACTTCCAGTGTTGAGAAGATGCCACAGGTGGGAAATTCTACCTGTGGTATGAAGTTCATGAAGTTTTGCACCAAATTCCTGAAGTTTTGTACCAAATCCCCTTCAGATTCTGTGGAGAAGGTATATATGAAACAAGTGAATTTCCTGTCTAGATTTGGGTCCCATCTCCAAGATTTTTCATTAGGTACATGTGCAAATGTTTCAAAATCTGAAAAAAATCCAAAACATTTTTTGGTCCTAGGCATTTTGGATAAGGGGTACTCAACCACTTTGCCCCAATAACATTAACCTATTAAGTCCAGGTTGTTCGGCTTCTGTTTTGAATGAGGTTTCTTGTAAAGAGAATTCTATTAATGCTGTGAATTATGACATTAGTGAAATAGCCTTTAAAGTTTCTTTAAAATTTTTAAAATTATTTTCACCTCCTCAGTCTGTGTCTATCAAACTGTCTATTCTTTTCCAAAATCAAAATATAATCAGCTATGTAAGTAGTGCTAGCTTCATGGCTGAATAGTCAGATAGTCTGTTTTATTGTTTATATTTTATTTTGGGGGTTAAAAATTCAGGTTTTGCAGTTTAACTAAGATTGTTTCTTTTTCTTCATACAGAAGGCTAGACCATCTATAATACAGGTAAGTGATAATTTTTAAATTTACTTACGTATTTTTCCAACAGTACTCTTTGTAGAATGCACTAATACTGCCAATGATTTGTCTTATGCTAGGATGCTGTTACGCTTTGTTCCTACCCTTTCATCTTTGATGCCCAAGCCAAGACCAAAATGTTACAGACGGATGCGGAGCTACAGATGCAGGTATTATATTTTAAAAATTTCCTCTTTTGTCTGTTTTTTTCTTCTTAGACACTCAGTTATAATTTTGCACGACAGGAGAAAGCATATCTGAGTGAATTTCATTATAACTCTTAGAACTGATCTAAGTTTTTTAAGTAATATATATATGTAAATGAACATTTATGTAGGCTGTGAGTAGCAAATATTTTCTGTAATGGCCTTAAAGTAAATATTTCAGGCTTTGTGGGCTCTATAGTCTGTCTATAAAACAAGAAATGATAGTACATAAGTGAGTAGGTAGTAGTATTTGAATAAAACTTTTTGTACATTGAAATTTGAATTTTGTATAATTTTGAGTTTAGCATCTACTAAATAATAGACTTCCTTTTATTTTTTCTACAACTTAAAAATACAGAATTCACTGTTAGCTCAGAAGCTGTTCAGTTCCGAAGCAGACATGCAGAGGGATAGCCGGAGAGGGTGCAGGGAGTCCCTGGGGCCTGGCTTCCAGGGAGGAGCAGCAAATAGGAGAGGTGCCATGGGCTGGAGTAAGCAACCCCACCCTCCCCCGCTTGTCCCCTCTCGGGTTCTTGCTGGTCCGGGGGGACTCTTGTTGCCAGCCTGGGACCACCGTGTCTCCTCATGGCCCTGCGTATCCTGGTCGCGCCCTTACCCCCTGCGCAGCCTGCGGTGCCAGTCACAGAAGATCTTATTAGACAGAATGCTAAACACAATGACTGTATACTTTTTCCCTGGAGGAGCTTTCCTTGCATCAGCAAGAAATAGAAAGACTAGAACATATTGACAAATGGTGCTGGGATTTAAAAATTATCTTCAAAATAATATCTTCTTGGAAAAATTGAAAATTTAAGCAAACTCAAGAAACTTGAATATTTGAGTTTAGCTCTAAATAACATTGAAATAATTGAAAATTTGGAAGGCTGTGAAGTGCTAACAAAACTTGATTTGACCGTGAATTTCACTGGAGAACTGAGCAGCATTAAAACCTTGACATATAATACCCATCTGAAGGAGCTCTTTCTCATGGGCAACCCATGCGCTGATTTCAGTGCTATAGGCAGTTCGTGGTGGCCACACTTCAGCAGTTAAAGTGGCTGGAAGATAAAGAAATAGATCGTTCAGAAAGGATTCAGGCACTGCAGAACTGTCCAGTAGCTGAAGAGCAAATCAGAGAGCAGGAAAAAGCTTACCACCTCAGAAGAGCAAAAGAGAAAGAAGAGGGTCTGAGGAAGCTTGCGGAAGAATGAAAATGCAGACAAGCAGAGGAGGAACACCGTAGGCTTTGATGGGCGTCCCTCCACAGACACCCATGTGGCACTCGCATTTTCTTCAGAGAGCAAAGACCACATCCAGGTACCAGTAATACAAGAAGAAGTACATAACACAAAGAAATTAAATGGAAATGAAGATGACCTGGAATTCTGGAACAAGCCCTCTTTGTTTACTCCTGAATCTAGATTGGAAACTCTTAGACGTATGGAAAAGCAATGGAAAGAACAAGAACAATTCAGTGAAAAGAAGAAGGAAGTAAAGCCACCACAGACTTTGGTCACTAAATCGGGTGAGGCCCTGAATGTCAGTGAGCCCAAGCTTGACTTCCTTTTGAAAGATGATGATAAACATAACCAGACTATCCTGGACCTGGCTGTCTAAAGGTATAGGGATACGTCTTTAACTGAAGTGGGCTCACAGCCCATGTATGTATAAGTCATGGCCCTTTCAGCTCGTTCTTTCTGCAGAAATTAAGCTTGACAGCAGCTCTGCTAAAAGATTGCAGATGACAGGACATCTGGTGATATATGTGCCCAAGGTAGAAGAAGTAATCACAGGTGGCAGACAAACAAGTTTGTGAAGACCACCTCGGGTGGCAGCAGAAAACAGACACTGACCAGAAAAAAGCAAGTTGAGAAACTAGAAGTGGGTCCTAGTAAGTATTCATTCCCTGTTGTGACATCCATAGTTCAAGAGAAGAAACACACATCCAGAAGACTGGGATCTGACCCCCAAATTGCACCAAATGAGGAAGATCCAGACTTTGAAGATAACCCTGAAGTTCTCCCGCTGATGTGAAACATGATGCTTCCGTGTTGTTGGCTGTGACCTGCTACTCAGTGCAGAGAGTAGGTGCATGACATTTATAGGATAAGCAGATTTGTCATTGTTACCACTTTAGTGCTTTAACTCCTAGTATGTATAGTAATATTCCTAAGTGATTTTAAAATAAAAATGTATAACTTAAAAAATAAACAAACTGTTCAAATGCTGGATATGGTGGTTCATGCCTGTAATCCTGGCAACTCAGAAGGCTCTGAGGCAGGAAAATTGAGGCCAACCTGCAAGACTTACGTAAATAAGAGTAACTTCAAAATAAAAAAGAACAGGGTGGGAATGCTAATTAGTCATAGAGCACTTGCCTAGCATGGGCTCATTCCCCAGTACCACACATACATATACCTCACCCTGCAAAAACAGGAGGCGGGATAGATTTGAGGTGTGGAGCTAGAGTTTGCTGAACCTGGATGTAGAGAGAAGTAATTAAATGGATCTTTATTATATTAATTGAATGTAAATTTGAGATTTAAGGATTTAATATTTTATTTTAAAATGGATTTTGACAAGCCTACAGAGGAACTTGTGAATTAGCAATCTGAATCTACCACTTCCTGCTATTGGTAGATATCAGCTGTCTGTGTCTTTCCGTGTCTGCCTTTCTGTGTCTCCCTAGTTCTGGCTCTGTCTGTTTTCATAGATATACCCGTGTATTGACAATTCAAAGGTGTTCCAGAGAGATGGATACTTTCACAAAATAAAAACCTTTTTAACAGGTGATTGTTAGGTTTCCTTATCTTCCGTTTGAAAATCATGGTTTTTATTTCAAGTACATTTTTCAAGTACATTTTTATTTTAGGCTTAATCAGCTAGTCAAATCACTTTCCTGGATCTGGCTATAGATTATGTGAGTCAGAAACTGTTCTCAGTTAGCCTTTCGGAGACCAGATTAAAAGATTAGAGTGCTGGGGGCTGGGGATTTAGCTCAGCGGCAAAGCGCCTGCCTGGCAAGCGCAAGGTCGTGAGTTCGGTTCCTGGTACCGGAGAAAAACCAAAAA
>NW_004955474.1:11759370-11765775 GCF_000276665.1 Chinchilla lanigera | reverse complement strand
AAAAAAAAAAAAAAAAAAGATTAGAGTGCTGTGTAAAGACAAGTAACTTGGAAATCTATAAGGGGGGAGAAAGGACAAAATGGAGGTGCGGTCAGCCCCGTATGTCCCAAAGGCACAGCTGGCTGCTCCTCTGTCCTCCAGGGTGCTTCGAGTAATTGTGCTGTGGCTTTGCCATTCCAGGTAGCAGTCAATGGAGCCAACCTGCAGAATGTCTTCATGCTTCTCACCTTGGAGCCTCTGCTGGCCAGAAGCCCCTTCCTGGTCCTTCATGTTCGCAGGAACAACCTCGTTGGAGATGCCCTAAGAGAGCTGAGCATTCATTCTGATATTGATTTGAAAAAGCCTCTCAAAGTGAGCTCCTTCAGTATATACCTCTCCGTGCTTTTGGAGGGTTTCATTAAAAAGTGAAAGCAGCAGAGATCTTACTGAAATTATGCAGTGCAGCCACTCATAATTTCTTGCATGTATATTATAAGAGTTAATCATTTTCTTCTGTAAAATCACTAGAGCATCTCAGTGTAATATCAGATAAAAGTGCTATTTGCTTATTTGAGGGATCACAGGCCTTTCTTGGCTTCCGCTGCTGTCTTTGGTATACCCTCGTTAGCCCTACCAAAGTAAACAAACAATAACCAAAAGGAAAGCTTCACCTGGGTATAGCTCTTGAGCTACTATCTTAGAAGATTTGGATGCCAGAGATTTAAGAGAAAGTAGGTAAAATAAGAGAATGGGAAGGTAAGAAATTGCCAATGAGGCTGTTGATCTGTTAGAGTAGGCAATTTAGCAACCCGAAATTATTAAATTAAAATATTATCTCTTCCCACATGTTGGTATTACTGCTTCCTGTATGCCAGGGCTTGCGGCATGCTTAGTACACAGTAGGGGTTCTAGAAATATTTAGTAAATTATTTGAAGTTGTTTAAAGTCATACATTTTCCATAATATATTTCCATTCCTATTATAAATACTGGTTTCAGAAACATAATAGGCAAGAAATTGATCATTTCCTTAATATTGTTAAAATTTCTAATAAGTAGCATCAGCCTCACCAGTCTGTCTCTGGTTATTCTTTCTAAAGCTTCTGAGTTATATTTTTGATACTAATTTCCTTTTTGCCACTGTTTTCAGTCAGTAATTGAGATAGAGTTGTTCTTGCTTTGTAGCACATCTGAATTATATCTTCTGCTGGTGTCTGTATAATCAGAGTCCTAATGTCTGTCCTGCTCTGGACAGCCTGGAACATAGCCCTAAAGAAAAGCTTTCTCAAATGTTATCTTTAGCCCTGGGCCTCTGGCATTACTTGTAAAATGGAGATAATAATGGTAATCCCTGGGCATAGGCCTCTGTGAGGATTAGGTTAATAGGCTTGTAAGTGTTAGCATACAGTAAACTCAGTGTCATTTGCTGGTTTGCTCTAGTTTCTCTTAATGACCACGGTGGGTCCAGCTTGCCTTGTTTATAGCCACTGGCAGAGCCCACGTCTCTGTCTGCTTAGAATGCTTTCTGTGCTTCTGTGATTCCAAGAACTCTATCGAGAGTGATTTCTTCCCGAAAGTGTTCCCATCCTCAAGTAAATCATTCCTTTTCTGTGTGTCAAAGCATTTACCTCTAATTATGTATTTCATTCTTTGAAAGTAAAATGTATTCTCTAATTCTTTTATATTTACCTTTACTTCGCTTAAATAGGTAGTAAATTCTCTGTGGCTATATGGTAACTTCTGACCTCCTTCGTATCCCTTGGAGTATCTCATAAAAGTTGTGTACTTCTATAAATATCTTATTAAACATTTATGCAATCAGTAAAACCAACAGATAAATCTTGCAGTTTTCATTGCATCAGTATATATTCTCCATTAGCTCTTTTGTCCTTGTTCTGCCTTTAGAAAAGAAAAGAATCTTCTAAAAGACATACATTTTAGCCATGTTCTGTGGCACACATCTATAATTCCAACTTCTTGGAAGGCTGAGGCAGGAATGTAGCCTGAGCAGCTAAATGAGACCCCTCTAAATATACAAATAAAAAGGGCTGAGAGTATAGCTCAGGGGTAGAGTACTTGCTTTGCTAGTATCAGGCCCTGGATTCCATCCCTGGTACAGCAGGAAGAAGGTCTTTAGAGTTCCTTGAAGTATTAATTTTGTTTTCATGTATGACTTTAAGGTGATCTTCGATGGGGAAGAAGCAGTGGATGCTGGTGGTGTCACAAAGGAATTCTTTCTTTTGCTGTTGAAGGAACTTTTGAATCCCATCTATGGAATGTTTACCTACTATCAGGATTCAAATCTCTTATGGTTTTCAGACACAGTAAGTTAGTAATGTTACAGTTAAACAAATGGATTGAATTAACTTCCTTCTGTTGTCAGATCAATCTCTTGATTTCTAACTTTGCAAAGGAGAGCATATCAAGGTCATTTAAAATGTCTGAGTAATAGAGTGAAGGCTGGTCTTGATTTTTTACCTGTTACTGAGATCTCATTGTGAGTTTTAACATGCTTGAGCCCCATTGTTATTTCTAGTAGGTAAGATTCCCAGTCTTAACATCTACAGAGGGTACAAGGAACACAGTGTGATAAATAAATTGAATTTACAACATGTAGAAAGTCAGTAGTCAAACATGTCTTTTAATAAATTGAATTTACAACACATGTGGAAAGTCAGTAGTCAAACATGTCTTTTATTTATTTTACTTTTTTCTTTTTGTGGGTACCCAGAATCAAACTGAGGACCTCATACTTTTTTTTTTTTTTTTGATACCAGGAGTTTTGATCTCGGCCTCATGCTTGCCAGGCAGGTGCTGTGCCTCTGAGCTACATCTCCAGCCCCATACACATCTTTTAATAACAGTGATAATACATTTATAAATATGCACACACAGCCATATGGACTTCTTAAAAAAAAATTAGAAGTTTGTGGTTTTTTTTAAAAGGCATTCTACATTTGTTCAGCCTATAATTTAGGGGTTTTTTCCCCCTACAAGTTTTCTCTCTAGATTAAAAAAGGTTGGCTGGGCATGCTTGTAATCCCAACACTAAGGAGGCTGAGGCAAGAAGATAGATCACTGTGGGTTCAAGGCCAGCCTGAACTGCATAGTGATACCCTGTCTCAGAAAAGAGCAAAAAAAAAAAAAAACAAGTAGTCAGCAGCCACGTGTGGTTACTTAAATTTTACATTAAGCAATATTGATTCATTTATTCAGTTGTCTTAGCACATTTCAGTAAACACATGTAACTAGTGGCTACTATATGGGGCAGCACAGAATGGGATGTGTCCACCGTTGCCAAAAGTTCCGTGGACAGCCCTGCTGTCGGCAGCGCCCAGTGTCACCAGAAGGGTCATAAGTGCTTGTGTTGGTCCACTTGCAGCTTCTGGTGAATAATGGTATTTTTGTCAGGGATGTTTCTCTGCCTCAGGAGATAACCGAATATGGGTGTTATCTTTATTGTTTTATACTGAAAATATTTTGAGATAAGTGGTACATTGCTTTGAGGGTGGCAAACACTGCTTTCCTTCAACACATTTATATGTACTCAAAAGTGTTTTGTAGAGCATAACTGGTTCCACTTGATTGGCATCACCTGTGGACTGGCCATCTACAACTCCACTGTGGTTGATCTCCACTTCCCATTGGCCCTCTACAAGAAGTTACTGAATGTGAAACCTGGCTTGGAAGATTTAAAGGAGCTGTCACCCACTGAAGGAAGGTACAAAGCTTAAAAGACGTGAGATGGGTGTGGGTGGCTGTTCCAATGGTCTCTGGCCCAGGGGTTAATGACTGAAAATACCGTAAGCGCAAACTTGGATTTATTGAGCCCTCAGAGACTCTGTTGTACGTGCTTTATCTTAAAAGCAGCTGCACATCTGATTACTTAAGTTTTGCCTGTGTTGTATAGCTGTAAAGACAGGGCAAAGAAAGGGAAAGAGAGGTCATAGCTGGCCAGGAATACAAAGCTATCTCTGCTTTCTTTATCCTCAACAGAACATTAAAGCTTTGAGACTTTTCATAGTCCAGAGATAACAAGGGGAGGGAGTATTGAAAAGAAACTTTTTAAAATTTATACTGATTGACAGGGCCCTCAGATTCAAAGACCCAATCCAAAAATGGGCATCTGAGATGAATACACACTTCTCAGATGAAGAAATACAGACAGCAAATAAATACATGAAAAATTATTCACCATCACTGGTCATTCAAGAGATACAAATTAAAACAACACTGAGATTCCATCTTACACCAGAAAGAGTGGCTATCATCAAGAAATCAACCCATAACAAATGCTGGCAGGGTTGTAGGGAGAAAGGAACCCATCGCCGCTGCTGGTGGGAGTGTAGACTGGTGCAACCATCATGGAAATCAGTGTGGAGATTCCTCACAAACTAGGATTAGAGGTCCCACTTAACCCAGCTGTTCTCCTTCTGGGTATTTTTCCAGAGAACATTATACCACAATGATATATGTGCACTCATATTTATAGCAGCACAGTTGGTAATAGCTAGATTTTGGAAACAACCAAAATGCCCATCAATTGAGGAATGGATGAAAATGTATTTTTATACAATGGAGTAGTACTCCTCTATAAAGAAAGATAAACTGAAGGCTTTTATAGGAAAATGGATGCAACTAGAGACCATACTCATAAGTGAAATAAATCAGACTCACATGTAGTACTTATATGTAAACATTGTATTTTCTCCCTAGTGTAAGAAACTGAAAGAGTAAATAAAATCCAAAAGGTACAATAGATATTGTCAAAGGGAAAGAAACTGCTGAAAAGGAAAGAACAACTGGGATGAGGGAAAGGAGAACAGAAAGAAAGAAGGAAGGAGAAAAATATATATGTATACAAGATAGCTAAAATAATTATACTACTAATTGCTGTTGGTCTATTGAAAGAGAGAGTTGATGCTTAATTTTTTTGACCAATTTTATATGTTTATATCTGGTAATCTGAACATCTACTTTGAAGACAATAGCATCATCTTGTTCTTTGAAATTCTGTATGGTTTCTAGTTTTATTATTTTTTATTCTCTTGAAAAGAAAAAAGTTTATTGATTGATAGGTGTGGTTCACATGCCTGACAGTTCACCTATTTAAACACACAATTCTGTGACTTTAGTATATTCCCAGAGTTGGGTGAGGTGGTAGTTTTAACCATGATCGCTTCTAGAATATTGTTGTCACTCTTAAAAATAAAAAAACTCTGGCCCCCCTTTGTCATTGCCCCCAATCTCTTGTATTCTTCAGCCCAAGACAATCACTAATCTCGTTTCTGCCTCTACAAACTTCCCTATTCTGAGATCTCATGTCATAGGGTCATATAATATGTTGTTGTGTGTGTGATGGCTTTTGCTTAGCATATTTTTAAAGATTCATCCATCTTGTAACATTTATCAGTATTTAATTTTTTAAATTGCCAAATCATAGTCCATTGCACATATACACCATTTTGTTTGTCTATAAAGATTTCTGTTCTTTTTTCTACTTTTGGTTTGTTACAAATAATGCTGTGAACACTTTTTGTACAAGTGTTTTTGTAGACATAAGTTTGGTACACATGTAGGAGTACAATTGCTGATTTATATGATAATTGTATATTTAATCTTTTGAGGAACTGCCAGACTATTTTCCAAAGTAGCAAAGTCATATTTTTATGTGATTCTCTTTCTGGCTCTTAAAATTCCTTTTATGCTTGAGTTTCTCAGATTAGTGAAGTATATAAGAAGGCAGCGTACACAGAATGAACATCCTCTTTTTATAGGGAAAAGGCACTAATTATAAGGTAGGGTAAGAGGAGGAACACTTCCTGCTGTACTTTCTGGTAATGAGACCCACACATCTCTGATACAGGGTACCAGTGCTGGAGAACCCATAGCACTGGAGGGGTAGGAGTACCAAGAGAGGAAGAGAAAACTTAGAAGGAAAATTAAAAGGTGGCAGAGCAGAACCAGGCAGTATTAGTTTTTTAGTTACTAAAAGTGAAGTCTAGTCAGTGACAAAAGTATGTGCTATAGACGTTGCAGTTTGGCTGAGAGTTATATATAAGTAATGATGTTGGCTGGTTACCTGACAGCAGATTTAAGTTCCACGCTGGGCATTTTCATCTTGGCAGCTCTCGATGGACTTGCAAGACTGCAGCTCACCACAGAGAAGTGTGTGAATGAGGTCTGGTTATACGAATGTCTTATCTTGAGAGCTGAAATATGATATTGTTGACATGAACACATTCTTCTTTTGAGAGTGCACTGTAGCATTCTGTAGTGTAACAGATAATGAAATGTCTGTCATACAGAGTCTTCTGCATTATTAAGCAGACCATGAAATGGTACCTCAGTCTTTGCATAGTTACCAGTTCTGGAAATATAAATTATGTAAAAACTTCGACAAAATTTCTTTTTTTTTTTTTTTTTT
>NW_004955474.1:11743564-11759270 GCF_000276665.1 Chinchilla lanigera | reverse complement strand
TTTTTTTGGTTTTTCTCCGGTACCGGGAACTGAACTCACGACCTTGCACTTGCCAGGCAGGCGCTTTTGCCGCTGAGCTAAATCCCCAGCCCCTGACAAAATTTCTTTGAATAACCGCTTATGGGATGGTGATCCACTGTGGGAATTTTTTTCTTTTGCTTTTGTTTTTGTGATCCTGGAGATGGAATCCAGGGTGCTGGGCATGCTAAGCAAGCATTCTACCACTGAGCTGTACCTCCGTCCTCTTCTAAAGCTTTGTTTTGAGACAGGGTCTCAGTAAATTGGGCCGGCTGGCCTCACACTTGTGACCCTCCCGCTACAGGCCTTCCGTGGAGCTGGGGTTGGAGGTGTGTCCCACCGTCAGGTTTTCATCCAGCTCCTTGGAAGACTCAGGCCGTCTGCCATCATATTTCAGATAGCCACAGTTATAAAGCTGGATGCTCACCATTGCCAGCCATATTGGTATTTGTATATTTCACTTTGTGACCTATTTTTTAGTGAATATGGTTTTTCTGCTTTCATTATGCTTGTACAACTGTTGTTTGCATACCTGAGTGTTTATAAGTGGAAAAATATGTATATTATTTGCCTACTTTATTGTATAAAGTGGTCTGTGAAGTGTTGTTATATTTTTATGCTTCTCAAATCCCTTTTTAACAGTGTAAATATCTTTTAAAGACTTTTTTCTTTTCAGTGCTAGGGATTGAAGCCAGAGCCCTGTGCTTTTTCTACTGAACTATATCCCTGCCTTAAAGAAGTTTTAAAATTATTTATTCCACAATTACAGCTTTTGGAATTTGAGCCATTAGAGATTTTGATCGTTCAGGATTTTAACATTCGTGATTATGATGTTCAGGGTTCTGTCTTTTGGGATTATGGCTCAAACCCACAATTAAGATTCCTAAGTGGGTAAAGTAACTTTGTGCCTTTTTTTTTAATGGTGGTTAAGATTATCCTAGTAGTCTGAGTGAAGCCTGTGTGCAGTACCGTATGCTCTTGTATATTTCTATATAATACAGTACCAGGCTTAAAAGAACAAAATTATGTCAGATAGTAGATTTGTCTGAATTTCCCCATATATCCATTATGATTTGCCAGGAGGAAAAAGAAACAGTATAAGTGTACTGCCATAATTCTCTTTAAGGACTAGGTGCATGGCTTCCTGTCAGTCTCAATTTACCTTTGTTCTAGACTTTTACTTTTTAGTTTTTCCTTGAAAATGATCTGGACATGTAACTGAGATGGAAACACTACTGCAATGTTTGATTTGTTCCTTCTCCTTGTGTGTCATTTTATGATTAGGAGTCTCCAAGAGCTTTTAGATTATCCTGGCGAAGATGTTGAGGAGACTTTCTGCCTCAACTTCACGGTAAGAGTCTGCATACTGATTTTTGTGGCTGTTTCATATTCCTGTAAGTCGTAATTAACATTAGTTCTTCACTAAGTCAAGCAACAAAGGGATTTCTGTGAATTATTTGACTTGTAGTATCTTGAGTGTTATAGGAATTCAGTAAATGTGTTGAATGAATGAATGATTGTACAATTAGGAAAATTGCCTAAGCATTAATCTTCTTTACTTTTAACATGTACAGAGTATTTCTGTATTTTTCTAGAATTTATGTCCTTTTCTTCTTGATTACATACATTGGCACTTAATAACTGTCTTTTAAGGTGCTGATGTTTTCTGACTCTGACTTTTGTTCTTTCCAAATTTTCTAAGTACATTTGTTCCTAAAACCTGTCATTTGAGTTCTAGAAAGGTAAATATAAACAAAATTGAGACTTGTTTTTTTCTTCCTTAAATGTAGATCTGCCGAGAAAGCTATGGGGTAATTGAGCAGAAGAAGCTGATACCTGGTGGAGACAAGGTGATTGTGTGCAAAGATAACAGGTCAGTTGTGACTATAGACTGTGGCACTTGGGGCTGCTGTAGTTTTCTTCGGTTTTAACTTTTAAGCCTAGGGTAGAAATGACATTTGATCCCTCTGTAGAAGAGGGAAGGGTGATAGAGCAAGAATTTGCAGATTATAGTGAATTCTTAGTGGTAGAGCAAGCATCAGACCTGTTTAGCTGTACATCTTACTGGCTTTGACTCTGGGCAAGTCACATAAACTGTTCCTAGTTTAGAGGGAGGTGGTCTGCAGGAAACTATTGGAATGAGTGAGCTCCTAGCATGTAGCACAGGTTTCTACTATCTAGGAGAGTACCTGGCAGAAAAATGCTACAAAAAATAGGTGTTAAATAAGTGAATGTTGCCAGATGTAGTGAGTGCATTATGGGTGCAAGCCTGTAATCCCAGTGCTCGGGAGGCTGAGGCTGGAAGATTACTGTAAGTTCGAGGCCAGTCTGGGCTATATAGTTCAAGGCCAGCCTACACTACATAGTGAGACCTTGTCTCAAAAAAATACCCCTCTCCCCAAATTGTTATAAAAGTATGTACATGTAGAAGGAAAAACCAACTCAGACTCAGATTCTGTTTCTCCTACTCTACTTTTACAACCTCGGTGTTATGGTTTGTGTCTGGGTGTCCCTCCAAAGCCTCATGCAGTCATGGGGCGGGCTTCTAGAGTTTATGATTGATTCATGGTCCAGTGTTGGGATTATGGGTGTGAGTTCTACACCCGCCCTGGGCAGGTAGCTTGTATACAATGTAAGGGAGGGAAAGAGGCTGCTTGCCACTGCTCCTCCCTTTTGCTCTTGTTGCCTTTGCTGTCTTCCACTACCATGAACAGTTGCCCTGTGCCATGTGCCACTCTGCCTTGGAGCCAGCCAAATACAGACTGAAACCTCCACAAACTGTGAGCTAAATAAACCTTTCCTTCCTTAATTTTGGGTATCAGGTGTTTTGTCTCAGCAACGAGAGAAAAGTAACTAACACACACAGTTAATTTTGTGACCCTAAAAGTGAGAATTTCTCACCACCAGTGAGCGGGCAACTAATTTTATCAGATACCTGCTAGGTGTCTTCTAATTCAGTTGGTTCAGACCTACTACCTGGAATAGGGGTGTACCTGTGTTTCCACATGTCCAGTACCTGAAAGCTCCCTGAACTGTGTCCTTGGGGTTTTATGGAGGTAGATGCCACTGCAAGTTGGAGAAACCCAGCAAGGCTCATCTGTTCATTTTTGTCTTGATCTCTGTGCAGCATTCCTTCCTCCCCGAAATGGGGGCTGTCATCCACTGTCAGATAAGGGGAGTCAGGGAAGGGCAGTGGAGAGGAGTTTTTGTGACTTGCCCTGAGGAGGGAGTGATAGTCAGAATCTGTGGATAAAACCCCCACATGTGTGTTTGTGTGTGCGTGTGCTTGAGAGAGAGATAATATCACAAGATGCTTGCTTCTGTTTTGTTGCTGAAGAATTTGTAATACAGGTTTTGGATTAATTTGTTCACTGCCTCATAAAAATTCAGGTGTGTCTAACTTCAAGATGAGGCATAATATGAGCTTTCTGTGTAGAGGAGGAAGGTGCTTGGTGCTGTGTACTTTTGCATTACACTATGGTAATTTGCATATGCATTAATTTACTTCACAAACGTTGAGTGCCTGCTGTGTGCCAGGCATGCTGCCGCGTGTAGGGGTAATAACTTCTGACCCTGAGGAGCTCAGGATGGGTTGAGAACTGTCAGTGTATATAAGTGATTGCCATAGATTATGGTGTATATGTCTGGAATTACAGGTCGAATGCCTTGTACTGCAAGTGAGAGGCGGGAAAGTTTTCAGTAGACACTGAAGAATGCAGGAGTAGGGGGACATTTCAGGCACAGGGGTAGTGTCAGTTTGAAGGTGGACAGGTGTCGGAGGTTGTTAGCGCTTGTGGGGTGGGAATGAGGGCATGGATTTGGGTGGTGGCATAGTGTCAGAGTAGAGGTTATCAAGGCCTGGGATGGACTTGGACTGAGGTGTGTTTGATCTTAGCCCATAAGGATTAACTTTGGTGGCCTTGTAGAAATAGACCAGGACCTATTTGGAGGTTGGTGGAGTAGCTCAAGTAAAGAATAGTAAGAACCAGAATGATGGTGGTGGAAAACAAAGTTGGTTATGTAGTCAGTAGGAGCAAGTGTTTGATGATATGAATGCTACAAGCAAGGCAAATGTGATAATAATGCTGACGTTTGTAATTTGGACAGTTGAGTACTGGGAAAGAATATAAAATAAGTTTGAGAGGGAAAAGTTCCATTTGAAATATATGTGCTTGGGGCTGGGGATTTAGCTCAGCGACAAAAGCGCCTGCCTGGCAAGCGCAAGGTCGTGAGTTCGGTTCCCGGTACCGGAGAAAAAAAACAACAACAAAAAAGAAATATATGTGCTTGCTTTTGACATACATGTGATTCCTAGGATATTATATTTGAAGCAGAGAGTTTACATGTGCCTCAAGAAAGGAGTCTTATATAAGAGTGTTTTGTTTCATTACTCGTGGCAACCTCAATCACCAGTGAATTTGAGGTCACTTAGAGGAACCACAAAGAAAGAAATGGTGTAACAAAGAAAAAAAACAAGAAAAAGGAAAATATGCATCCTTGGAGGAAGTGTATAATTAAAATAAAATGCCGACCCTTGAGATAAGGACTTGAGCATCATCAACAATAGGCTAGAGTGACTCTTCTTGGCCTAAAGGAAGAGCAGCTTCAGGGGCAGGTGAGCAGAAGGCCACTCCTGGTGGGAGTGTGGGAGGCTGGACAGCTAGGCAGCGCAGTACAGGGTCTCAGTTATGCTTTAGAGGAAGTTTGTTACCGTGCCGGGGAATTACTGTTCAGTTTCTAACTCATTCTGGGCTTTAGTTGGCTTTTTACTTTAAATTAATGCAAAGAGGCAGTCAGAGATCTATGAAATTCACCTCTGCCAAGTGATTTGCTTTGGTTTCTTTTCTTTCCTCTTCTCTTTTGAAAACAGAAATGATATAAAAATCAATAGACTTCTTCTGTCTTTTAACAGTTTTAGAAACATCTAGGAGCCTAGTACACATTGACTGTGTCTTACCTGAAATTCTGGGCACCAAAAGTATTTTAGATTTCTAAGTTTTCAGATTTTGAAGTATTTAGAGCATAATGTGGTACTTAAAAAGTTTCAGATTTTGGAGCATTTGGATTTCAGGTTTCCAGAGTAGGGATGCTCAACTTGTGTGATCTAATAAAACACTTGGAAGAGAGTGGTTCGTGGACTTAGTGCCTCTTGAACTTGCTACCACCACGGTATCCCCAGTAATAGGGCCAGAAGGGTCTGGGAAGAAAGGTCACAGCTGGTGCTGAGGTAGGGGGTGTGTGTGTGTGTGTGTCCTACTTTGTGCATTCTCTGGGCTCATTCTTTTTCTGAGCTGTGGCAGAAGGAATGGACCTGCAGAGTTCAGGCAGCACCATTCTATCTGAGCAAGCTGGTTCTCTGCACTGGCTGCTTCCAATGGATGCACATAAGGACTTGGAATGATGAGAAAAGAATGGACTTAGAGCAGGAGACTACCCTGGACCCTAAATTCAGTAACATTCAGACTGACCTGTATGATGATGTGCCAGTGACAGTCTCATGGCCCTCAATGACAAGCAGTGGCACTGAGCCATCTCTTCCTTAGCTATCTCCTTCTCCTGGCATCCATCACCAGCATCTCACCCCCTCCCCCCATTACCTCCTCATCTGACCATACGTCCCCACCTGGGCCATCCCGCCGGCCCTTCACCTCAATCCAGCCTTCTTCCCTGCCCCAAATGCTACAGTGGGGCCTCCACCAGCTACTGACATGAAGGTCTGTCCCTGCCATGTCAGCTGCGGTTCAGTCCTCCATCCTCTACAGGGAGTGAAGCCAAATTTGAAGAGATCATGAAATGGAAGAGAGCAATTTCCAGCAGCGCCATTTCCAAAGTGGTGTTTGGAGCCAGAGCAGGGGATCACAGTGACACGATTAAGACAGTGCTCATAGCCATTGTAGTTACAGAGAGTCCCATGGTCACCAGCAGTGTTGCTGTGTCTCCACCTCTTCCCTTAAGGACTGTCTCCATGGCATCAAGGCTGAGTCCTGCAGTGTGGGTGCGAGCGGGGGAGCTCTGCTGGGAAAAGATACAGGTCTAGAAAGAGGTCACCCTACAAGTCTCTGCAGAGCAGAGGGAGGCACCATGGTCTGCTTCGTAGAAGCAATCTTCGTAGAAGATTGGCATGATGATCATTTCCAAGAAAGGAATGGAGAGCATGAGAAACACCTAGAGAAAAAATGGGACCTTCCACTGCGAAGGAAGTCGGGTTGGAAGCAAGTGTTGTTTTAATGGACTTTGTCTCCACCTTGGTCAGGACTAAAGGAAGGAGGCTGCTCTACCTCTTTACCTTCGTCCAAATCCTGACTGTCTCCTGACACCCAGGGAAAACCCTCTGCCCCTCAGGTGTGCAGATGGCTTGCCAGCCCTCCCAGCCCTACACCTCCTCTTTGCCAGGGCAAAGAAATTGTGCCTTTGCATGGCTAGGAAGATGGCTTATAGGAATAGAGCTACATGTCCAGGCCCCAGTCTTCATAGAGAGTGGTGCTCTGTCCAGGAAAGCATATACATTTCTGCCTCTCCAAGAGCAGTGCAGTGGTAATGTTGGTAGGAAAACTTCCTTTCCAAAGAAAATGAATCCTCCATGCAGGATCTGGTGAAAGACTGGGTATCCAGAGTATGCCCTGGATCCCGTCCTCGGCATTAGATCCAATGAAGCCAAGAGAGTCCAAACTCCTTGCTAACATACCACTGCCCACACCTTTGAGAAGGGATCAGGAGAACACAAGTTACCTCAGGAAGAGCTGCTCTGTGCTTGGGTTTTCCCTCCCACATATTGATGGTTTATGTCCCTGACCTCCTAGAAGGCTAAACTCTTTTGCTTCCCTGGTTCCCAGCCTGTTTGGTGAACTATCCTCGTGAACAGCGGGGCCTGTGAGGTTGTGTTAGGCTGGCAGAGCCAGTTACTAGGGTCTGCTGCTTTGTGCTTGGTTGCCTCTTGCAATAACCAGCTCTTGCAGGTGTTTCTTTTCCCTGGGGCTGTTCTGTTTTCACACTTGGCACCCTTCCCCCAAGAAGGTTGCTTCCTTGTTTTGAAGGACGTTACTGCCATTGGAAGATGGGGACATGGGGACCTTAGCAATGAAAAAGGTGACTCTCTTGCTGTGCTTACTCTACCTGGAGGTACTTCTTGCCGCTAATAAGCAGCAAGGAAGAACTGAAACCTGACTTGACTAACCTTTGCCCTGAGTGCTGAGGCCCAGCATTCTGTGGTCATTTTCCACACAGACAGATGGAATTGTTTTTCCTGTAGCTCCCACATTAGGTGCAGTTGCTGCTGAAGCAGGCAATAGCAACAGGGTCCTACGATACCCAGAGAAGCCACTTTGCATGTGTCCATGGGGCATCCGACCCTAAGTGTAAGAAGACGCTGCATTCGAGGCAGAGGGACATGGAAACCCTTCTTGTTTGGGGAGAGGCTGAATTGGACTGAACCATTCCTCTGTCCCCCGAATACTTCTTATGTACGCTCAGTTACTGAGGAGCCCCCTGGGGTTGGAGAGGCACATTCCCTTGGGACACAGGCTACAGGCTGTAGCTTTTATTTCCATCTCCCAGCCTCTTCTCCACCTCCACTTCAGACCATTGGCACCCTGCCCAACAGGCCAAGTGTTAAGTGACGTGCTTATCCTAGACAGCAGCTCTGGGGGTCTTTCGCAAATGTAGAGAAAACCAAATAAAGTAACAGTTTCAGGAAAAACAATATATAGGACATCAGACAAGCTGTTTCCCCAGAGAATTGTTTTGTCCATGTTTTGTGCTCAGTGGAACAATCCCTTAGAGGGCAAGCACACCAAGGGAGTGGATTGTTCAGAATGTCCCATACTCTGGTGTGAGTCATCGCAGTGCTATGGGTTCGGTGGAATTGCTAGAGAAAAGAATAATTCACAGGCAAAGACATTTTATGATGTATATAGCAGAGGCAGTCTTTGGGACTTTAATCTTTCTTAGAGCTTATTTCCCTTAACTCACTTTTTGGGGTGTCATTGTTGCTCAGTTTGTCTCTTTTTCTGAGTTTTTTCCTCTCTGTCTTTCTTTGTATCATGCTCACTGTCTTTCTTTCTATTCCACAGATATTTCTTTGAGTTAGCAGTTGAATTGACTCTGCATTTGCAGGACAAACTGTGCAGGAATACTGAAATACAGTACAGTTCATTTAGGGTAGTAAGGTGTTCTCATGTGCAGACATAAGTAGAATGGGAGTTGAATGGTCAAATCTCAAAGCATTCAGAGAAATCACTTTGCACAGATGCATAGGAAAAGACAGAGCTGGGATAGAGCTAGGTTTGGAAGCCTCCCAAAATATGGATGCTAGAAAGTAGAGAAGGTGTAACATAGGTGCTCCATGTGATGGGCAAACCAGAGTTGTCTTCAGGCACAGCACAGTGAGTGGGGGACAGGGTTGGACAGGGCCATTGCTGGGGAGAAACCTCATTCTAATCAACATTAGCTTATTTAGATGATTAGATTGTAAAAGACTTTGAAAACTAGAAAAGGTAGGTTTCATCCAGCAAGTCATCAGAAGCTATTGTCGGTTTGTAAGCAAAGGAGTCACATGATAGAAGTGGGTGTGTGGCTCACTTGCTTTTCACTTTCCTTTTTTCCTTCTCTGCTGTTTGTGCCTGTTGCTGCCGTACACGTGCTCATGGGCATGGCTAACCCCCTGAACGCACCTTAGAATCAGCGCTCTCCAGTCCAGTGGGGAGGGCATGTGCTTGTTTAAAAGGCCCACAGGTTCTTTTTCTCTTGCTGTTCAGTGTTTGGCTCTTTCTCATTTCAATGCTGCTTCTACAAAACATCTACTACAAGGGTGTTGTGATGGTGCACAGTTCTGTAAAAGAAAGGCAATACATAAATTCAAAGGAGTATGAGAGCGTGAGGTTATAGAAGGAAAAGCAAACAACTCACAGAGATGTAGTTTCTGTTGCCTGCCTTGGGAAGTAAACAGAATGGGTAGGAGGAGGCCAGGACAAGGTCAGAGATTTTGCTTTCCATAGCCTAAAGTACCCAACCTAGCTTTACCTTTGTTGTTCTGAAGTTGTGGCAAAATCAAGAATAAAAGGTAAATACTTCACCTTATTGTTCCAGTCATTTAGGGAACAACAAGGGCCATGGAAGTTACAAGCCATGAACTGTGGGTCCAAACCAACATGAAGGAATCCATATTATGATTGTATTTGTATTATAAAACTATATTGTTAGTTACTGTTGGTTTCTAAGGAATAGTTTTAAAGTTTTCAAGTCTTCGTACAATAGAGCAGTTACGTTACATATTGCCAGGCAAAAGGGCAAGCCTTACCCTGTGCTTGAGATTAAAGAATGAACCAGCTTCTGTGGTCAGTGCAAATTTAGGTTCTGGCTTCTCAGGGCCACGTCACTCATTGAGCACACAGTGAACTTGTCCACAGTGAACTTGGCAAATGCCACTTACATGTCTGTCACTCAGTGACAGGTGAGGGACCCAGGCACGGTTCCTGTTTTAGCTTACTATACCAGAGCGCCATGGACCAGTGGCTTGGAAACAACAGAAATGCATTTCTTACGGTTCTGGAGGCTGAAAGGTCACAATTGCAGGGTTCGCATAGGTCAGATTCTAGTGAGGGTCCTCTCCTGGGTCACAGACTGCCAACTTTTCCTCCCTGAATGGCGGAGAGCAGTGTGGGGAAGCCGCCTCTCCCATGACTCTTATAAGGAAACTAATCCCATTTGTGGTGGTTCTGCCCTCATGACTTCATCTAATCTGGATTATCCTTTGAAGACCTCAACTCTTAATACATCCATTGGAAGGTAGAGTGTCCACATATGAATGGGGGTGGCCACAAACATTCAGCCTTAATGCTGCTGTACAGCTTCCAAGAGCATGGGATGGTTATTGCCACATTAGTTAGTATAGCTGCTATGGTTAGTGACAACCAGTAAAAGACAAGAAGGATTGCTTTCCCCATTTCATGTTTATTGCAGAAAACAGAATTCTTATTCTCAAGTCCCTTCCAGTCCTGTTAGGAAAAGTTGTGTGACATAAAAGATGAATCAGTACAGTTTTTCCTTTATCTGTTTTGTGCAGCAATCTTGTCACTGGGGTCTTTTTTTTTTTCTTTTTGGTACCGGGAATCAAACTCAGGACCTTGTGTTTGCCAGGCAGGCACTGTGCCTCTGAGCTATATCCCCGGCCCTGGGATCCTATTTTAAATAACTAAAAAATGAAAGCAACATTTTCACAGAACAACCCTGTTTGCTTTGTAATTTGGCAGTTGTGCATATAGGTACTGATAGCACTGAAGCTGTGTTTGTTAACAGTAGGGCGTTTGTGGTCATGGCTGCCTTGGAGGAAAATGCCAGAGGAATACCAGTTCCATGTCCATGCGTTACTCCATTCTGTTTGGTCTTAACCTCAATTTCTGTCATTGGACAAGAACTACACAGATGAGTTACAGACATCCAGGAGTAAGCATAGAGGTAGCTGATTGCTCTTGTCCTCTTTCTAGCCAAATCTCACCTTGCTTTAGTCATGTCTGGATAATACTGTATTACATGAGTACTCAGGTTATGTCCTTGTACTCTGTAATGGTGTTACGACCACTGATAAAGAAAACCATGGGTTGTTCTGGTTCCCCCCAAACTCGGCGTGATGCAGTTAACTTAAATGTGGCTGTCTTCCTGTTCTTTGCGTGGCGGTAACGGGGATGAGCATGAGCGTGAAGGACTACACCATGAGAAATGCAAAACGTAGTTAGATGAGGGCTCCAAAGGGCGCCTAGATTCACAGGGAGAACCTGAGCATAAAACTTCGAAGACTGCAGCTCCTGGAGATCTGTTGGAGTTAGGACTGTGACAGACCTTCTTTGTCCTCTTGTGATAGTCTGTGAGAAGTGTGGGTGTTAGGGTCCGTATTCTATTGACCTTGGCCTGGTACAGCAGCAGCAGGTCACTAAACTGTCAGTAACGCCTCTGAGGGCTCGTCGTGTATCAGGCACTATCAAGTACTTGACATGCAAGCTTGCCACTTTTCACATGAGGAAACTGAGGCACAGAGCGGTGTCGGTCACTCAGTTGATGTTACACAGCCAGCAGCCCAGGATTCCAAGCCAGATGGTTTGAGTCCGAGCTTGTGCTCCTTGAGCAATGCGGTTCCCCTGCAGAGAGCTGGGGGCAGGGGTTTGAGAATCCCCTCCCTTCTACTCGCCCCAGGAAGAAGAACCACTGAGGAGTTGACTTTTTTCTTTTACTTTTCTAAAGACAAGGGTGGGATAGTTAAAAACATATTATGAAGTTGAATGTCTGAATTTTTAACAGGTGAAGACAATACTCACACAGCGTTTAAAAGGTTGTTACGGAACATGAATGGACACCCTCAGTAGTGGCTGTGGTATATTTTCTTTGGCTACTTGGCATGTTCACATGTTCTTTTTATTCCCCATTTTCTTTTTTTCTTCCCCTTCACCATATTTTAATGAAACTGTTTCAGATATCTTTTATGAGTTTTTTTGCCTTTAAATTTCTTTCTAATGTAAAGCCCCAAGGGTGAAATTGAATTAAAGTAGGTATAACTTGGAATCTGTTCATAGATATTTTTGCTAAATTGATTTTGCTAATGAATTTTGCCAGCTTCATCATCTGTTTATGAGAGTCACCATGTCATTCAGTCCTTCGAATTGTCTTGACAAGAAAGAGATTTAATTTCATTAAACAATTTTTGCATTTCTTTCACACATAGGCTACTTTAGATATTCTGCACAGCAGTTCATTCACTGCTGTGTCTGCTTTGAAAATATGTTAACATCAGTGAAATGGAGGTGGTGGCTGCACAGGATTGTGGATCTGTGAAATGCTATTGGATTGTTCCCTTCAAGGTGGTTGGTTTTATTCTCCATGAATTTCACCCAGCGTTTGTGCCCGTGTGTGGGTGGAGTGCAGACCCCAGGCAGGGAGCGCGGCCAGAGCCTGTGTGCACAGCAGGCCTCCGCATGCTGCAGTTGCCTGCTAATACTCGTGCAGAGTTGGCTGCGAGGGTCATGCAGGCCGCCTTTTGATCTCCCAGTTATTTTGTGGTTTGCGGATAAAGTTTGGCCTTGGAGAGTACTCCTGCTACACGTTAACATGCAGGTTGTAGCTGCCTGAGAAACTGTCGGATAAGCAGTCCAGCGAACGCGGAGTGGAGATGAGCCCAGTTAGGAAAGGACGAGAATCACTGGACTTTTGAAGGACATCATAAGCATCCCTGTATCATTAAAGGACTGAATGGAGGTCTGACTGAGCTAGAAAACCCTACAGTGGAAATAAAAGAAAGCCTCCTGGCAGGCACTCAGTTGAGTATGTGTTTCCAGAACTTGCCAGAGCCGTTTCTCCTAGTGCTGCAGGACAGGAACGTCTCTGTCCACCTCGCATTTCCTCTTCTTAAAGTAACCTGTTGGTATCCATCATGTATTTCCCTAAAGGGACTAATTTTCACCTGATTTCTATGAGCACTACTGTATTAGAACTGTTAACCCTTTCCCATCCATATTTGTTTTTAGATTTTCCCAGTTGTGTTTGAAAATGTAAAATGTGTTTAAATCTTTATACTTTTCTAATTTTTATGTTGTCATGTCTATTATTTGTTGTTGTGTCACTCCAGCGTTAGCTTTTCTGTGTTCAGTAATTGATATTCAGTCTATTTTCTCCAATTAAAATTTCTTTTGCGTCTGTAAAAGTCTACATTATTTCTAAATTACTCAAAGTTTTCTTAGTAATTCTTACAGTTAAACACATTAGTGTAATTATGTTAGATCCAGAGCTAGCTTGGGTTTTGATTTGAATTTTGATAAATTAAAAGTTAATTTGGGAAGAATTGTCATGTTTGTGATAGTTAATCTTATAATAATCCAAAAGCTTATGTTACATTTCTTTGTGAAATCCTGTTTTTTCTTTTCACGTAGGTTTATATATATTTTTTTATTAGGACTGTTAGAAATACTTTGACTTATTTTAAACTGCACCTTTCCCATATTTTTTTTATCATTTTTAAGTGCCTCGACATAATTACTTTTTTTTTATGTTTATCTGAGAATCAGTTCATCATACTGATTCTATTGAGTATTCTTCCAGTTGATTCTCTTGACTTTTTCTACATAATCATATACCTGCCCCCAAAGCCCCTGCCTCAGTAGTTTTTATTTATATTTTAATGCTTTGCTTTTTATCACACCTAAAAAATAATATATGACTGTCTCATCCATTTCTAGAGATAAGAAATGAATATTGTATTTCATTAATTTGGGGGCTTATATTAATAGTTAACTTAACCATGACTTATATGTTACTTTGATTTTCTTTTGGTTGGCCAGGCCGTAGCAAAGATTAACATTGCCTAAGGTTGTTTCTATCCAACTGTTGTCATTAGCAACTAGTCAGAGCTATGTTCCATTCCCTGCAAAAACAAATTTTGCTTCTGTGCAGCTTTAACCCTTAACTGAAATGGAAGCTTGTCATCTGATGTCAAATTTTTTTCTGGAGTCTAATTTTTTGTTTTTTGCTTTATTTATAATGCCCACAGTTGAAATAACCTTTTTTTGTGGATTTGTGTCACATTAAAGTCTTTTATCGTTTCTGGGAGGAGACCAAAGCTTGTCTTTAAATTTTTTTTTCAGGTGAGATGCCCAAAACAAGATATTTATTGAATTTCGTATACTTCTGAATTAAAGGGCACATTCTTCTTTAATAAAGAATTATAAATGTTAGGGCCATAATGGTGATGGCCACCTCTCCCCTTTTGAAACAGGAAAGGAAGAAGGCAAAATTTCCAGTGTCTTTATCTTTCTTGTAATAATAACAACTGAAACTTTTACTCAGCACTTAGTAGGTGTTAGACACTGTTCTTTTGGGTTTGTGTGTTATAACTCACTTGTTCTTCAAAATAATTGTGAGGAAGGGCATATTGTCCCTTTTTATGGATGAGCATACTGAGTCTTTTTTTGAAAATACTATTTTATTAACACCACAGTAGTAAACAACTTTATGCTTTTTTTTATAGAACATTGGCTGACACATAATTCAAAACCCACAAAGAAGCTAAAAGTCTCATATTAAATATGTTCTTCTTAAAAATCCTTCCTGTATGCCAAAAGTAACATTTGATTATGCACCATTTTATATTTGTCACATTTACATAGCAAAATAATGAAGGCACAGCTAATACAAGCAAACTTAAACCCTTTCTACTTCTGAGCTGGGGGTTGGTACACACACTTGGATTATTTCTTCAAGTATATATATTTTTCCAAGCCTCCTAGCTTCAGTGAGGAGTTCTGATGATTTTCACGGCTAGAACTACATGACAGAAAGACTACACAAGAAAAAGGATCAAACTACGCAACACTGAATACACATGCTTTACAGAATTTGCTACTTTCTATTTCTGTTCAAGTAAATTAATATTTCTAAAATGCTAGAGTGATTTAATACTTAAACATTTGGGGTAGTTTTTATGCCTTTGTAAATAGACACTACTAGGAAAACACATAAACATGAGACAGTAATTAATGAATGCATATGTGGACAATATTATACAGTATACACCCTCTTTCTTGAGACCACGTTGTTTCTCGAAACTCACATGTTCAGAACAGTTATCAGAACTTGAAGTGGCAGTTTTCCTGGTGTCATTAGCAATAGTGTCACGATCTCAAATCGCAGCTTTCTGTCTTCCATTTCTCCTCAGAAGCATATAGTGATGTCAAGATTGGAAAAGCAGAGTCTTGGGGCTGGGGATTTAGCTCAGCGGCACAGTGCCTGCCTGGCAAGCCTGAGGTCATGAGTTTGATTCCCAGTACGGGGAAAAGAAAAAAAAAAAAAAGGAAAAGCAGAGTCTTAAAGATGACGTCTTTCTCAGGTTTGCTTTTTCTGCTTTGGGAAACGTCAGAAGTGAAGAAATCGAAGAATTAAGCGTGGAAAACGCGTTCAGCCCTGGCTCGGGTGTCCCAGGAGTAATGACTGCGTGATGAATGGGTTTCAAGGTGACGTGCCTTACTTGACATCTGACACCCGGTTTAAGCCTTCGTTTGAGTCCTCACAGACGACAGATGAAAAGAAAATTAGCTTAATCCACCCCTCTAACACGTGTTGATGTCCTCCTTGTGTTCCAAGAGGAAAGTCAACTCTGAAATGGGCTGGCGGGGATCTAATTGCTTCAGTGTAACTGGGGAATGTCGGAATACACATTGTATTTCGGTCCGAAACCTGAGCCTCGCAGAGTCCGCGGATGTTAAGGAACAGGACAGGGGTCTGTCGCCGTCTCCACGGACCCGCCCTCTTACTTCCTGGGGTCGCCGGGCGCCGGGGCCCCGCTGGCTCCCGCGGCGGCCCCCTGGTCCCCGTCCTCGCTGTCGTCCTCGTCGTCATCCCCGTCCTCGTCCTCGTCCTCGTTGTCCCCGACCCCGTCCGCCCCCTCCGAGGCCCACGCGCAGCCCTCCATCTCGCCCGTGAGCTCCTGGATCTTGGCGAGCAGGGGCTTGTAGATGTCGTTGTACTTTTTCTCCAGGGCCTGGAACTCCTGGTCGAATCTGGCCTCTATCTTGTCGCAGCGCTTCTGCAGCTGTTTGAGCGCCAGGACGCGGCCCCGGACGGAGCTGGGCAGGCGCTCGAGGAAGTCGTGCTTGGGCCTGGGCACGCTGCCCGCGGCGGGCCGGGGCTCCTCGGCGGCCGCAGCGTCGGCCGG
>NW_004955474.1:11648842-11743464 GCF_000276665.1 Chinchilla lanigera | reverse complement strand
CCGGGCTCCCCGAGTCGGCCATGACGCGCGGCCGGTCCGCTGCGGCTGTGGACGGATGGACGCCGAGGCCCCGCGGTCAGCTGACGGCTCCGCCCCGCCCCGCCCTCAGGGTGGCTCAGCCTGCCCTTCCTATGGCTTCTGCGCTCGTTGTTCTCCTCCATCCTTCCTCTGGATCGCGCCTTTAAATTCCGTTTCTGGACCGTGAAAGCCCCGGAGAGCCCCGCCCTCCGCCTCTCGGGGTGGGACGCCTGTGGGGACTCCACGTCTGGGGTGCGGGACCCCTGGCTACAGCCCCGATGCTGCGCACCCTCCGCACCTAGCAGGACTGCTGGTGCGGAAAGTCTCGAACTCCGAGTACCCGCAAGTGTTCTAGAAGGCTCTGCACAGTTACTGTGTGCAACAGTGAGTTGGAGGGAAGCCAGAGAAAAAGGCCTCTAAGAATAGGGCCTAGGCACAGGGCCCCTCCTGGCCCATTTGCAGCATTTATTTGGCCCTGCTCTCTCTTGGGGACACGCACACATATAAGCAGAGCCCTTGTCCCCAAGGAATATACACAGTTCACCATTTGTTCTTGAGGCTTGCTTGTGATTTGTGTCTGAGAACCTTATAAAAAGTCTTAAACAGCAAACTTGTTTCTCTACTAGCAAAGCCAGAGAGCATTTTAGTTTATGTTGCTGCATGTGTCACTTAATTGGCAAAATACAGAATCCGGCAGAGTCAAACTAGGCCTTTTGACTCCTACAGTGTAGAAGTTGTGATAGACTTAAAAAAAAAAAAAAAAAAAAAAAAAACACCCAAATTGTACTCATTTTTCAAGATTTTTATATTCTTCTTTCACTAGATCTTAAAACTTAGTGTTCAGCTGGCCAATTTTTTAAAAATCTGTTTTAAGGAGATATAATTTAATACAGTAAAATTCGCCCTTTTGGGAGATACCCTCACAAAGAAATGCACTTGTTAAGTTTTGATCTAGAGCTTGCCCTGGAAGTCTTATGTGTGCAGAGATGGGACTTCTAGAAGATGATTGGATCGTGGGAGTGCCGTGATCCTTGGTAAATTGGCCCACTGGGGAGTTGATAGCTAATGTGCTGTTCGAAGGTGGGGCACGATTGGAAGAGGTCTGCCGCATGGGTTCTGCCTTTGGAGGGTACCTCTCCATTCCCTGCACCTCCCTTCACACTGTGCTTCCTAGCTGCTCTGCCTGTCTGTCACGATGTTTCCACCTTGCTATGGGCTGAATCCTCTGAACCACACACTAAATTAAACCTTTCTTCCTTTTTAAGTCATGAGTGTCAGGTATTGTGTTCACTGATTTGAAAGCTGACTAATGCACCAGTTATATAAGTACTGCAGTAATGAAGATACAGAGCAGTAATATCACTTGCCTCAAAACGCCCTTATGGCTTTTTGTCACATGTAGATTCTGTTTCCGTCCAGGGTGACAGGTCCCAAGAACGAGGTGCTTCAAATGAAAAGAAAAGTAGGAGAAACAAGAAAAACAAGGGAGACAAAGTTCCTGGATCAGGGGGCTTACAGCCTCTTGGACTACACCCCCGATTACAATCTCAGTCACACTTTATTGAGCGAGAACCAAGGGCGTAGCTAGTACAAATGGGCAGATACCAAACGTTTTAGCAAGGATAATACAGCTCAATTATCAGAAGTATGAGATTTGACTTCGTAAGCCCTCATGTTATCATTCCTTCAGGTATGTCTCAGTAAAGCCTTTAGTGTTGACCATGGCGGCTTTCCACAAGGACAGAGGTTTTGCAATCTTATCCTTTCCACCAAGGCTTTTGCTAGACTCCCTCCAGAGCTAAACAGTCATATGGCTTGATCAGGCCTGAGGGAATACATTGAAAAAGTAATTAAAGGGTTATCTTTCTCCACTGGTAATCCAACACAGGCCTGTAATCCCAGTATTTGGGAGGCTGAGGCAGGAGGATCGTAAACTCAAAGCCAGTCTGGGCTGTATAATGAAGCCTTATTTTAAGAAACCCTAACAAACAATAAACAAATCACTGTGTGTCCTCAGTGCTTTGTCTAACTAAAGAACGTCCTTTCCCACAGCTTTTCTCCCACTTATAGCATTGGTGACCACTGTCTCAAATATTTTGTCTTTTCTAGAATGTCATAAATGAAATTTTATGTGTAGCTTTTTGAGTGTGGCCGTAAAGTAACTTGTTCCTTTTTAACTGAATAATCTTCCCATGTGGAATTTCCAGCTTTTTGAAAATGATGAGCAGTGCTACTATAGGTCTCTCCTTCTCTTGGGCAAATACAGGATAGGTAAATACTAGCAGTGGAAATACTGGGTCATGAGGTAAGTGTCTTAAGTTACTTTCTTGTTGCTGTGACAAAATCCCTGACACCTGAAGTTAAAGGTGTGAAGGTTTATTTCAATAGCTGTTTGTAGAGGTTTCAGTTTTGCTAGTGAGCTCTCTCCAAGGCAAGCAGGCATGGCAGAGTAGAGAGGAGGCAGCAAGCATTGCAAGCTGCAGGCAAATCTCACTTTCCCTGTTACCCTATCCAGGCTACAAACTGTTTTGCATATTCTAAATTTTTGTTTTCATTTTTATTGTGCTTTAAATGTTCTTACATTTTTTGAATACAAGTTATACATGAGAAAGGTATTTTATATTTTCTTTCATTCTATGGCTTTTTATTTTCGTAGCAGATTTTTTAAAAGTTAATTTCATTAATTTTTCTTTCATTGCATTTATTATTTTTCTTGTTACTGAGACAAAATACCCGACACCCAAAGTTAAAGGAGAAACAATTGTAGCTTATAGTTTGTAGAGGTTTCAGTTCAAAGTTGGGTGACTCCAAGGCAGAGGGGCAGGGCGGAGGAGAAGCAGTTCACGGCAGACAGAAGGCAGCAAAGCAGTGAAGAAGGAAAGCAGCACGTGAACAGCAGTGACATCAGCAGCCCTCTTTCTGCCCCTTACATTATATCCAGGCTACATCCTGTTAGGGCAAGTAGCACTTACACCCGGCGGAGGGGGGGGGGGTGCTTCCCATTTTCCACACCCAGAACTGTTCCAGTCCAATCAGTGGACTAATTTAGTAATCACACACACACCCTTGAACACAGCATCACACACAATTCCTCCGAGCATATCGCATCTTAGATCCAGCCTCCTCTGTAAAGCCCGCCTATGACCGCGTGAGGCTTTGGGGGGACATCTACACACAAGTCATACCACTTACAGATTGTGCTTTTGGTGTCATACAGAAGAGATCTCTGCAAAATCCAAGGCCATAAGGCTTTTTTTCCTATGTTCTCTTATACAAGTTTTATAATTTTAAGTTTCTCATGTAGGCTATAATCCTTACTAAATTAACTTTAGCACAGATATGAAGGTTTGTTTTTTGTGTTTTTTAAAAAATAGGATGTTCTGTTGATCCAACACTTTGTTGAAAACAGTCCTTTCTCTCCTGAATTGCCTTTCAGATTTGTTTAAAATCAATTGATTTTATATATACTGATCTGTGTCTGGACTTTTTCTTCTGCTGCATTTACTTATATGTGTATTCTTTGACTAATATAACACTTGATAACTGTAGCTTTAGAATAAGTCTTGAAATTAGGTAATGAGTTATCGTACCATATGCATTTTCAAAGCTGTTTTTGCATTCCTAGTTTCTGTGCCATTTTCCTTGACAAGCTTTTCAAAAGACTCTTACTATAATTTGGATTCAAACATCTTTAAACCATTAGCAATACATATAATATTTGTTTCTTAATATGTGCTTAAACTTAAGTGTTATTTCATTTGGTGGGTTTTATAGACTGGTGCATAACTGGTGCTGCAATAATGCAGGGTTGTGAATAGTATAGATGGGCCGTTAATGCGCAGTCTTTATCGTGACAAATAGTAGCTCACGCAGCTGTCACATTGAAATGAAACAAGGAAGTAGGAAGGGGTGACAGACACTGATGAGGTGGTGGGGGCACAGGTCTGTACTCAGACACCTGGCTTCAGTTTCTGCCCCTGTACTGATTGTCTTGTACTCAGTTCTCAAGTCAGAATAATGATCATCCCACCTTCAAAGGTTATTATTTTTTTAGATTTCTTGTGTTATGTATACGTATCTTATTGTGACATCATTGTCATACCATAAAATTCACTCAAAGGGTAGTTTTGAGTATTTACTGAGAACTTACTGCAGGAACTAACACCTAGTGAACACCGTCACAGCTAATGATCAGAGTGAGAGGAAAGAATCATTGAGATCAGTACTAACTGAAATGTAAAGATTGAAGTCCTTTTGTTAGTTTGCTGGGGGTGTGGCAGCAGAGTGCCGCTGACACGTGTCGTTTAGTAGTTCTGGAGATTAGAAGTCCAAAATCAGGTCTTTGGCAGGTCATTTCATTTTGAGGGGTACAAGGGAAGGATCAGCTCCAGGCTTGTAGATGGCTGCCTTCTGCCTGTGTCTCTTCACATCACCTGTCTTCCATGAGTGTCTCTGTGTACAATTTTCTCCTTTTGTTAAGGACTCCTCGTCATATCAGATCAGGCCCCATCCTAACAACTTCCTTTTAATTTGATTCTTAGTAAAATCTCTATCACTGAATAAAGCCATCCATTCTGAGGGTTAGGACTTCAGTATATGAATTTGATGGGATATAATTCAGCCTGTAATGCTTTACCCTCTTGGTAAATTCGCATCCTTGTTACACACAAAATACGTTTACCTCATTTCAACATCCCCAGAAGTCCTAACCCACTCAAGCACCAACTCCAAGTTCACCATCTTATCTGTGATAGTTAATTCTATATACCAACTTGACTAGACCAGGAAATGCCCAGGTACTTCGCCAAGCATTATTCTGGGTGTGTCTGTGAAACTTGTTTCTAGATGAGATGAATGTTTGCACGAGATTGGATAAAGCGAGTTGCCCTCCCAAATGTCAGTGGTCTTTATCTAATCAGTTTAAAGTCTGACTAGCAAAAACTTGGCTTTTTTTTCTTTCTTGTCTTAGAATTACAATACCCCATCGGCCCTTTTGGGGCTAGCTTGGCAGCTGCAGATCTGAGACTTCCTTTTTTTTTTTTTTTTTGGTTTTTCTCTGGTACCAGGAACCGAACTCATGACCTTGCGCTTGCCAGGCAGGCGCTTTTGCCACTGAGCTAAATCCCCAGCCCAGATCTGAGACTTCTTATCTTCCGTAACTGTATGAGCCAGTTCCTTACAGTAGCCCCCGCATACCTTATTTTTTCTGGTTTTTTTTGGGGAACCCTAAGTAACACATCATGTAAACATCATTTACATCAAGTATGGGTGAGACTGGAGGTACGATTCATCCTAAGGCAAAATTCACAGCTGTACACCTGTGAAACTGTGCAGTTCATCTGGTTCCAGGATATATTGGTGGGACAGGCACAGGACAGACATTCTCATTCTCAAAGAGTCAGGGGTTCTAAGCAGGTCTGAAACCTATGTGGGAAAATCGCACTAGATTTTGGGGTTTGAGGGGCTTAGGGATCCTCTTTAGCTCCACCCTCTGACCTCTCAGGGAAGTGCACCCACTGAGGTGGGAGCCCCCTTCTCAGCCTGGAGTCGGTGGCAGAGGCAGTCCCAGTGCCCTCTGAACTCTCTTTCGGGTCATTCTGGTCTTTTCTTCAAAGGTAACAGTTATTCATAGCCTGATAACCTTGTTGTACTGTTTTTAGCATAGAATCCTAGAAATCTGACAGCCTTCCTTCACTTTGTCCTATTTCTATCCTCTTTAATCCCACCTGGTAGTATTTCCGATAGTGTGAAATTCTCAGAAACTTTTAATGTATGAGGTGGTTCACTTCAGGGTGGCAGGGGGAGGGAGGCATCGTGTCAGGGAGCCCCGCAGATCTTCCCTGTATGACTGCATCTTTATTCCTGGCTTCTGCTGTGATGGTTCATTGGATCTATGAACCACATGCATAATCCCTATGGCAAACTGTTGTACAGTTGGTCTTGGTTCCATTTCCAGGCTTTACTATCTGCATGAGCTGAAAAATTTTCCAACCTCCAAATTTCTAATCCCTTTTTGGTTAATATTTCCCTCTTAGTTTATGTATTCCCTCTTGGATTTTGCTCTGAGCAGTAGGGAGAAACCAGGTTGTACTGTACCTCTAATGTGTGGTTCAAAAATCTCAACTAAATATCCAACAACACGTGCAAATTCTACTTTCCACAAAAAGTGGAACGCGGTTGTTATAAATTTCTTTGCCACTGTATCACACCTTCTCCAGAATTATGATCAAATTAAGTTCGTAAACCAAGGTACCATTGTGTGATCATCTGCACCAGCCCTGCCTTCTAGCTCTTACACTCTGTCCTCACATTGGCTACTTCTGCTGCCCATACTTTAAGTGGAAATTTTTATCTCTTGGATTAATCTTTGTACATTTTCAGAGATTCTTGTTAAACTTGTCGTTCATGTTTTGTATCTTTTTTTTGCAAGCTTCACTGGCTTTTTCTTATTGTCTTCTTTAAACTCACTGATCCTTAAGCCCATTATCCTATTAAGCCTATTATCAATTTAGTCATTATTTTTACTTACTTTCCTCTCTCATTGCTGAGGCAAAATAGTCAACACCTAAAGTTAAATGGGAAGGGTTTATTTAGCTCACAGTTTGCAGAGGTTTCAGTCTATAGTTGGCAGGCTCCAAGGCAGAGTGGCACATGGCAGAGGGGCATCACAGAGGAGAAGCAGTTCACGGAAAACAGAAGACAGCAAAAGCCAGCAAGCAAGGGACCTTAACATTCTCTTCCTGCCGCTTTTATCTTATCTAGGCCACTCAGGGAGGGCAGCACTCATATCCTTAATCATAGTGCCCTTGATCCTAGCGTTGCATCCTGAATCAATTCCAGTGTCACACACTCTAGACCGAGCCACCTCTGAAAAAAACCCATCTGTGAGTGTATGAGGCTTTGGAGGGACATCTAGACATAAGTCATAACAGTCATATCCTCTTTTACCGCTTCATATAATTCAGGTATTTGGCTTTTGATTTTCTCCCCATGGATGCCCCAGGGATAAGCTCTTAAGAGACTTGGGAGTGTGGGAGGCATTTTGTTGCCTTGCTTGCTCAAGTTTTTTTGTGTATGTGGTTGTCTACCTGTACACTGTGGGTTTAGGAAAAGGTTTTGTGGTATGCAAATTTTTTTAGTTAGTATCTACTTTCCAGTCATGTGCTTTGAGTGTGGCTAACTGTAGGCCTTTGCCTCTGTCCCGAGACCGAACCACCTCCACCAGTTTAGAGAGGGGAGGTGCAGTATAATTGACGCAGCACCGAGTTCTGAAATGAGCCACAGTAATGTTGATGACACAGAGACAAACCAGATATTGGCATATAGTAAAAATTAGTTAATAGCAACAACTGTGCCACCCTGCATGTAGCAAAGAAATCGGCACCTAATAAATACATAATAAAGTACATAATAAAGTCAAGGACAAAATGGATATTGATATACGAGACCAATAAAAGTTAGCACTGTATAACCCTGAACAGTGGAAAGAAGATCTGCAACAATAATGTAGACATGAAGACCAACTTGAATATGAGTGAACACTTTCTAAATGCAGTAACTGCCACCATTAGCAATGGAAAGGAATCAACAGTGGCAGCGTAGAGTCTACTTAGGGTCTAAAAGTGAATAAAGCTCAGCAGTAGCACTAATAAAAAGAGGAGTAGGGAAGAGGAAGATGAGAGACTTTGAAAAATAAAAGGAAGATGGAAAAAAAGAGAAAAGTGAGATAAAGGATTCACTTAAAGACAAAAGGAAAATTGTTAGAATTAGACAAAAGTAACAGCACAAGGAAGAAAAAAAAAAGATTAAAAAACCCCAAACTCCCAAAAACCAACAATGAAAAAGAGAAGTGAGTCCAAAAAATTCTTCTCTGTGTTTGAATGGTTTTCCCCCCAGGGTCTGCAATTGTGAAATCTACCAGCTGTGGTGGGAAGGTAGAGTGGCAGGCAGTATTCTGTGTGTGGGTGGAGTCCACTGTACCTTCCCTGCTGGGTGTGGTTGGTCAGTGATGTCTGCCCAATGGCTGTATTTACTCCAGTTCCTCCCCGTTTCTGTGTCCTTCTGTGTGTCCCAAATCCCTGCTTTCTTGCCAACTAAAACCCCAAGTCATCTTTGCAGTTTACAGTAACTGTGGGCTTTCCTTAGGTTTGTGCTGCCAGCCCGGTTCACTGTTTCTCCCTGGGGTTGCTGACTCTTTCTAGGCTTGACAGCTTCCTCCCCGGAAGCTGTGGCTAGCATTCCAGACTGCTTTCTTCTCCCTGTGTTGTTTGTAATTTCTCTAGTTTCTCTGTGATTTCCTGTCAGTTCCTTCTGTGATTTCCTGTCAGTTCTTTCTCAGTTCCTGGAGCTTTCCCTCCTTTCTCTTCGCTAACTTGTTTTTGAGATACTGTGAGTCTTGGTCCTGGAGAAACTGTGGTCTGTTGCTGGATTTCACACTGCCATCTTCCTTCCATGAATGATTATTTGCTGTTAAGTTCAATTTGCTAGTATTTTATTGAGTTTTATGTCTGTGTTAATATAGGATATTACTTTATAGGTTTCTTTCTGTTGTTACTGTGTCCTTGCCCTGTTTTGGTAACCAACTATTGCTAGCCTCATAGTTTAGAATTGCTCCCTCCTTCTATGGACAAGTTTGAGAAGTGGCATTAGTTCTTCCATAGTATTTTTGTTGTTGTTGTTGTTGTTTTCCGGTACCAGGAATCGAACTCGCGACCTTGTGCTTGCCAGGCAGGCGCTGTGCTGCTGAGCTCAGTCCCCAGTCCCCTTCCATAGTGTTTTGTAACAGCAGTGATGCCATCACTAAAGGTTTCTTTTTTGGGGGACATTTTATTACTGATTCAGTGTCATTACAAGTAAGTCTATTCAGGTTTTCGATGTCCTCATGGTTCAATTTTGGTAGATGTATCCAGTAATTTGTCTATTTCTTTGTTTCATTAGTCTTTTGTCTTTTAAATTCTATTTCATTTATTTCTGCTTTGATCTTTATTGTTTCTTTCTAATTTGGGGTTTGATTTATTCTTGCATACATATACTTACATATTAATTTTTTGAGACCAGGTCTCACTATATAGTTGAGGCTGGCCTTGAACTTACTCTGCAGCCCAGGCTGGCCTCAAAATCACAGTGAGCCACCTCCCTCAGCCTCCTAAATTCTGGGATTAGTGGTGTGTACCATCACAACTGGCCTGCATTCTTGAGATGTATTGTTAGATTGTTTATTTGAAATTTTTGTTTTTTAAAAAATTGTAGGCTCTCATCACTGTAAAATTTCCTTTTAGTATTGATTTTGCTGTAGCCTACATATTCTAGTGTGTTTTTCCATTTTCATTTCTTTCAAGGGGTTTTAAAATTTGCCCCTTACTTCCTTAGTGACTTGCTGTCCCTTCAAAAGTGCATTATTCAGTCTTCATGCACTTGTATAATTTCTAAAATTTTGTTATTGGCTTTAAGTTTACTTTATCATGAAAGATACAGAATATGATTTTAGTTTATTTCTTAGTTTGTTAAAACTCATTTTGTGGCCTAATGTATGGTCTGTTCTAGAGAAAGTTTCATTTGTTGATGAAAAGAATGTATTTTGCAGCAGTTGGATGAAATGTTACATAAATTTCTGCTAAATCCATTTAATTTGCAGTATAGTTTTACTACTGATGTGTCTTTGTTGATTTGGCAGGGGATGTCTGGATGATCTATCCATTGGTAAGCGTCGGGTATGGAAATATCCCAGCATTACTACATTGTAACCTGTATCTCCCTTTAGGTCTAATTGTGTTTGTTTTGTAAGCCGGTGTGCCATCATTAGGTACACGCACATTTACAATCTCTTGTTGAATTGATTCCTTGATCATTATACAATGACCTTCTTTATCTCTTCTTACTCTGACAAAGTTTACTTTGTCAGATAGAAGTGTAGTTACTCCTGCTTGTGTTTGGATTTCATTGACTAGGTATATCATTTCCATCCTTTCATTTTTCAGTCTGTATATAAAGAGTTGTGTGGTGAATTTCTTGTAGATAGCGTCTTCTCACATCTTGTTTTATTTGTGTGCTCAGTCAGTCTGTATCTTTTGAGAATTTGACCCATTTATATTCATAGTTATCGATAGCAAAGAACTGAGTGTTGTCTCTCTGTTGATTTTGCTCTTGTTTTGAATATTCTTCCTCTTTTTCATTTTGTGTTTTACTCCATTGACAGTTTGATCTTTTTTCTTTTGTGTATCCACTTTTCTAGCAAGATTTATACTTTCACATGCTTTCACGATGGTAGTTACCTTTCTTTCACTCTGGATGTAGGACTCCCTTAAAGTATCAGTTGTAAGGCTGGTCCAGTGGTCATGAATTTCTTCCATTTTTGCTTGTCTTAGGAAATCTTTTTCATTTATGAAGGGTAGCCTCGGTGGGCATATTAATCTTGGTTTGCAGTTATTTTCTTTTTGGACTTAGAATACGTTGTTCTATTCCCACTCGTCTGTAGGTTTTCCACTAAGAAATCTGCTCTTAATTTGATGGGGATACCCTTAAATGTAACTTAGTGCTTTGGTTTTGCAGTTTAAAAATTCTTTGTCTTGTTCTTTTGACTGTTTGACTGTGATATGCCGTAGTGAACATTTTACCTTTTTGTTACTAATTGAGCTAATTCTTTGTCTTGTACTTTTGACCATTTGACTATAGTATGCCATGGTGAACATTGGACTTTGTCCTTACATGTCTTTCCCATTATCAGGGAACGTTTCTGCCAGGGTTTCCTCGAATAGGGTTTCAGTGCCCTTAACCTTATTTTCCTGCCTCAGGTGTATGCGCAGCTGGCCACAGCCCAGGTCTCGGAGGGCAGGCACTCTGCTGTCTCGGCTTTTGAGGGTGCTGCTCTGTGTGCTCCTCCATGTTGCGAGCTACACCTCCCCTGGCACCCAGCAGGTGTCAGTCTCAGGCACAGTCTGCTGGGCCACACTGGGGTAGCTGCCCTGCAAGTCAGTGCAGCATGTGCCTGTGCATTCCCAGAGAGAGACATATGCAGGGTGTCCTGGTTACTTTTCTCTCATTGCTGAGACAAAATACTTGATGCCCAAAATTAATGAAGGAAAGTTATTTAGCTCACAGTTTGTGGAGGTTTCAGTCCATACTTGCCTAGCACCAAGGCAGAGTGGCACATGGCAGAAGGCAAGAATTCATGGCCGCGGAAAAACAGCAAAAGCAGCAAGAGCAAAAAGAGGGCAAGAACAAGCCTCTTTTCCTCCCTTACATTGCAAGCAGGCTCCCCCTCCCCAGGGGGCGTGTTCCACTCACATAATCTCCACACCTTCCTCCTGCAACAGGCTCAGGATGAATACAGAGTAAGGACCCTGGAACTCTGCTCAGCCACTCAGTTAACCTTCTAAACTTCTCACATGACAGTGAACAACATCCCAGAGTGGTAAGGGCGTGTCCTTCTCACCCTAGATGCAGAACTGCTGAGTCACTTAGCCACACCTCTAGACTCCCCAAGTTAACACAGAGTATCAACTAGAACACAGGGGTCTCTGAACCTTACAGTTGTGGGAACTGTGACAACAGCTTACCTGTTGAGATGCCGCCCGAGTCCCTACTGGGAGATGATCTGAGCCCTCTTCCAAAGCAGAGCAACTGTGCAGATTTCAGTTGAATTATGTAGCAATGGCAAGCCTGTGAGGGTTGTGAAGCTTCAGTAGCTGGGATGGTCATCACCTGCGCTGATGGAGTTTGTCCGGACTCTCTCCACCTTCAGAGGGGAGACTCCTCTCCTCCTGGCTGTGAAAGCAGGGAGGCAGAGGCAGGGGCATTGTGTCTCTTACTGTGCTGCTTCCCAAGCTCTGAATCTTATGATTCTTGTGTCTCCTCCGCCGATTTTGGTGTTTTCCCACAGTCACTCAACTCCCTTTGCAGTTGTTCTTCTCTGTGCTGGACATCTCTATTTGACCATCTCAGTTTCTCATGAAGCGGAGTTTCTGCTGATCATAGATCACTGTTTCAGCATTGTATAGCTGAAAACCCTACGTCAAGGCAGGGACCATTAGATAAGCAGAATGGGAGGAGGTGGTTGATTTGTTGATTGATTTTAAGGAATGGGATGACATGTAAAGCTGAAATCTACAGGGCAAGCAGGAGTTGATTTGGAGTCTTGAGTCCAGAGGCAGTCTGGAAGTAAAATTCTTCCGTCTTTGGAGGGCCTCAGTCACTTCTGTCATGGCTGGCCTTTGAATGGATGAGGCCCGCCATTGTTATGGAAGCTGATGAGTTTTATTAAAAATCTACTACTTTACAGGGTATCCTTCCTAAAAAAAAGTAACCTCACAACAACATCTAGCCTGTTGCTTCTTTTGGACAGTTGCACCAGATAAATACTTTTCGCTTTGTATATTGGATTTCAAGGAAGAAGTGCAGTATTAGAAACTTCCAGTGTCTGTGCAATAATCATTTCACAATAGTAGCTTTGCTTAAAAATGTGAACACTTGTCCTGTTTTCATTTTGTTTTTCTCTTATCCCATTTTAAAAATAAGAAGAGAGGCGTAGTAGTTAGATACAGAACATGGCAGAGCCTGGATGAGAGCCTGGTGTCCCACTTATTCACTGTATAACACTGTGAGGTGTTTGTATAGATGGTGGTCATGTAAGCACTGTCACCGTGGAGGAAACCTAAGAGCTTGTAAGTTTATGAAGATTACATACCACCGACTGATGCGTCGAAAGGAACGATCTTTATGTTGTTAGATTGTTAAAAACTGAGAAGTTGAGTTTCCTTATGCTGCCTGCTTCTGGTCAAGCCGTACCTGAAGCCTTCCTTTTCTCCACTGGAAAGCCTTGCCCCTTGTTCTGCCTGCCTTTGAGTCTCAACCAGACACAGATGACCATGGCTCGCTCCCTCACTACAGCAAGCTCTGATTAAATCACCTTTGCTTTTCTCGTTGATTTTCATTTGTTTTCACAGTAGCTGCTGTGGCGCCTATCATTTCGTAGCTTAGCTCCCCACCGGCTGTGTACGAGGCTCCTGTTTACCCAGGCCTTCATCAGTGGTACTGGTCTGATTTTTAAGGCTGTTCCAGTCCAGGATTAAGCATTAATTGGCTGTTGTTTTCATGTCTATTTGCCTGATTATTTGTGAGATGGAACCATTATTTGAGGCAGTTCTTTCCAGAAGTTCTTAAAGGGTTTAAAGCAAGGAGTTACACAGTTAGAAGTTATGGTCTTGTCCAAAGCTGTGATGGAGGAGGATATGGAGATCTCATGTATCCCAGTAGTTATTTTTCAGTCTCAAATGCAAATGGTATATAATGTCCCCTGTAATATGCTTCCTGTTCAATACATTTTCCCCATTATGGTCCTTTTGGGGCAGACTGTAAAAAAACAATCCCTGTTCAAAATGTACAAGGATGCAGATATTATTTATACATTATATATTATTTATTTCTGAAAATAGGGCAGCAGCCTGCTTGTAAGTTGTAAACAAGGTAAGAACTGGAGCCCCTCAGGTAGTCAGTATGGTTCTGCGGATGTGGCCTGTGGGGCCCCAGGTCACCTGTGGCACTTGGTAGAACCCTGGCTAGGGATAGGGGAAGCAGTGGAGGCCTCGTGACTGCCATGGTATCTTGCACAACTTCATGGAATCCCATCTTTGATCACTTCCAGCCTCAGCGTAGAAAGGCAAGTTCAAAGATTCCATACAACTTTGAGCTAAATTCTCTTCCTTTGGTCTTATGCAGGCAGGAGTTTGTGGATGCTTACGTGAATTATGTCTTCCAAATCTCAGTTCATGAATGGTACACAGCCTTTTCCAGCGGCTTCCTAAAGGTGTGTGGTGGCAAAGTACTTGAGCTCTTCCAGCCTTCGGAACTTAGGGCCATGATGGTGGGGAACAGCAACTACAATTGGGAAGAGCTGGAAGAGGTAAGCACAGCACCGCTGTCTGGACTCTGGCCAAGCGGCAGAGGCCTGGGAAGGGTCTGGGAGCCTCCCCGCCCCAGGAGTCGCTTCTAGTCTCAAGTGGTACACCTGGTCGCTATGAGATTCTTCTCATCCTGTAAGGTATTTTTTTGTCTTTTTTGGGCAGACGGCCATCTACAAGGGTGATTATTCAGCCTCACATCCCACTGTGAAACTATTCTGGGAAACATTTCATGAGTTTCCATTGGAAAAAAAAAAGAAGTTTCTCTGTAAGTATCAATCTCAGTATGATACTTGTCTCCGTTTTAGTCTTACACATAGTATAGAATGACATAATTGATTCTACAGGTAAGGTTTAACTCTTAAGTGGTACAGAGTAGTTAAACATACTTGCTTTTGTCATAATCATCTGAGGCACAACATAGGTTGCTATCCATATGTTCTGCCTCACAGGAGGGGTTGCATAAGAGGAAGAAAAGAACCATTTCACTGACTGAGTTTAGAAGTAATACTGTTGTAAGTAGGTGTGCTGACACATATCTCTAGTTCCAGTTTATGGGGCAGTTGGGGCAGGAGGATCTCTAGAGCTCAGGAAGTTGCGGCCATCCTGGGCGGCATAACAAAGCTGTATCTCCAAATAAATAAATAAGTAAATAAATAAATAAGTAAATAAAAGTAATGATTGTATGTGAAAGTGACTCCTTTAAGTATTGTATTTATGAAATGAAATTGTTTGGATTAACCTTCCTTAATTATCTGTAGCCTTTAAAAAATATTATAAGCGGGGCATGGTGGCTCATGCCTGTAATCCTAGCACTTGGGAGGCTGAGGCAGGAAGATCATTAAGAGTTCGAGATGAGCCTGGGCTACAAAGTGAGCTCAAGGCCAGCCTGAACTGCATAGCGAGACCCTGTCTCAAAAAGACAACAAAAAAAAAGAAATATTACAGAGTATCCACTGCCAGTGCAGCTGGGGAAGTATGATTGATCACAGGTTTATTGTGATGTAATTCACATGCCATACAGTTTACCCATTTAAAGTGTGCAATTTAGTGGGTTTTGAGTACACACATGCAGTTGTGAAACTACCGTAATCAATTCTGGAATGTGTTTGTGATCTTATGAAGAACCTCCATACCTACTAGCAATCCCTTCTCCCATTTCTCTACCTCGGTTCCGTATAGTGTGGGGTCCCTATGGGTTTGCCTGTTCTGGACATGCCCTGTAAATAGCACCAGGCGGCATGTGGTCCTTTGTAACTGGCAGGATGACAACTGAAAAGGGCAGTGCCCTTGGAAAGGAGCTAATTGGCTTTTTAAAAACAGTTGATATCTTTCTCTACTTGTCTGTGTGTAATTAAGGTCAGGAATTAGCTAGTGAATAGTGTAGAGTTCTTATCCATAGAAGCACAGGGTTGAAAGGTGCTCTGTTTTACTTTACAAGATTAAGTATATATTATTCTTAACGTGAGACTTCGCCCAGATTCTGCTGCTTACATGGAGCAAAGATGAGAGACCGGGCCTTGCACCACCAGCTCTTCCAAGGGGCCCTGCTGCACCCCACCCAGCCGTGTTGGCCGCTGAGAAGCAGTGGCGTGAGTGAGGTGACAGGGCTGGCTTTGCCGGATGAGCTCGTAGAGCCATGACAGTCAAAAGAAGCCTTGGGGATTCCTTAGAAACAGGCAGTTCCTGTTGAGAGACCGTTAGACTAGGGAAATGTTTATCACAGATTGTATATTATAGCCCCAAGTTGTTTAAAGGTGCCTCTTACCTAATGATTTCCTTATAATAGTGTCCCGCAGCTCGGCTCTGAGAGTTGCCCAGCAGTAGGACATGGGGAAGTAACAGCTGTGTCTGTCTCGTGTATGGGTGCTTTTTCTTTGTCAAGTTAACAGTGCGTGTTACAGGAGTGAGATGCCAAATACAGTGTCTGGGTCGGCTCTTCTGGTTTATAAAGAAGAGCCAGGGAGAGGAGAAAACATAGACCCTCAGGGAAGACTCAGTGGCCAAGGTGGTCCAGATCCTAGACTTTTTAAGTGAGAGACCTGGACGTACAGAGATTTGGTCTTTTTCCTGATATCCCTAAAGGCATCTCCCCTTTTCTATGTCAGTAATTTCTTTCTCTTTGATTTTGGGAAAGCTTATAAATTTATAAGGGTGTGTATTCGACTGGGCCCGTTTTTATTTGAGGCTGTTTCAGAGCATCATCCTTCCATGGGATGCAAACAGGCACGCAGATGGCATTGCACTTCCACCGTGAGCCACAGGGTGGCGTGCCTGCTTCTCTGTTGCAGGGAGGGCCTCTGCGACCAGAGCCTGTTGCGGTGCTGTTAATGCGTCTCCTTCTCCCTGCAGTGTTTCTGACCGGCAGCGACCGCATTCCCATCTACGGCATGGCCAGCCTGCAGATCGTCATCCAGTCCACAGCCAGCGGGGACGAGTACTTGCCCGTGGCTCACACTTGCTACAACCTGCTTGACCTCCCCAAGTACAGCAGCAAAGAAGTTCTGAGCGCACGGCTAACCCAGGCCCTTGACAACTACGAGGGGTTTAGTTTGGCCTGAGGCTCCGAGCCCAGCTTGTCCCCCATGTCCCTTCCTTCCTCAGCGTCCACATGGAGGCCTATACAGAACATCCTGGGGAGTGATTTCTATTTTTTTATTGTCTAAGTGGGTTGGCACTTTTGAATCCTGAATGTGGTTGATGTGTTTCTGGGGTTCTAAGTAGCTAACAGCCTTTTTGGAAATCAGGGGTTGGAGACAGGGTGAATATTGGCTCTGGTTTGGGAAGGGGTTTTTATTTTGATTTTTGTTTTAAACCAGCTAGCCAGTGTGTGTTGCGCCTGTGACTGTTGCTCTCTGCTGGAGGAAGTGGCGGTAGACTTTTCAATTTGCGTTTCTCAGATGTCTCTCTCGGCCCCAGTGTTTCCTCACAGTGTTCTCCTGGCTGTCTCCTGACTTCTCATTCCCCTCAAGAATGAGACCTATCCCTTCTTACCTGCGCATGCAGAACACCTTTCTCTGCAGCCTTGGAACTGGCCTGGCTTCTTGCAGCACCACACTAACCGGAAGGAGGAAGGGACTACTTCAGAAACTCGCAATTCCAGAAAGCTGAGCTTGGACAGGGCCCTGGGGAGTTTCCGGGAGACTTTATGAGCAACTCTTCCTGAAAAAGAAAAACGTTTTCAGCCAGGTGTGGAGGTGCATGCCAGCAATCCCAAGCTACTTCTCAGGCTGCTTGGGGGATAGAGGCAGGTGAATCACAGGTTTGAGGCCAATCTGGGCAACTTAGTGAGATCTTGTCATAAAATTTTTTTAAAGTGCTAGAAATGGAGCTCAGTGGTAGGGCACTTGCCAAGCACGCGCAAGGCCCCAAGTTCCACACCAGTACCAAAAACATGTTCTCAAGGGAACAGCAACCTTTCCACAGCTGCACTCATCCCCGCCTCCTTAAGACGTGCAGAGCAGCTCCGAGTTGTACTTGAACCTAACATTGTTCTGTTGCTCAGCTGTGTGCCTCGACAGCAAGGTGAACTGGTGGGCTGCTCACCCCGTTACCTCGCTTTGGGAGGAAATTGCATTAACTTTTTAAAAGACTATATTGCCCAAGATTCCTTTTTCGCTTTTCTCCTGTGTCTCTCCCTCCTCCTTCACCCTCCTGTCCCTTCTTTCCTTTTTCATTCTGTGCTTTTTCCTTCAACCTCCTGTCTTTTCTCCTAGATGAATTTTTTTTTTTTAATTTTTATTTAAATTGCAAAATTTTGACTTAGATTTTTTTCTTCTTCCCTAATTGTTAAGACATACTCTGTCATGGAATTTCTGTTTGTCACATTTGAAATGTTCGTTTACAGTGGGGTTTCAAGGGGAATTATGTTTAAATCAAATATATGTATCTCAGAAATGACATGTTCAGTGCTCTTCATCATGGGGTGGGAAGATTCTGCCTGATTAAGGGACCTGTGTAAGCCTAATTTTAAATTCCTAGTTCTAGAGAAAAGATTTATTTATATAAAATGAAGTATTTATGGACTGCGATACAGCATCAAATCTCAATGAAGGATTGTAGACTTCTGTTTTTTGTTTTTCAAACTTATTCCAGTTGCTAAATTGGTAGTTTTTCAGTCTTTATAAATACAAGATTTAAAAAGATATACAGTTATATGAAATGTTTATTTTGTATGTGTGTGCATATAGTTCAGTAAAATGCAATAAATTTGGTGTTTTAACTTAAAACCGTCTCTCATTGTATTTGCAGAGTGGACAGTTTACTTTCAGTGAAAGCGTTAGGTCATTTACCCAGACAGCCTCATGGAAGGTCAAACTCGGTTCCTGCTGGCAGAAATAGACTCAAGTGCTGCGGCACTGGGGAGGAAAGGGGGCAAGAGAAGACAGCGCGGAGGAGGACGGGATTTCTCAAAGTTGTGTGGAGCAGAAAAGCATTTCCCAGAGAAGGGAGCAGCCTCAGCAAAGGCTTAAACTTGGATGCAGATTTTGGGAAGAGTCTGGAGGAGTTTGAAGAGAAAACAATAATGGGGAATGAGACTGGGGCACAGAAGATAGACTTGGCCCTGAAGAACCAGGCTTAGCATTAGAAGGGTGGTGAATAACTAGGTAGGATTTGTTCAAGAGCTCAGGATGTGGGGAAATGTGTAATAGTACCAGTTCAGAGGAGTTGAAATGGAAAGGACTGACGCAGCAAGGTAGGAGCCCAGAGCAGTGGTGATGGCAGTAGCGGAGTCAGGAAAACGAGATGGAGAGGAGAGAAGAGACAGGGTGAATCACACTCGTTCACGTAATGAACTTCTGGGTGCCGTGGTGAGTGCAACACAGCAGAGCGCCTTCAGTGCCTTTGTAAAACAGTGATGATGGACTGTTTGCCAGATTGGGGTGGTTTAAAAGTAGTAAGGAGAGCAGCAGCTTTCTAATAATCTCATAACAAAGCTACAGAACTAGCCCAAAGGTTGAAGAGCACAGACATCTCACACTTAATTTTGTATATAAATAGCCAAGTTACCTTAAATTACTTGGAGGCCTCGGAATTCTCATCCATGCAATAAAGAGACTGGACCAGATAATTTCTAAGGTTTCTCTGAGTTGTGAAGCTCTAGAATTCCATTACTGGCCACAGTACCTGCACATAGGGATGTCGATAGATACTTCTTTTTTTTTTTTTGGTTTTTCTCCGGTACCGGGAACCGAACTCACAACCTTGCACTTGCCAGGCAGGCGCTTTGCCGCTGAGCTAAATCCCTAGCCCCTTCGATAGCTACTTCTATGTGTGTGTTATATGAGTGAAATTTTGTACTGCCTCGAAAACGTGATTTTTCTGGACTAGTTTCCTTTTTCTCCCCTTCATTACTTACTGCTTTAGATGATTCTGCTTTTCTGGATATTCTCGATTTTCCACAAATCCACTTCTGGACTTAGTTCTTCCCTTGTGAACCTTTGGCTGTCCCTTCACTGTTCTGATCACTTAGCATTTTAATGAAATCCTTTGGCGATACTCTTTCAGTGGATGGGGTTCAATGAAAGTGTAACTTGGCAGTGTAGCAAATTCTTGTAGTCCCACCCGCTGTGTGTGAAAGTCTTCCGATGACTTGTATTTAATTGTAGAAATCAAGGGCCCACAAACTACAACCCTTGTTACAGTTTACAGTTTTAAAAGAGTTAAAAAATGTTTAAAAAAAAAGAAAAAGGACAAAGACTATCTGGCCTGGCAAACCTAGTATATATCTAGTACTTAAAAGATTTTTTTGCCAATCTGTGAAATGAGACTTGCAGGGATTACGATTTGCAGGAGTAGATAATCTTGAAATTTTGGATGAATTTGTCATAATTTGATGTTTGACCAGAGAAGACCATTGTTTGGGCTTTTCTACCATGAAGGTAAGAAAACCATGTTTTATCTAAGATTAATGCACAGAATGGACATTAAGGTTCTGATTTCAGTAATAATAACCCGTACTGAGTATGTGCTGTGTGTCAGGCCGTGTTTCGGTATCTGCAGTGCACTGTACAGTTTAATTTCCCCCACAGCCCTTCTAGCTCTGCTGTCTCACTCGCTGTGTGGTCTTGGGCATGTTTCTCAATCTTTGTGTGCTTCATTTTCTTCCAATTCAGGATGGGGACAGAAATGTTACCTGCCTCGTGGGATAGTTATAAGCATTAAATGAATTCGTGGAAGGCACACATCTGTGCTTAGCACATTATGAACCTCAGTAACTATGATTATTACTGTGATTCCAGTTTTTTACTTGAAAATAACTTGCTCATTGTCACAAAGTGGTAGGCGTTGGCCTTGACCTAAGCTGTGTTTTGCCCAGCTACTAGGCTGGGGCAGTGCTTATTTGACCAAGGATGCAGTCGATAAAAAGGAACATTGTGATGTGGCAGATGACTTGGTTGATCACACAGAGACATCACAGTGAGCTGTGTGTTTCACTGGCAGTGTGTGGTTCTGTAGTGTGAGCTGTACAGGCCTCCCGTCACCTGCACGAGGTCTCAAGTGCAGCTGAGTGTCACTGGCAGGGTCTCTGTTGACGTTTAGCAGTTGGGGCACCAGGACGCTTCACGCCCTTCCGTGCAAGGACAGTTCCTCTTCATCCTGCCCAAGGTGCCAGTGGGTCTTGCATGGTCCAAGTGTGTGTGAAGCCGTGAGTCCCACAGCCATAGCATTAGGAGCTAGGGCTCTGGGAAGTGATTAGATTCGGTGATTGGGCAGAGCCCTCATGCGTAGAATTAGCATGCTCAGGAATACAGTCCCGGAGAGGTCCTTGCCCCCGTGGGGACACAGTGAGAAGACGCAGCCGTGACAAAGCAGGTCCTCACCAGATGCCACCCGTACCTGGCTTTGAACTTTCGAGCCCCAGAGCCGTGCAGTGGAAACTCAGTCATGACTTGTCTGGCCCTGTACAGAACAGAGAGACAAGCTTCATGTGTATCGGGTGATTTTCTTTGTAGATTTTATTTATATTTCTTTTTTCAGAAAAAATTTAAAAATTTTGATTTTTGAATAATTTCAGATTTATAGGAAAGTACTAAAGATAAAAGAGTTTCTATGTCAGTATGTCACTATGGTATATTTATTAAAACTGAAGAAGCGATACAGGAAAATTACTAGTAAGTAAATTCCAAACTCTGGATTTTTACCAGTATTTCTGTTGATGTCTTTTTCCATGGTCTGATCCTGTGTCCTACATTGCATGCAGCTCAACAGGATTTTAGTGAAGTGTTGGGTTCCAAGCTTCGCCTTTGATTAGAGCTGGGAGTGAGGTAGGATAGAAAACAATAGGTATAAAAGAGGCAAGAAAAATTGTATGTTTAAGGCAAACTGCAGCTTCAGGACACCAAAGTTACTTACTGTTACAATACCTTTTTTTCTCTTCCAGGAAACTTAAAAAACAAAAAACTGAATGTTAAAGCTACAATAATTCTATAAACTGGGGCCGTGCTTTCCACCTGTACGTTAGGCCTGCACCTTTCCTCTTATAGATACTGTAGATTCACAGACTCTAGACTTCCCTCTCCATGGAGACAGCACTATTAATTGGGTGCCGTATCTCTGAACTTGAATGCATGCAGATAGTTCTAACCGAGCCCAAACCGTCTGACAGACAAGAACACACATCGTAGATCGTTCATCACGCGGACCCCTCAGCACCTAAATGTCCCCAGCCTTGGACCATGCCCGCCTTGCTCTTGAGGGCAGCCCACATTTCACTTTCTCTGTGCACCTCTTGCCTCTGTCTGGTAAAGTCTGTTGCTGCCTGTCACTGAGGCATCCTGAAATTGTTTTTCTGTGACAGAAGTCAGCAAACCTATAGCCTATTCCGTGGGTGGGGTGAGTTGAACTCTCCACCTCCCTTTTTGGGTGACCTCTTGGGGCCCTGTCTGCTGACAGGCGTGCAAGTGTCCTGCGGCCTCTGCTCTGCCCCAGGCAGTTGTGCGGTACACACTCCCTCAGAGGGTGCAGGGCAGGTCCTCTCAGGTTGGCAGGTTATCGGCCACCCTGGGGTCCTGGAAGACGATTGGCCCTTGGCAGATAGCACTGTGTTCTCAGAAGCAGAAATAGTTGACCTTCAGGTTTCTGGCAGCATTTCCCATGGGAAAGCACCTTTTATGAGAAAGAAGAAGAGGTTTGTATTTATGTAAGTTTGGCTATCTGAGTTTCCAAGAAATGTTAAATTCTATTGCACGATTTTTTAGATAACTTTGTGAATATCTAGGAGGGAAATAGGGTATATATAATCAAATTTACTATTCCACTCAATCTCCTCTCTTTTAGATATTTCTGGGGGGCATAAGGGTAGCTTAGTATCAGTTAATTTTCCCCAGAGCCATAGTTTGGGGTTAATAGGCAAAAAATAGTTAACAGGTGACAGGGAAAGGTGGGTCAAACGAGAGCATATGATAGAATAGGAAAAGACTTGAAGTGATACCCAACAGACAGAACGCTTTGTCAGGGTCCAGCATCGGTTAAAAAAATTAAATAAAAGCACACCTTCAGAATTTCATCCTTTCTTTTTATTGAGAAATTTAACTGTTGGTTGTCTTACGTTTTCTTTGGCCCTTACTATGGAATCAAGCAGTTTTAGAGTTAAGTCTCTAAAGTGTCTGCAAGCACAGTGCTTGTGTTGCCTTTAATAACCTTAACTTCGTTAATGGCGGGGCTAGTGAACAAGTCTTACGGTTTGTGAACGTCTCCATTTCTGAGCCTTTTTCTGGATGACCCGGTCGTCGTGGCTCCCCCTCCGGCCTTGTGCTGGGGAACAGGACTGCGTGGAGCGGAGCGTGGCAGGTGTTGGTGTCTGCCCGCAGAGCTCTGCTCTGGGCTGCTAACCCAGACTCCGATACAGGCAGGGGCTGCCTGTCCACTTGGAAGCAGATGTGTTTGGGTTGACAGCTGGCATGTCCTTTACTTGTGCACAGCAGTCCAGGGTGCACAGCTGAGCAGATGCTCGTGGAGGTGTCCTCCCCAGTAGGGGCAGCTCTGAATTACCGACAGCCCCTCCCGTGGGGTGAGTAGCCAATCCAGGCTTTATTTCATTCCAAAATTATGCTGGAGTGTGTGCTGCTTACTGATAAGTAGCACCAAGAAAATTAGTTCACATGCCCCCCCCCACACACCCAAGTGGCTGGAGGCTTGGCAGGGTGCACAATCACACGGTCCTCAGATCTTGTAAAAGCTGATTTTCCTCGGCCTAAGCCCACGAGAGTTAGATACAATTTATGATAATTACTGATTCAGCTCCCACTGGTGTTGAAGTTCCTGGGAAACTTAAAAAAGAATTAAAACACACACATACCCTTCAAATGGAGCCAGATGCTAAGCCAGATTAGTCTTTTCATGGTCACCTTTTCTTTAAAAAAAGGAAAAGCAAAGCAAAGAGCAGATTTGGAAAGAGCCCCATTTCCCCTTGAGTCATCCGAAGGCAGTGCTCTTCGGGGCTAAAGTCAACAGTACAGGCCAACTGGGCACTGGCTCGTGGGCCCCGAGGGCTGGTCTGCAGGAGCCAGAATTTCTTGTTAAAAATTGGCCACCTGAGCATTCTCAGGAGCCCAGATGTTTGCGAACCTAGTACAAGGACTTTCAAGGTCAAGTCACTGGCAGAATGTTTGGAAGAGACCCGAGCCTGAACCTTTCCTAGGTAATGGGACAAGTGGGGGACAAAAACTCATTCATCGCCACTGTAAAAGACATTGGAATCGAGAGCTGGCCTTGCTGCGGCCCAGCAGGGGCACCTTCCGCTCCTCCTGCAGGTTGGTGAGGGCCTGGAGGCCCCAGGTACTTCCCCAGCCTCTGCCTCCACCTCTGCCTCTGCCAGGGGTTCTGATGAAATTTCCTCTGCTCATCAGGAATGCCAGAATCAGAGCAGCTTCCTTCCCAAGGCTACATTTAGTTTTTAGTTTTTAAAAATACACCCTGAGACGCAAATTGCAGGACATTGAAATGACCTAGAAATCCATTCAAAGGTTACTCTGCTCATTTCACAGAACTTGGGCATTTCCACATTAGACTCTGCTGCTTTTAGTTTGCTCTGTTTCACATATCTGAACAGATTTGGACCTCCCAAAATGTTTTGGGGAGTAGACTTGAAGGGGTTTGTCCTGCTGTGTCAAGAAAGGATTTAGCAAGCATTAATCCTTCTAAGAACGCAGCACACGGGTCTTGAGATTTGCTTGAGAACACCAATAGTCGTGGTCAATTGTACCTTTTCCACAGAGACTGGGTTAGTCTTCTCATGAAAGGTGGCTCATCCTGTCGGCACTAATTTGTGCTTAAAGTGCTGGCAGTATATTCCGCTTCTCACTTCCACAAACAAGAAACCAGAGGGTAAAGCTGGGGAAAATCCTGGAAACTACAATTCCTTGTTTGCAGGGATTCCAAATGTGTTGCTGTTGGACTTCAAGATAGGAAGAATCTTTACTTCAGTGCTGATGCTAGCACCAGTTTCTGTGAAGGGCTTACCGTGTGATCATTTCACAGTGGTCCATGTGCATTCCCATAACGATCCTCTCAGGTAGGTACTATGATTATTCGCATTTTCCACATAGAGAGGCCCCAGGGAGGTAAGGAATGAGCTGGGCCATCTGTCTGCAGCGAGGCCTTGCGGTTCCTTCCAGGTGGGCCATTAGGTGTGCTGGTTTCAGTCAGTTTAAAATGCTGGGTAATTGGAACTGCTCACTGCTGCAAATACTCAGCGTGTAGTCTGCACTCTCCTTAGAGTGAGGATCTTGGACTAGCAGAATGGAGCGTGTCACAAAGGTATTCATGTGAGGCCCTACCGGAGCTCCTGCACCCCAGGATCACAAACTCATTCACATGCGTGTGCAAGTGTGAGAGACACTGCTCTGCTACTGTCGCTCTCCTTTTCCTCTCCACGGTCTAATTTTAAAAAAGAACTTTATTTTTATTGTGTATAATTGACAAAATCATATATATTTAAGGTGTATCTCATGTTTTGAGTACATACCATGGTGAAATGATTACCATAATCTAGCTAATTAACATCCATCACCTCAGATACTTACAGCAATTCTTAATTTCCTCTGCCTGGAAACAACAGTATAAGTCAAAAATATTCTTCAAAACAAAAATGTGCTCAGGGGCCAGCTGTGGTGGCGCACACCTGTAATCCCAGCACTCGGGAGGCTGAGGCAGGAGGATCATTGTGAGACCAGCCTGGGCTATAAAGTAAACTCAACGCCAGCCTGAAGTGCACAGCGAGACCCTGTCTCAGTATTGGAGACAGATTAAAACAGTTAACACTGTTCCAGACGACTCCTTGATATCTCTTTATATACATTAATACATTTTTATACACTGGCAGTGCTGATTTGTAACCTATCATTTCACTTGATGGAATATATTGGGCACCTTTTCATCTCAATTCATGATAACATCATGTTCTTTTACTGATGTCTTTTATGCCCCCATCCTCCTCTTCCCTCTCTTGCGCTCTTCTCCCTCCCCCTTATTTTCTTCCTCTTGTCTAATAATAGTCATCTTTCTACTTTCTTAGCATTTTTAGAGTCTCCATATTAGGGAAATGTGATATTTGTTTGAGTCTGGCTTATTTTGCTTAATATGATTTCCATTGTCATCAATTTTCCTGCAAATGATGTAACTTTATTTTTTATGGCCGAATAATACTTGTGTGTGTGTCTATACGCATATATATGTGCATATATAATATAAATATTCACATTGTCTTTTTTGACTTATCTGTTGGTGGGTACTGAGGCTGGTTCCACATCTTGGCAGTTGTACCACAGTAAACACAGGTGTGCCATAATTCTTGTAGTGTGCTGCTTCCGGTATATAGCAGTGAGCGGTATAGCTTGGTTATGTGATAGTTCTATTTTATTTTGAGGTGCCTCCATACTGATTTCCATAGTGGCTAAACTAACTTATGATCCTAACAGCAATATATATGACAGGGTTCCTTCCCGACCCCCACCCCATCCCTACCAGGGTGAGAGGTAGAGATCTAGTTTCAGTCTTCTATATATAGATAGCCAGTTTTCCCAGCACCATTTGTTAAAGAGACTCTTTTCTCCAGGGTACATTTTTGGTCTCCTTGTCAAGAAGCAGATGGCTACAGTTGCATGGGTTTGCTTCTGTGTCCTCTGCTTGATTCCGTTGGTCTGTGTGACTGTTTTTATGCAAGTACCACGATGTTTTTGTCACCATGGCTTAGGGTACTTTGAAACTGGACATTGTGATGCTTTCAGATTTGCTCTTTCTGCTTAGGATCGGCCATTCTGGGTCTATTGGCTTTTTTGGCTATGCTGGGTCTTTTGTGTTTGTATATCAATTTAGGATTGTTTTTTCTAGTTCTGTGAAGAATTTCTTTGGGATTTTGATGGGGATTGCACTGAATCTGAAGATCACTTTTGGCAATACGGCCATTTTAACATTAATTCTGCCAATCCATGAACACAGGCGGTCTTTTTAGCTTCTAGCATCTCCAGTTTTTTTCATCAGTGTTTTGAAATTTTCAATGTGGACATTTCTATCTCCTTGGTTAGGCTGAGCCCTAGATATTTTTTAAAAGCTTGTGAATGGAACTGTCGTCCTGATTTCTATCTCAGCTAGTCTGTTATTGATGTATGAAGAATATAAGGATTTTTAAATGTTGATTCTGTGTCCTGCCTTTGTCTAATCTTGTTCAGCAATTTAAAATTCTTTAAGAGTAACAATTATTGACAGTGTCTCAATGTCTTATGAAGCAGTACCCAAAACTGCAGAACCAGAAGTGTAAAAGGTTGTCTGCATATCTTTCGATAAATTAAATCCAGACATCTAAAAAAATGTGAACTTCAGAACTCATAGTAGCATACGTTGCACACACATAGGCCAAAACGGGGAACTGAGTGGTCTCAGAGGCTTGGTTCTTGGCAGCAGTTTGCCTTGGGCCGTGTTCCCTGGGCAGCTGCTGCGTGACGCAGAGCCACCCTTGCGGCACAAGCCTTGCTGCTGGAGAAGAAAAGTGTGAACCAAGCTGTCAACAACCCCAGCTCCTGCCAAGCCCCATTTGCTTGCCAGCCAGGATTCTAAAAATGCATTTGGGAATTTTGACTTTTAGCTTTTACTAAATAGAAAATTCTACTGTGTGTATACAGCCTTGGTGAGCTGACCCAGCTTGGGGATAAATCTGGACTTTGTTTTTTGGATTTTACAGATCAATTGAACTTTACTGGTAGTGTATCTGCATTTCTATAGCATTTCCACCGTGAAGGAACACTTATAAATGGTCTGTGAATATACCAAACTTTACTCATCTTGCGTGAAGACCAAACAAATGCATAAAATTGGCTAAAATAATCCCCTCAACTACTCACACAAAATCTGATACATTTGTCTTGTGAGATTCGGCCTGTTTGGAATAGGTCACACTGAGGCCCTCGAGAGTTCTGCGACTGCTCTTTACTCGCTCCTTCCTCGGGCTGCAGGTCCTGTTTTGAAAATCCCATTCAGGTCGTCACAGCTCTGCACTATTAGAGGACTAGAAGTGAGACAGATGTAGGCGGTATGACTTTGGGGCTCCGTTAGGCTTTGTTTCAGGCTGTAGCATTCAAGTTTACTTGGGCCTGTAACTTTCTGGTCCCTCAAAAGAGGCAACATCAAAATACTGAAGATGCCTGGAGTAGTGGTGCACACCTGTAATCCCAGCTCTCTGAGACACTGAGGCAAGCGGACCACAAGTTTAAGCTCGGCCTGACACCTTAGCCACTCAGACCCTGTATCAAACTAAAAAAATTCTGAAAGGCTGGCAGTATAGCTCAGTGCAAAGGTCCTGGGTTCAATACCCCCATGTGCATTTTACAAAAGACTAAGAAAATGGAGGGTCTATAAATGCTGCCTGCCATTTCTGCTAAATTTTCTTTGGACCCAGTGTTAAAAACAACTGAACTCTTCAGGATGAGCTTCAGGTTTGGCAGGACGGCCCTGAGGAGCATCTGTGTTAGCAGGACTGTGTCTCTGTACTCAGGCTGGGTTGACCTGTGTCCTGGTTTCAACACAAGGACCAGGTTCCTCCTGCAACCCTTAACTTTCGTCAGTCACTTACAAGTGTTCGCATGTGCAGTTTGAAGGACACTGTGGGCATCTGTCCCCTGGGGTCCGCTGGCGCAGGGGCTCCTGTGCCCGCCACTCATGCTGTTCTAAGTTTGCTGCAGTACTAACAGGGTCTGCACGCTGGGCCTGGCCTGTGACAGGCAACTTGAAGGGTAAGGTGCTCCTTTCACCTCCTAGAAGCGGGGCATTTCTCAAGGTCTCAGGGGTCGGTGGCCTTACTAGTTGCAGAATAGTAAATGCCTGATGTTATTTACCTTTCATGGCCACACAGATTTGGGAAATGTAGTGAAGCTTTTGAACATTTTGCTTTAATGTCTTTGTGTCTGTACCCCTCCAGGCTTCTCTGCCCCTTTATAAATTAACATGCTGAGTCCAGAGCACGGCGTGTTTCCAGCTATGACACGGACACGCCTCGTGTGTACCCAGTTTGCTCCACCTTCCAGTGGCCTCCCTCCGTGGAGACAGAGCCATGACATAATCCTCACGAGGCTTCTGCAGGGCTCCCAGAGCCCACAGGTTCCTCACGGAAAGGCCAGGCCCACAGGCAGCCCAGTCACATAGCCCTGATGCGGTCAAAATGTCAGAACTTGTACAGCTAAAAATATTTTATAGTTTTAAATATATAGAAAATACCATGTAGAAAAATGTCCATGGTGTTCTTTTGTATTATACTCACATTTTAAAAAGGGACATTGGTCATTTCAAATGGTCTCTGCTTACATTTTATGTAAACACTGTTCTGGGCCCATGTTACTTAGCTCAAATTTATCAGTTCCTGGTGACTTTCACCACTCGAGACTTCGATCTGCCACCTGTTTTCTTGAGTTGCACCTGACTGATCTCATTCCAGGCAAATGAGCCTCTACAGAGATATCGCTGCAACTTCCCCAAAATAGGAGTTGTGAATGTGCCTAGACTTTCCTTTTACACACATCTGTGTCACGGTGTTTTTGATCTTTGTGTGCATCGACCACAAGGGGTCAGGCAGGGGAGCGCGGGAGCACAGTCTGCCCGCGGAAGGGCTGTGCCCTGTGCAGTGCCCGGCGCGCAAGTCTTCCTCCTTCTTGAAGTGTGCCCCGCCTGTAACAGCGCCAGTGTGAATACGGAAACATTTGAAAGTACGTTGAGCCAGTCGCTTACATTCTGAGGGTCAGCTGGAGAAGCACGAGTGCGTGAAACAGAGGAAACACGCTGTGGTTCCCCTACCACGCAGGCCCTGGGGGGAGGGGCGCCTGTTCACTCAGGGTGCGGGTTTGTCCTCTGGCTTTAACCAAGTGGATACTGAAAAAGAACATCCCAGAGACACTGATCTTGGCCCTGAAACTAACTCTTCCCACCTGGGGGAAAGAATCCAGGAAGCCAGGTGTCGGAGAAACCCTTTAAAGGGAAAACAAATTAGACAACAAACATCTTTCAGAAAGCAGTTAATAGCTTACGGTGTTCAACTGTAAATATACCACCAAAAGCAAGAGAAGGGCATCTTCATTATTAGATTTTAAATATCTTTAAAAGTTAACAAATTTTAAACTGTGATTTTCCTTCTAAATGTGTCATCTGTTTTGGCTCCTGGGCCTAATTCTTTCTACTGAAATCTAGGCAACCTCCAGACAGAACCAACTTAACTGCCATCTCCGCCATTCCTTTATGCTGGTAATATCCCCAGTATCCGCCTCAGAAGGAAGTCCAAGCTCAGCCAGAGTCACAAATGCTCAGCCCCTAGGGGCTCCCGGACTGCTGGCCTGGGGACATCTTAGTGCAGTATTTATGATCCAAGCACAGCCCAAAGGCCTTTGTCCTGGGTTTGAAATGTCACACCTGGGAGCAGACACCCTGCGGGAGCCGCCCCCACCACAAGTATTGCATCTGAATGAGACACAGAAAAATTTAGCAGAGCTGCAGAGCCATCAGCTGATCTCTGCTCTTAGCAATAAATACTAATCTTTGACTTCAAACTGGCGGCCAAGGGGAAAAAATCTTAAGTAATGGCTCACAGTGCACTCTAACTAGCAATTTGTACAAAGCAGGCATCCGGATTGAAACCTGTTCCAGTCTTTCATGGAAATTTTTCCTGATTTGGGGGACGAATGAGGTTGTGCTTCCTTCTAGCAACAAAGGGCAAACTTCTACTGTTTTAAAACAAGGTCCAAATTGGCCCTTACCCTAAACGTTGCAGCTCCGTGTCTTAGAAAGTGAAGTCCAAACAATATGACTCAAAGATGAAATATAGTAATGATACACCATGCCAAATATAAACGTCTATTCCGATGTTTACTCCAGACTGAACACCATAAAAGCAAGTGCTTAGTAAAATTATAAGCCTTTGCCAACTTTCTTTTGATCATATAATCAAGTTTACTCATGCTTTACCTTTACTTACCATTGTTATTAAATAACCCTTGACATTTATTTTGTTGGCACGTGCTAACGAACACACACATTCCCAGGAGAGCAGAGGAGCAACCGCAGCCCAGCGCACTCTGCCTGTGTGAAGTCAATTATACCCAGCCCCCGTGCCTGGGGATGCTGGGCTGCAGAAACAGTTGCTGTGGAAACAGATTTGCCTTGGCATTTCTGGCGGAGCCAAAACCGCTGAGTAACTTGCCTGCAGAAAAGAGCTGGAATAAACATAGCTTTCCCCCTCTTAATTTGGACTCCATTCTATGAAGAATATAGATTAGACACTACAAAGGAAAACTCTTCATACACAACTTCTTTTACTATAACTTGGTGTTTCTTTTATTGAATCATACAAATTTGAAAGGGGATTCCTGAATGTATCTTCTCATTAATTTATCTTTGGCAGAAGCAACAGATTTCAAAACATCTAGTAGCTTCTCACCTATATGCAGCTTTACAAAAAATTCTATAGTATTTCAAAACAACACTCTTAAACAGATGTGCTTTAAAAGTTAACTGGTAATGATTTATATCATAGCTTCTTAAAGAGAACAGGTACTTAAAAAGGACAGACTAGACATGTATTTCTTTTAAAAAATACAATTTTTGGTCATGTGCATGATTCATGTTCAGATTTCAAAAATAGAAAACAACCTAAAGTGCATCATTTTATTTATAACTCCTTGAAATTATAGCAATCTGCAATGTAAACAGAGCAAAGAATATCAAACTATATTTTCACGTACATTTAAATTTGTAGGTACCGCCTTTAAGTGTGTGGATTAAAACCAGGGCACTTTTAACACACAGCTCATGCTTCTACGTGATTAAGAGCAAACATAAAAGCATTCATTTCCCCATGCTCCACCTGAGCAGCTTCCACCTGACGGAGCTGCTGCCGTGAGTCCACAGTGGTGCTGCACTATATCCAGTCTGCCACGTGTTTCTCAAGACCCACTTGCGGGGCGGGGAACCAGGAACTGAACTCAGGACCTTGCACCTGCCAGGCAGGCGCAGAGTCACTGAGCTACATCCCTGGCCTTCGAGACCCATTTTTACAACTGAAAACCAGTCAGGATGCTTTTACGTTCTCTTCCTTTTAAAACAAAATTGTACCCTTTAAGAAGGGAATTCTCCAAACAGGAGGACATCCCTGTTGTCCTGACCATCACACAGCACCGCCTTCAAGACACAGCCTGCTGGACACTGTCTTGTCACCAGCCGTGCTGGGCTGCACCCCACAAACACAGGCAGACACAGAAGGTGAAGAACAAATCATAAGGTGATGTCAAGCACACTGAAGAGATGAATGACTCGGTGTCTTAAATTCCCTGGTCCCTCCAAAATGTCTAATATAGACAGCTTTATAACAGTCTGAAAACATTAGAATCAAATTTGGCCACATACCATTATTTTTTTTTTTTCTATACATGATCTTGAAAGTAGTTTGACTTAGATTCTGCCTTGAGCTACAAGATTCTGCTTGTAGCGCTCAGGGCTACAGTTAACTGCATTTTAGTGCAGATTTGCTTTCTTAAAAAAATTAAAATCTGGTAAGTATTCAGGAGACACAGGCTTCCTCTCCTGTTATCCTCAGCAGTTAGGCTTAGAATTAAGCAGGACCCTTGATGTTTGGCTAGGGCCACAACCAAACAGGCTACATAGGCATGCGGTCCTCAGTTAGTGTTGGCTATGAAACGGGAGAGTATTGAGGGCAGCAACTCAGTAAACACTCGCCAGGCTTCACGTTCCCTGCTTTTACATCAGCATTCATGCGGCTGCAGCTGCAATCCCTCTGTCCTCTGAGGGTGACCAGGTCCTCATCAGGGGCTGAAGGGCTCTGTCAGCTCAGGAAGTCCTGAGGAGCGGCCATACGGCCACTGTGGGCGGCAGTAGCTTCCATCTCCCCAAGAGCTGGAGGGGAAATCTGTGCAGACGAGCGGGGAAAGCGCAGCTCTGTGGAAGGGACACTAGAATGGCCAAAGCAGCAGCAAGTAGGGCTCCAATGCATGGTCACAACTGGGCTGAGGGAGAGCACGGCCCTCCCTCGTAAGCTCGCTCTGCAGAGGAAGGTCCTGAGCTTGTTCTCATCACAGTTAGACCGAGGTGGCCTCGCAGTTATCCAGGGAAGAACTCGGCTGTATCTACTGTAGTGACTCATCGCTGCAGTGTTAGTAACTCCTGTGTGTGTGTGTGTGTGTGTGTGTGTGTGTGTGTGTGTGTGTGTGTAGCCGGCTTGGCTTCCCCATTATGAAATTCTTCAGGCAGGTCACATTCGTCTTCCTCGAGAGACAGTTCCCGAGGCAGGAGCTGGAAACAGGCCTGGAGGCAGAAGGGCTGCTTGCCCTGCGTTTCCGGCTCCAGGAGGCTGCCTTCCAGAGCTCCACCGGAGAGCAGTAAACCTGCCGTGCACCCAGCAGCCCCTGGGCCGGCCAGGCCAGGCCGCCCTCACATGGCCTTGGTGCCAGCGTCTCTCTTGCTGATGAGCGCCTCCAAGAGCCTCAGCTTCGCCTTTATGTGCTTGTACTCACTGTATTCTTCAGTCACGGGAATGCGGTCTTCCTTCTGGGTGTTTCTAGTGGAGACAAAGCAAAGGGGGCTGAAGACCATTTCCTGTCTCTCCTAGACGATACTGTGCCCCAGGCAAAGTCATCATGCGGAAGCTGCAGTTTATCAACCTGTACAATCAGTACGGACAAATGTCTCCTGGCATCAAGATGGGGCTGGAGTTAGATAATTGGTGAGAGACAGTTTTCCCCTGACGGCACCATAGTCCTGAGTTTTTCTAGAGTTAACCTAGCATCTTTTAGAAGGACTAAGCAATGCAGAAATTCTCTCTTAAAAGTATGATTTCATGCTGAGTTCTATTAACAAATCCTTTATTTCTACTTAAAGATTTTCATTTTTATATATTTTGCCTAATGAACCATTAAGTTTCTAAATAGCAACTGGTACAGCCTCAGCTGACAGGCTTTTCAAGAACAGGTAGGCGATATTCCTAGTTCTAAAATGGTCTTGGAATTCAGCAGTTGTATCTCATACTCATAAGTCTTCAGGTAAATGTGCAATTTTACATATGAATTTTTATATACACATGTATTTAGGGCTTACCATGGGTCAAGCACTGTACTGAGTCATTTGTACCCACCCAACACCAGCCAGGTGTGAAGGTGTCACAGTCATACTGCACACGTGATGACACTGGAGAGGGTGGCTGGGCGCCTGCCCCCGGGAGACGCGCAGGCCAGCACTGGCACCAGGGCTTCCCTTTCGTGTTATAGAGCACGTGTGAGCAGGGGGCGGTAGCATGGAGTTTAATTTGCTTAACAAACTAAAATTAAACTCATTTTACTCGCGCTCTGTCTTCTAGGAAAGGATTCTAGAGGGCCCTCCGCTGAGGGCAAGGACCAGGCCTGGGAATCAGCATCAGCCTCTGTCACCGAGCACCTTGGGGAGGGCCGCGCTCGCCTCGGAGTGAATGGACACTGTTGGTCCCTCTGGTCAAAGATTTTTGACAATGAAGTTAATTCCAACATTTATACTTTGGGGGACACTCTAACAGGCTTATCTGTATTCTCTAAATACCTTGCAACATATGGAAAAGGAAAAGCAAACATTCAGGTGTAAAATGTAGAAATCTTGAAAGTCATTGCAGAGCAGAGCCAGATCAGAGATACTAAAAACAGATTCACACAGCAGTTGAACTAAATGGAATCCAACACATTTTAAACCCCAAAGTCAGTTTTTAGGGTGCTTTTATTCCCTAAGCTTTGGGATGCTCTGATTTGGACTAGCACAAGGCCAGCTTAAAATGACAAATCCCTACTCCAAGGCGGGACAAGTACATCTACCCCCAGCTCCTGCTGTGACTGAGCGAGACCCTGGTGCAGTCCCTTGGAAACGTGAGACGACTTCTTTGCAGACTATGTCTATAGTTTTTTCATTCAGCCTGGACAACTATCATCTTTTTTTTGTCTATTTGCGGTAATGAGGACCGAACCTAGGGCCTTGTGCATGTTAGGCAAATACTCTGCCACTGAGTCACATCTCTGGTTTTTATTTTTAAAACAAGCTGAAAAATCAGTGATGATTTAAAGCCTCCTTTCCCTTATTTCACCGTTTTTTTAATATAAAAAGATAAAACAAAATTTCATTACAAAATAGGAGAATAATAACAGTTACTGCATTATATGTTATCTTTAAAGTAGTTGCTCAGAGTACAAAATATGAGCATAAAAATTTCTCCGACCTATATTAGCACAAACCTTCCTTTTTAATGATCTAAGGGACACTAATAGTATAACTGACTTGCATTTTTCCCTTTACTGTCTTTCCCCTTTCACCCATCCTAGTTCCTTTTTCCTTTAGAACAATTTCATCCCATTTCACAATATCTATTGTACATTTTAGACCTTATTTACTTTTTCAGTTTCTCACACAAGGGAGACAATACAATGTTTACACATGTGGGTCTGATTTATTCCACTTATGAGTATAGTCTCAAGTTGTATCCATTTACCTAAAAAAGCCTCAAATTTATCTTTTTTTATAGCTGAGTAATATTCCATTGTATAAAAAGACCACAGCTTTTTAATTCCTTCCTCAGCTGATGGGCATTTGGGTTGTTTCCAAAGTTTAGCTATGACAAATTGTGCTGCAATAAACATGGGTGCACATATGGTATGATGTTTTTAATTCTTCTGGGAAGATACCCAGATGGGGAATAGCTGGGTGGAATGGGACCTCTTATTCTAGCTTTTTGAGGAATCTTCACAATGATTTCCACAGTGATTGCACCAGTCTACACTCCCACCAGCAGCGAAGAAGGGTTCCTTTTTCCCCACAGTCTCTCCAGCATTTGTTATTGGTCGATTTCTTAATAATAGCTATTCTTTTTGGGGTGAGATGGAATCTCAGTGTTGTTTTAATTTGCATTTCTCGAATGACTAATGATGTTGAACATTTTTTCATATATTTATTTGCTATTTGTATCCCTTCATCTGAGAAGTGTGTATTCATCTCAGATGCCCATTTATGGATTGGGTCTTTGGATGGGGGGGGGTGCGGGGGCGGATCTTTTTTTTTTTTTTTTTTTTTTTTTTTTTTGTGCCAAGAATGGAACTCAGGACCTTGCGCTTGCCAGGCAGGCGCTTGCGTAGCTGAGCTATATCCCCGGTCCCCATAATTTTTCAATTCTTTGTATGTTCTAGGTGTCCTCTGAGGGACAATTGGCTAAAATCCTTCTGGTTTCGTTAAAAAAATGCTTTCAACTTGAAATTCTGAGGCAGGCTGCCTGTTTTAGATGAGAATTGGATGTGACAGGTTAGTTTTATAAGTGCTAGCTGAATCTGCCCTGGTCTTGGACATCAGCCAAGAAGCAAATCTCATCGTCTGTCTTGCCAGAGTCTGAGTGCCTGGGCACAAACCCCAGGCCCAGCCCCGGGTGGATGCGGATGCGGATGCGGATGCGAAGGAGCTAGGGCTGCGCTCCAGGAGCCAAGCACAGGGCGGAGCCAGGGCTGAGGGCGGGGAGGAGGGAGGGGGACGCACACTACCTTCCATTCTGTCTGAAAAAATTGTCTTCAAAATCACGAAGTTTCTTCCGAATCCTCTTCTTTTCTTCCCTCATTTCCTGAAGGTGTTCCAAGAGCTCAGGTCTAAGAGGTAGAAAACAATGTCCAGAAAGTTAAATCTGCGCTGCCGGGCAGGAGATGAACCGCGGCGGGGCTGTGGAGAGGGGCGCACAGCTGGCAGGCGGGTGCCCGCTCGGAGGCCGGACGGGGGGAGCAGGGCGCGGCCCCCGGCTCCCGCCGCCCCCCGAGCCGAAGCCGGCGAAGCCCGCGCGCTCGGGGTTCCCGACAGGGAGGCGGCTGCGCAGCGCACGCACAGAGCAGGGCTGGCAGTTCAGGGAGCAGGGCAGGAAGCATCGAGGCCTGACCCAGGATATTTTTCTTTTAAATCGCTGTTTTCTCCACACACACTCACCCCATTAAGTCTCTAATGTTTTGTCAGCCCCTTATTTGAATACAAGGCTAAGACGCGCTTAATGAAGGCTATTTTTACGAAACTATTTCAACACCACTACTACAATGACCTACATTGAGGCGGCGTGGAGATTTGAAAGCCCGGTGTCCTGGCTGCATTTTGATGGTATTTTGTCATCCATTGGGGAAATAAACCCATCAGCATCATCTTCGAATTGGTCCAGGAAGCAGCGTGCACTGAAGTCTGTTTCCAGGGTGACTGTGAAGTCCGGCTTCGCGTGGCTGTCGTCTTCCGAGCCCTCCTCTTCCTCCTGGAGACACACAGCGCGGTGAGCACCTGTCCCCCCGCTGCACGCACTCTCACTGGGAGGGACTGAGTTACCTAGTCATCCGCGTCCCCCAGAGCTGCTTCTGTGCCTGCTCAGACCTGGAATACAAGCGCCCTTACAAAGGCCAAAACTCGGGGGGCTTTTCCCGATTCTCTCGGCTGCGCCTTCAGTCCTATTGCTCGGTCCAGAGAAGGAAATGCCTCGGCAATCTACACGTCGTCAGAAAAACACTGTAACATTTACAGTCCAAACCTGACCTTTTAAATGAATAATTTGGGGGGTTTTTTGGTAGGAGGAATAACAATTCCCATATGGTTTTATTTTTTAGTTTTATTATTTATTTATTTATTTATTTATTTATTTATTTATTTATTTATGTTTTTGGTACCAGGAATCGAACTCAGGACCTTGTGCTTGCCAGGCAGGCGCTTGTGCCGCTGAGCTATATCCCCGGCCACCTATATAGTTTTATAAGAATTAACTGAAAAAAAATTAAATAGAAGCAGCAAACAAACAAAAAAGAATTAACTGAGGTTCGCTGACTAGGTTTCTTTGGCCTGACAATCTAGGGCTTCAGAATGTGCACTGGCTCTATTTCTTACCCAGCTACTTCTTCCCATGAGTGATTAAAAACAGGGGTGGGTTGTAATGAAACTTCTTAGATACATCTTTCTTCACTGTAGGGTCACCAAATTTTAAATTGTATCCCATTGCCAGGAATTAATAAAGTACAAATACAGGGTAAGAAGCTTGGCCAGTTGGAACAAAAAGAACCAGAGAACAGTGTTATTTACAAAAGCAGTGTAATCATTGCAAAATTATCTGAAATTTTGACCATAATGTGTGCCAACAGACAATAAGCCAGGGCCAAAATATTCTCGTAAAAAAAAAAACAAACAAAAAAACAAAAGGCTAAAAATAGGAAGAATGACCTCTTATAAAAAGAGTACCATCAGGATATTCATTTTTTCAGCTGCGGTATTTTAATTCTTATGTTATTTGCCAAAATTTCTTCATCAACATAAAGGCTTATTAAGAAAATTGCCTGGGTTTGTGTGTGTGTGTGTGTATGTGTTCGTGCACTGGGTATAGAACCTAAGGCCTCATGCATGCTAGGCAAGCACCGAGCTACATTCCTGGTCACAATAGTTTTTGTTTTTTGGTACTGGGAAATGAACTCAGGGCCTTTGCACAGAGCTACATCTCTAGCCCCTTTTTAAAATTTTTAAAGACACAGTCTCACTAGATTGGCCAGGCTGAACTGAAATTTGCAATGCTCTTGGATCAGCCTCCCAGAGTGAGTGCTAGGTCTACAGGTGTGTGCTACTCCACCAGGCACACAACAGCTCCACTTTTTAAAGACACAATGGCTCAGATTTTCCAATCCATGTTTTAGAACAATTTCATAAAACAAGTTCTGTTTAAAATAGTATGAATGGTGAGCAGAATCATTGCCTAATATCTTAAAGCTATCTCTAAGAGGTAGGAATAGAAGAACTGGTAGCTTATGGTACCTTATCCTGAGCTCCAGAGAAAGTTCTCAGTTGGTATCCCTCAGTAGGAAAGATGATTCTGAAAGCATCATTCCTAACTACAGTTCCCACTCCCCAGGCTTTGAACTGTCCCAGAAATATGATAGGTAAAACTCTTAAAACTCACTTTTGCTTTGGGATTAATTCCCTCTATGGACCTAAACCACTGCTAAAAATAAACATCATTTTTAGAAAATAATTGCCTTTGATCTTTCATTTCTAGAACGCTCTAGAAGGCACTTAAGTCCCTTTACAGCAGTGCAGTTTGTGCAGGTATCTAGAAACGGAATGTGAAAAAGGCCGGTCCTCGAAGAGGCAGCGTGAGCCCCACAGAGGGTCCCTGGTCCTGGGCAGATTGTGCCTCGCGGCCCAGCGATGCCAGCAGTGCAGATGGGGCAGGGGCGCAGAATCCCTAACTACCACTGGAGAAACCCAGACACACGCTCTTGTGATTGCCCACCCCAGCACCACGTCCACAATGGAGAAGAGTATAAAATTGATGCCGAAGAATAAACACACTGGGGGAAAGGAGTGGGTTAAACTATACCGGCAAAGCAACCAAAGACAACACAGTTGTTCACTATAAAAGCATCATTTGGGATTTGTGTTACGGTGGCACCTTGGTTCACAAACACTTCTGTTTACACACAGAATGTCAGGCAAAAGTTTGTTTTTGTTCGCAAACTCTGCATGGAGTGAGCAGCAGGACCATGGCCATCTTCCCCACACAAACGTGACTGTGGCCATCTTTTCCAAAACCAGAGAACAAATTAAGTTTGTGAACTGAGGCACCACTGTATATGTATTGCTTTTGTTAATTCTGGTTTTTCTATACATTCAGTGTATGAATTAAAAAAAAAAAAAAGTGTTTTGTTCCAAAGAGTTAATTTAACATTTTGGAGTACAGGAAATCATTCCCCAAATAGGGAAAACAAGCAAAACAAAAAAGCAGCATGGAAAACAAAATAATTCCTGAAGGCAAAGTCAAAACAAAAACAACAATACATAAAGAGGGGAGAGAGCAACTAAAGAAATCAGGGAGCCTCTAATAAAGGGGCTCACTCTGAGGTGGTATGTGCAAATAAACATCAGCTAAGGGCACAGGCACACCCTTCCCACGGGCGGGAGGCAGGGATGGGATTCAGCAGGGGTTGCGGGGCTCTTCACCTTTATCTCCTTGAAGAAGGAAGCAGTTTCACCTTCGATAATTGGCTGCAGCAAAGGGCTTCTCCGCTTGCTGGAGGGGGACCCCTGTGACAGGTGTTAACAGCAGGTTACACTGGGCACCTCCTCTCGTCCCCTGGCCTCTTCTGCCCACCCCAGTATTTATCACTGTCTCTTAACTGTCTGGCTTTAAGAGGCTCCTAGGAAAACCTACGGCAACTGAAGTTCTTTTTCAAGCTGCTGCTTCCCCCCCTGAGTCCACACAGATCACCAGGAGCAGTAACAGCACTGGTCCGTGTTGAGCGCACAGTCACGAAAACCCCAGGGAGAAACGGCCTCCCACTTTCTCCCCTCCAGGCAGTGACTGTGAGGACCCTAAGAAAGCAGGCTGAGCTCACAAAGCCACCCGAGGTCATCTAGCTTCTCTGTTATTCATCACCATATTTAGGGACCCAAGGGTTCCTAACTGGAGAAAGAAGTGATTCTTTAGATCGAATCTCTCATTACTTTAATTTATCCTACAGGAATTTGTAGAACAGTAGCTTTCTGGCTCCTCTCATTCATTAAAAACTAGTACACTGCTAAAGGGAACTTAAATGGGAGTAAACAAGGGGATTTAAGGAAGGGCTGGACCGTAGGTGGATGCGTCTCAATAGCGACATCAGAGCGAGCTGTTGGGAGGAGGGCACTGAAGCAGGAAGTGCTCTGGCACAGATGGGCTGGGCAGCCTGCTGCAGACACTGCCCAAAGGTGCCCATGCTGCAGGCAAGCTGCTGTCCCTACTCCTGATAAGAGCAGGATCAGGGCCCTGAAGCAGCTGAGTACAAGAGTGGCGGCCAGGAAGCACCTCAGCCATTAGCCTCTCTCCCTTTCTTTCCACTCTCTACATTCCCTGCAGCCACCAAGAAGAGCAATCTCTCTCTGTGACTTTCTAGAAGATTCTCCCTGGATCTGACTCCCAAGGGAGCTCTCCCTGTCATGGGTGGGGAGACTGTCAACAGGGGGCCTTTGGGACCATCGAGGCCCTCTGCGGAGAAGATGTGGCACAAGGCATAGCTCTTGTCCCCCTGTGCTCTGTTGCCCAGGAAAGGGCCAGGGCACATATCAGGTCTGTCTCCTAAAAAGGGGGACCCCTACTGGCTTGAGACTGGCTCATTTTTGGCTCATTCTGGCACAGCCCTCAGAAGTTGCTGACAAGAGTCTTCATGTTTTGAACGTGTAGGCCAAGGACATCAATGACTGGCTCAGCTATTACAGTCTGAGAGGAAGTGAGGGCCTAAACAGACATTGCTCAGCTGCAAAGGCAGGATAAGGTCAGGAAGGTACAGCACTCACAATGATCGGAACAGTGTTGACCCGGGACAAGATCTGTTTGACCAGCCGGTACCTGTCATACAGAGGCTTCATAACCTGACGTTCAGTCTTTGTCACCTGAAAAGCAAGAACAAGACTGCTAAGAAGGCTGCTCCCAGAGGTCATGCTACCACCTGTCCAAATGTATTCTAGGTCTTCATTTTGGTCCTACAGAAAAACAGACCATGCAGTTTAAGTCTTACCATTTTTAGAAGATGTGTCTAAACTGACACTATTATTTATTCAGTAAATATTTAAAATACCTACTTCAGCAGTGGAAAGCACTCCATTGGTAGTATTGCTTTACATAGGTCAAAACTACAATCATTCTTCAGTTTCTGCCTATACCTTCTCAGGGTTCAAAGTTTCCAGGTGACTTACTAGTTTCTGGGCCCCAGAAGGAGAAAGCGTGCTTGTCTATTATGAGACTTATCATGAGGGGCTGTAGTCAATTTATTTACATGCTTTTTCTCCCCCATGAAACTGTGTTTTTAGAAACAAGATTCTAGCACATAGAAGCCACTCAAGGAACATCTGCTGACAGAACACAAGGGTGATTCATCCTCCTTTCCCTAAAATTTGGCCCAGAGTTCTAAGTGGAAATGGCTTCTCCTCTGCTCCTCTGTTTGCCAGATTCCAGACCCAGAACCATCTCTCTGCACAGCCTTCTTCCAACAGCACGCGCCCCAGGAGACTCAGTCTCTGCTTTACGGCACCAGCCCGCCCTGCATGCACCTTGTATTTCACAGACATTCCGTCCTGGGTTGTCACTGTTTGTTCACCCTTCTGTCTCCTCCTTTTGCCTGCAATCCCTTGAGACCAAGAGTTTATGTTTTTATAACCCTAGTAACTATTTCAGTGCCTGACATAATGAAAGTGTCCCACAAATATTTACAAAGGGGAGGGCGAGGACTTTAGAGCTAATCAGGTGTATATTTGCAGGTATGTATATGCGTTTTCTTTTGGTTGCTTCAGTGGGGAATGAGGTGAGGTAAATTTCTGTCAAGTTAAGTCTGTCTGCTACATTCTACTACCACTGCAAGTGTCATCAAGCAAGAGGGCAGGGGAGTTAGCTGTGACCATTGCTTTTGTGGGTCTTCTGGCCCTTCAACTTCAAAATTATTCATAAAGGGTTATTCTCTAATACCATTTTAAAGGATTATTCATAAAGAATTGCCCTTTGTTGCCTTTTGTGTTTGCATTTCTCAGAGTGATCACCAGTAAGTACACTTTGGATAAACTTCACAAGCTGAGATTGGCTATTGCCACTATGCAAACCATTTTGCGGATTTTCTATCATTGGCAATCATCATCATCATCATCATCATCATCATTATAATAACAACAACAACCTGTTATTTCTGTTGCTTCCCTATCACAAGTGTTTGGCCTGTTCTTGACTTTCCTATTCACCATATGAACTGCTGACAAACCCGGGTGTAGTGGCGCATGCCTGTAATCCCAGCACTTGAGAGTCTGAGGCAGGAGAATCACCTTGAGTTCAACACCAGCCTGGGCCAGTGCAGGCCTATAAGGCCAGTGCAGCCTATAAAGCAAGACCTTGTCCCAAGGGGGAAAAAAAGATTGACAAAACTATAAAATGACCCATAAATGATTTCCCTTGAAAAAGGGTAAGAATCAAACCATAGATGTTACTACTACCCACCTACACAAGGCTTACACAGAAAGAGACAAGGTCAAGTTCCAGCAAGCAGGGTGAACAGCTGGAATGCTGCTCCATGCAGGAAAGGTGGAGACTGGAGAATTATTTGCAGTGTCTAATAGGATTGGACCTCTGACTCGCCAGTCCCCACTCAAGGATATGATAAACACAGCCTCTGAAGTTCCCTGGGCCTCACTTTCCTGACTGGTAGTCAGTCTGTGAGGACCCACAACTGTTTGGAAAGGACTTTAGGCCAAACATACAGCAAACTATCTTTAAATCCTTTCATTCCTCTCTCAAACTTTCATTTTCATTTGAGGGGGAGTGCTGAATGGTTGTTATTGTGTGGAAAATTGGGTATTAAGATGTATTTTTTGTACCCAGATCAAAACAACACAAATGTCTAGATAAGAAGATCTAATGGGAGGGGCAGTAGTTCCACTCTGTCTTCGCTTATGATTTAAAAATGTTTTCTACTGTTCATGTACTACCCTCATTTTGGTTGCTCTGTAAGACTCAGATAATATTTCAAAACACAAAGGGGCTGGGGATATGGCTCAGTGGTAGAGCTCTTGCCTTGTATGTACGAGGCTCTGGGTTCAATCCCCAGCACTGCAAAAATAAACTGAAATAATAAAATAAAAACAAAACCAAAGAGGATGCTAGCCGATAATTACCCATACTGAATAAGTGGCATGTCTTGAACAGAAATCATAAAGTACTGATCACATAGCTGCTTTTACCGGCCTTTATCTTTTGTGATGTTTGTCTTTGCATCAAATACACTTCTCTACATCAGTTTGGTTGCAGTTACTTTGACAGATCCAAAAAGTGAATGGTGAAGACTGACAATTTTACTCTGAAAATTAGAGCCGTGGAATCTTAGCACTAGATGCAAAGGACAATGATTTGCCCAAAGCAATACTGCTGAGTCAAGGACCACAGGGCCAGGGGTATAGCTCAGTGGTGCAGTGCCTGCCTGGTGAGCACAAGGTCCTGAGTTTGACTTCCAGAACCAATTAAAAAAAAAAAAGGAAGAAGAAAAGAAAAAAGAACCGAATGAATGAATGACTGACTCCCAGTCCAGTTTTCTATCCATCCACAGATACGTGAGATGTGAGGAAGGGTGATCTTGCCGTGTCACTGTCCAAGAGGGCTTGGCCAAGCTGTCCTCTCAATAGAAAAATTCTGCCCTCTACACTGAGAATTCTACGTGGAGTTTACAAAGACCTTTGCTTACAAAAAGTGGCATAAAAGCACAATTTTGTAAAAAGTTGAGCTTTTGCTAGATAAGGAACTATACTGCCTCAAAATCCAGTAAAACAGAAAGTGGTTTGCGTTTGTGTGTGGAGAGCTACCTGTGAGTCATAGAACTGTCAGAAGACCAAAGGAGATGGATTCTTATAACAGTTGTACTCTCGGCCCATTAATTTGGAAAATGACAACTCTTTCTTCTTAATTGTAGGGTAATGTTAGTAGGTGGTCTGTGCAAAGATCAGAAAATCTGAGACAGCAGCTAACCAAAGGCCGGCATTTACACATGGCTCTATGATTTGCATTTAAATGTAAATCTTACTATGTTTACTGTTGTGTTAGTTACCATGGTTTGGAAATGCAATTAAAATATTCTAATGAGAAGAGGGCTGATCATGCAGCCCATTCTCTCTCCCTCCATATTTACTGTCAGAGATCCGTGTAGGCCAAAGGTAACATATACTTGTTATCCTCCTGTCACACACCATTTCTTGAGATGCTTACATGTTGAGAAGGAGAGACAAATAATCAGTAGGGAATGTCTATAGCGCGCTTTGTTAAAACAGCTTTGCTAAAAAAATGGACAGAAACAAAATAACTGTTTTGGCCTATGATTCTGTTAATATCCTTTCAAATAAGAATCTGTAGATTTAGGAAGAAAAGAGTTCTAAAAGTGCCCGCTTTTCTGAAAAATTGTGGTTTGGAATGATAGTTTAGCTCTGGAAATGCAAGTATCATCCAAATGGTATTTATAGTCCCATGGTAACAGCATAGGTCTAGGAACTGGAAGTTCACTCTCTGGTTTTCAGACTGGTCCAATGTCAAATGAACTCTGCTTTTTCTTAGGAGGTTGGAGCATCGTGTTCCAAAGAGAGAGGCAGAGAATCTGGCCTGGGTCCAGAAACAAAATGACACTCAGATTCCCTAGAGTATTTGTTCCTGCCCTATGAGCTGCTGGAATCTGGACTCCATCTGAAAGCATGGTGAAAGACAAAGGAACAAGGCAGGGCCATGGACTAATGTTTCATATTCCTGATGATAAGGGGGTAAAAAAAGGTAACCTTCTTTCTCTGATTTCATCATTTAATCAGAAGTAGGCCACAGAGAGAACATATAATTGTACCAGAGGTGAAAAACATCATTTACTGTGTCACCCGCAAGGCCAGGCTGGCCCACTTCCTCAGGGCCAAGCAAGGTACAGGTAAATAGATAGATATACTATAGATACAGTTGCCTGTGTGTCTGCAGTATCACTTCATTTCCATGACAACCCCTAACAGACAGCTTCTTTATAAACAAAGCACCCACGGTCCAAAAGGTCACCAGCTCCGAGTTCTGAGTCCAGTCTGTGACTGGAAGGTGCATGGAGTGTGCCACTGCCACACGCCAGGGGAATGAGTGAGGCTGCCCAGCTTGGAGTAACAAATACCACATGGGGAACTAGCAGCAAGGTTAAGTCGATCTAGCATGCAGCTGGGTGCTTTTGGAGCCTTAGGCAAGGAGTCCTTGAAAGAGTCTATCAATGTCACAATCGGAATCTACAGCAGGAAAAAAAGAAGCTACAGGAAGGAACACACACAGCTTCATTCCAGCCTGCCTGGGGCCTGTGAGACCACGCCTGGAATTCTGAAACTACAGCAGAACATGGGTCCTCTTTGTCCACAGAAGTTTGGTTTTACCTGTGCAAGTTCTGAAAGCTCCACTAGGGACAATGAAGTTTCACAATATATTTGAGTTCTAGACCATTTATATTTACTTTATTCTTTTTTTGTTTTGTTTTTTTTCTGGTACTGGGAATTGAACTCATGACCTCGCTCTTGCCAAGCAGGCGCTGTGCCGCTGAGCTAAATCACCAGCTCCTGTATTTACTTTAATGCCTCTAAAAAATCTAAAACAAAACTTGGCTTAAACATGAACATTATCACAGTGCTAGTATTTTTCCACTGCAGGGACAGGCCAGCAAAATCAGTCATCGTCAGCGCCAACATTGAAAAAAATTAAACCTGATATATTCAGAGCCAAAACTCAACAGCAAATGCATTCCACAGATTGTTATTAGGTGCACGCTATGTGGCAGGTCTGGGGTAAAGGCTGAGGACTGGTTCAGCACTAGGTGCACGATGCCCAGAACCTGTGACAGACTTCAAAACTGGTAGCTGGGGATGCAGCTCAGTGTTTACAAAAAATCTAGGAAACCAGTATATCATTCTGGAGGCTTCTTTATGTAGCAGAGTGTATTTTCTTTTTTTTTTTCTTGGTTTTTCTCCGGTACCAGGAACTGAACTCACGACCTTGTGCTTGCCAGGCAGGCGCTTTGCCGCTGAGCTAAATCCCCAGCCCCGCAGAGTGTATTTTAGATGACAGGACTTTATCCATTATACCGTTACAGTTAAGACTGGAAAAGAGACCTATGCTCTTTGGCTATATAAAAACCCACCTGTGAACCTAAACTTTATGCTTCCTTCTAACTGCTTTTAAGAATTTGTTTTGTGAACAGAAGGTGAAGAGTAACTGACAGAAAGGATGTCTGATTACAGTTCTAGAAAGAGAGCACGAGTTACCCATTCTACTGTCTTCCCCACAGCTAACAACAAACGTTCAGTAAATGCTTGCTAAATAACAAACTACCTCAGAAAGGCAGGGACATGTTCTGGGTGCTTCCCGCTTTTGCTTCTGAAAGCAGCTGGTGCTTCTTCAGAGACAAACACTGGTTGCAGCTGCATTTCAGGAAGATTTGAGTTTTAGGGCACAGCGTTGTAGCTTAACCCCTGAACTTTATGGGCTAAGAGAGGCTAAAGCTAATGGCAGTCTATGGGATGGGGCAGTCTCTTGCTTGGGGGCTCTGTCCCCCCACACGCTGCTCCCCATCTTTTCCCACCTTGAATAGGACTTAGGGATTCAACTGTAGTTGCAAATGAACTTTCTTTTTAACTTTAATTCAGTGTCTGCTAGATAACAGAAGACCTCTTAGAGGTTAGCCTTCCCAAAAGCTTCAATATAATGTGATATGCAGTAAACCTCCTTTAACTAAATGCAAAGAGAACAAACCGGAGGGAACCCTATTGATAAGACACTGACATAGAAAATCCATTTCCAAAGCCAGATCACTGACCCCAGTCAGAAAATTCAGCCCCACATACCGGCCGGCCGTGAATGCTTTCATAATGCAGCAGGGCTTTCTGCAGGGCCACTTTCTCATTAGCGATTTGGTCTTTGGTCATATCCTATATAAACACAGGGATAAGAAATGAAAGATGGAAAACATTTGTGAACACCCCAACTTCTTCATTTAGTCAAATAGATCTACTACTAAGGCAGGTTAAAAGAATCCCTGCACAGCCGCTCCCCCTGGCTCTGCCCAAAGTTTACTCAGAAAAGCCATTTCTGACCTCTTGCCAGCAGCACAAAGCAGCCGAATGGTCCCGGCTGCCTCATCTCCCACACGGTGGCGGCAGAGGCGAGCTCGCTACGGAGGAAAGCAGGGCTCCGGGAACGTGGGGCTTAGTTTAGCTGCCCAAGTGATGTCTATGGTTATAGGTTACACAGGCCTGCGGGTTTGTCTGTCTTTGATCCTTCTACCCCAGAGTCATCAAACTGCCATTAGCCTCACGAGGTTCCTTCTGTAATCTACAGAGCTGTCTGTTTTCGATCTCTAGTCAAAAACCAAAGTCCCCGCAGATAAAACACACTGCAGTCATTTCATCTATTACTGTAGAAGTGTGAGAGAGCCACAGAGGGGCTGCTTCCCACAGGGATCCCCGGGGAAGCCCTGTGCTGCCGTGCCCTGCTGGTTGCCAGGGCTTAGGGTCAGCTGTCCCCTGCAGGGCTGCTCAGAGACACTACACCTTAATGTCCTCTGGACGGCTGCTTTCCGCTCGCTTCTCCTGGAGCTTCCTCTGGATGGATTCCAGGGTGACTTCAACGCTGGGCTTGAGCGCTTTGTCTACCAGCTCCTGCTTCTTCTCATCCTCTTTTTCAAGTTGGGAACCGAAACTCTTGGGGAGTGTGTTACTTCGCTGCCGCATCCTGGGGGTTAGGTCCTCTTCAGATATCTTTAGTTTTGATTCTAGGTGAGAAGGTTTGGGGGTGGGGATGTATGAGAAGTAGTGTCTGCTGAACCCAAGTTATTTTTCTGTGATGTCAGTAACTGCTTAGCTATGTCTTTCTTTTCAGAGCATCTAATTATAGTATCAGTTGAAATCCCTGAGTCATTATGTAAAACCCCAAATAATGATAATGTCTTCCTGGATTATCTGGAATGTTTCCCAAACCCTAATTCCTGAGAAAGTTTTAGCCCATTAACAGCCGTGCTTTTGCCACCTCAGCTGTCACCACTCTCCCATCGGGCAGACATTTTCGCACAGTGCTACCCTTGGTGGGTAAAGATGCGTCCTGCTCTGACACTCAACTGGCTAATTTCTGCATGACTTCAACACCACATTTTCGCATTATTTAACTTCTATTCCATTCAGCTGTTTATAGGACTATCTCCTAAATGAGAGCAAGCTATTTGAGGGAAAGGGGCCAGGTGATTTCGAGATACATCTCTGTGTCCACAAGTCTCCTCCTAACGTCAAAACACATGAAGCCCGGGATTAAGCAGGTGTTTATAAAGTGTTGGCTTGAAACCATCATCCTCCTGTTAGAGATTTGCAGAGATGTGGAAGTGCTGCAGAATTTGCCTCTGAGCCCATCTGTTGTCCTAGGACTGAGACCAGGAGGAGGCACAGAGGCTGTCACCCTGAAGAGCATCTGCAGCCCTGGGTTACTCCAGCAGAGCACTCAGCTCAGGCTGAGGGACAGACTCGGCCCCTGGCTTGGTGTGCAGAGGACACGCCACAGGCCCTGATTGTCACCTACCTTTAAGTTGTTTCCGAAATTTGGCAAGGTCATTCGTCCACTTGAGAACCTCTGGATTGGCCGCTTTGTCACTGTGGGAAGGCTGAGAAAGGAAAGTCCAGAGTGATGTTTCCAGAGGGGCAGTGGAAAGAAGCACAGTGGGCACTTGTCTTTAGTTTATGTAGCAAGGCAAAGTTGAGTTCATCAGCATAAGAAATTAGCCATGATTAGTCAGGGCAAATTCACAACACAATTCATCGTGCTTTGTCATACTAGTTATTTTTCATGCCTCTAAATAACTCAGAAGCAAAATGCTGGGTCCTTATGATCGTGGGCTCCTATGGGCTGTCACCTTTGTGGGACTGAGGACATAGAGGGAGTAAAATGTGCCCACGACTGACCAAGCTCAGGACATAATCTTTAGTTATGTTCTACCCAAAGGCTTTTAACCAATGCTCTCTCCCATTCCTGCTCATTGATAAATTTATTAATGTACAGTTAAGTGTTCACTCTTTATTTTGCTAAGACAGTGTAAGAAAACTGGCACACATGGTGGTTAGGATCTATTAGGTTTTAGTCTCTGATGTCTATGTCTTTGTTTTGAGGTTCCCTAGAAAGCCCCTTTAACTCGTATTGCTTTCTGAGTTGCTGAAAGGTGGGCCCACTAGGGACAAGAGATACAGAGACATGTGGGACACTTACTCGGTACTTCCTCTCTTCTTCAAATCTGTCCTCGAACTTTCGGATCTTCTTTTTAAGACTCTGGATCCTTCGTGTGAGCTGGGCAGGTGTCAGGTCCTCTTGCTCATCGTCATAGGACCCCAGAGAGGAGCTTCGCCGCCTGTGAGGAGGCAGCTTGGGTCAGTCCCCTCTCAGAGCCATGACAGCTGGGAGGGGCCCTGGAGTGTGGGTGCCACTGGTGCACAGGATGAGAGTCAAACCTGCCCTGTCCTCTTGAATGAGAAGCTGATGGATTCATCCTGTAACTCTAAGCTATGTCCGGCCTATTAAGTGGTCTAACTTCCTGTTGCTCACATTTATGATTACTAAACGGCCACAGTTCAGCTGCAAAGTTCCTCTAAGTCCTCATAACCTAATGTTCAGAAAACTGCTAGCCACTAGCACCATTCCAGTCTTTTCTCCTGTTGTGGGGATGGTGCCTTTGCTTATCAGCAGCACAGAGCAACATACCTCATGAAAGAGTGGGAATTGGGGGGAGAAGGAGGCACTTCTGTGTCATTCAGGTACTGCCGGCTTTGCCCATAGGCATAGAAGCGAGGAGAGAGCATGGGGTCGCTGTCCTCCTCCAGAAGCTGGCGAATCAGGCACCCGGCCTGCGGGGAGAGGCGGGCTTCCTCAGAGTCAGAGTCTTCCCGCTGCCAGGAGGAGAAGGTAGGGATGGGCTCTGGAAAATAAAGGTGGTCGGAGGTCAGAGTGTCTGGCAAATGCCACTGCTCCCAAGGGTTCCTGAAGGCTTTAGGAGGGGTGCACTGAATGATTCCTCTTTTAGATCTAAGATACCCTGACCAAACAAAATCACCACCCTGTCTGACAGCATCCATGATGATGATGATGATGATGATTAATACTGGAGATTAAACCCAGGGCCTTTGCACTGAACCACGTCCCCAGCCCTTGTTTTTTGTTTTGAGACTTAGAGTTGCCCAGGCTGGGCTTGAACTTGTGATCTTCCTGCCACAGCGTCCCTGAGTGCTAAGATTTTAAGGGTGAGATATCACACCTGTCCATTAGCTACCTTTTAGGTCCATTCTCACTTGCTTTCAAAAGAATCTGCTAGGGCTACTCTGAGGAGCAGCCTGGCCACAGTAGGCTAACAGAACATGTCAGCCTCCCTGGCAGGTCAGTGAGGAAAACCTTCCCTGTGAGGACATTATGAACAAGAAAAGCAAGTGGGTCAGAGAGGGGGGGCACCTGGCACCCGGCCCCACAGCTACCCGTCCTTCATCGGTGCAGCTATGGGTTCACATTTGTCCAGTGAGAGCCCGTGGATGGAGGGTTCACAGCTTCTGGTCAGGTCATTTGAAAGTAAGCTGTTCTGTGTGCCTCTGCTTAGTGTGTGGGATTAGCACAGTTCTGGTTCACGCTTTTCACTTAAACTTAGAGGCTGCTCAAGACAGCAGTTAAAGGGAGAAGCACACATACATTATTCAAAACAAGAAAAAAAGAACACCCGACAGAGGACAAAGCTGTACAAATTATTTCCAGACAATCTGTAAGAAAAAACTATACTCAGCACAAAATCCTGACCCTTATTTTGGAAGGCAAGAGGCTGATGTTTATTTTTATCTTCTACAAGACCTGTCTCAATTTCTTCCTCCCTTTATTAAAAAAATAAGATCTAAAAGATTTTAAAGCCAGATTTCAGGTGATATATAGTGTTTCATTTGTAATACTCTGCACTAAAAAAAATTATGCTTTAGATTCACTTGTGGATTGGTGATTTACATAAGGCTGGAATTTGCCCAGGCTTAAATTCTGGATTTCTAGATATTGAATCATGGAACAATGGCTCCTTCAGCATGAAACTATAAAATGTATACAATTATCTTAAGTACAGTCAGCTTTTTATCTAAAAAAACCATATCACAATCATAAAGCAACACAGCTGGTAAAATTTCATTCAGAATGTAGTCTTGTGATCTCTTAACCTTGCCCATGCAGTCACACGGTGAAACATAAACAACCCCTCCCCTACACACATGTAGAGGCACACGTAAAAGCTGTCCAGATGATTCTAACACACTGCCAGGTTGGAGAACCACTGGTCCAACCCAGCAGGTCAAAGGAAACTGGAAACCCAAAGAAGTGAGAGGAAACACTTCATCAAGGTCAGAGCTGGGTCTGGAAGCCCAGTCTCCAGCTCCCTGGTCAGTGCTTCCAATCAGCATGTCCTAGGGCTCCATAATGTGACGGTGGCCTGAGATTTTTGAAGACCCTCCCCCATGGTATAATAGGGGAGATAAGCACATTAATCTTGAAAACCCTAACTTCATATGGAACGAAGTCCATAGGTTCTCAAAATTTAAAGTCTCAACTTATCTAGGAATACAGATACTATGAATATTTTGAAAAATGCAAGCAGTTGTTTAAGACAGAGGCTTCTTATCTGCTGAGGTTCCACAGGCAGGGACTGTGCTGGCAGCTGCGCTTGGCAAAGGCTGGAGGCGAACAGGAGGGGCCTCACCATCTACTTTATACCAGCCCTGCCTGCCTGTGCTTGGTAAGTTGTGGCCTTGGGTGCGAGCAGCTCAGATGTGCTAACACGAAAGGGTCACACCCGGATGGAGAGGTGAGGTTCAGAGAGGGTGAGTGGAAAGTAATCTCAAGGGAAAAATAAATCTGGTGCTAAATTGCAGAAAGCGGACCTGTTACACTGTCCAGTCTGCACCTTCTATTTTATGAGACAGCAGCAGTTTTCTGGCAGAACTAAAACCAACTGAATGAGGACACGGGAAGGGTTAAGATCGCTTAAACTGCAAGGCATGGGTAGCAACCTCTCCACTGAGCAGCAAAGGAGCAGAACAGCTGGGGGAAGGGCAAGAAACTTGGTAGGGACGGAGGGCTTTGGCAAAACAGCCTCACGTTGATAACGACACATGGCTGACATTTCTACGTAACAAAAATAACTGTTTGAGAGGTAGTACATTAGCTCCCTAACCCCTTGAATTTGTCTGAGTCTAGCAGAATATCTCTTTTAAAAAGGTTACTGAGCTTTAAGGTTTCAACACTGTAGTCTCTGTGTACAAAACATTTTGTAAAAAGAGTGCCCATTAGCCAAACATGTCCCCAATAAAAGATCAATTGAATTCAACATAAAATACTAATTGTGGAATTGAATGACTATTTGACACATGGTGGCTAACATGGGGTCATTTTCAAGTTTTCTTGTTTGCTTATACCACTTTATTTAGTGGCTTTACCCCTCCCTCCTTTCCTTTCTCTTTCTTTTTTGAGACAGGGTCTCACTATGTAGTCCAGGCTGACCTTCAGTTCCAGCAATCCTTTTGCCTCAGTCTCCTGACTTCTGGCATTACAGGTGTGTACATCCTGCCTAGATGTGGCTCTGTTCTTGGCTAGTCACCTAACTAGTCCTTTTCCTGGTGTCACCAGAGGTGTATAGGAAATACACAGTGAAGAAATAACAGCCTATAGGTGCCATTTTTCTATATGGATGGATGAATGTATTCACTTATTTAAAAATGAGAAATGTAACACCATTGTGAATTTCAACTTCAACAAAATCAAAACTAATGTTCCAGTACTAACCTGTATGTAAAATAGAAGTGAAGTTTCCTACTAGGCAACATGAAATAGTTACATGACTTCTCTCCTTTCCCCCCTTTCTTCTTATTATAAAGTCTTATAATTTAAGGATCTGTAGTCAAAGAAGCTATAAAATGACATACAATACATAGTTCAATGTAACTAAAAAAATCAATAAAACAAACTATTCCCACATGTGTGTTTGAAATGTTTTAAAAATGCAAGGCTGTCTCATGTTTTGATAGTTGGTACTCAAGTAGAACAACAAGGTGAGATCTAACTGAGAACAGCACGGCACACTGTGGCCGCTTGTATGTCCCGACCTTTCCTAACTGGGTGCTGGGAAATATTTTACATTGTCAGCAACTCATAGCAATGAAACAGATGCTACAGGAAAATTATTCAAAAGCGAAAGAGAAAGAGGTGAGGCTTCAAATCAGATTTCTATCCCAAAGCACCATGTCAGTATATTTTCACATCTAGACCAGAATTCCTCGGATGCAGTGATTTGGTTTTAGTCATTTGACTTGACACAAAGAGCTCTGGATGTAATAATGACACATCTCTCTATTAAAAATTAATCCAACCAGGGGAGCTGACCCTACAACAAGTCAGAAATAACAGAGATAAAAGCTGTATTCTTATTTCTCCTGGAGGAGTTCCAGCATAGACACCACAGCACACAGGCACACAAAAGAAACTCCTAGCAGAAGAGGGCACGGGCCTCAGAGCAGTGCCAATGTGGTCAGCGGGGCGCAGCCACTCCCTGCTTAGCTGAGGGGTCCACTTACTATAGAAAAGAAGACTGGCTATTGAGGTGATTTACTTCTAAGAAACCTGCACTGAATTAAGGGCGGTGCTTCCCACATTTCATCCCTCCTGTGTAACTCAGAGCCATTGCTGTTGGCCTGGTATCATAACCATCTCCCTCTGGGTGCTGCCAGGAGGTTCTGGCACATCCCAGACCTGGAAAGATACAGGGCCTACTGACATAGCTCTTTACTTTTATAAACACTTTTTTTGTGTTTCAAAATTCAACCTTACCATAATGGTGGGTGGTCCTATTCAATTGTTCAAGTGGTTTTGAAAACTACCAGATTTAGAAGGAACTTCAGCAGTCAACTTTATTATAAATTTACAAATCCTTGTAGGTCATGTATCTGCTTTGCCCCTACCTGCAGTTACTACCGGTCCTTAGTGGCTCTGCTTAAATCACTGATACATGTGCAGGCCAGGCCTGGGTTGAGGACTTTATCTAGAGGGAATATCCCCAGCCCAGCTGACTTTGATCCACGTGCCTACACATTTCTGTGCGGTTGCTTCATCAGTTACTAATTTACTCCCCTATCTGTCTTCTATCACTTGCACATCTCTGACAAAGCTATCAGCACCAAAGCTCTGTCAGTGGTCCAGCTGGAGTCTTTTCAAATGCAGCCCTTCCCAATTCAGAAGCTAGTAATACCACCGAAGACAGAAAGGAGGTTGGTGTGGTGAGATCTGTCCTCTGTAAATGCACGGAGGCCTGGTCCTTACTGATGCCTCTTCTGTGGTCAGAGCCATCTCCAGTCATTAGGTAGAACCAGGTTCCTGTTTTAAAGCAAATATAAGGCGATTTTTCCTGAAACTATGCTTGGAGATATTTATGGAAGACAATAATAATTAACAATCACATGCTAGGAACTCATACTGTGCTAAGCATATTTTAGTGCATTTAATCCTTACAAGTTTACTAAGTACACACTACTATATCAACTATTCATTATTATCTGCTGGTGTTATAACTAAAGATGAGAAAAAAGTAAAGCCGAAGGAGACAGGTTTATTAAGCTGCCTATAGAGCTGGTTAAGCAGCAAAGTCAGGATTTGAATCCAGGTGTCTGGCTCCTAATCCTCTGGTCTGCTGCCCACCAGGGTGCCTAAGCGACACTGCTTAGAAGGGGGCGTCAGCTACAAGTGAGCAGTCCGTAACTGTGAATCCTCATTTTGCCTGTTTTCATCTGTGTAATAGCAGGGCCCTTTGGAAGATCTTATAAGATTCCTTGCCTCTTCATGACTCTTTTAGAGAATTTTCAAAGTTACTGTCTAGAAGCAGTAAATGATGAGTGCAACATATAAACTATTTTATGACCTTTAAAAATGCCTTTCAAAATTAAGTTCATCAGAACCAAAATTAAGCAGAGCAGCTGAGACTTTAAACTCCAGTACTTCCACAACTGGTAACCTCCAAATCAAAACAAATTGGCTGCTTGCGAATGCTCTAGTTATGCAACTTTCAATAATAGAATAGGATGTCTGACTTCTATATTCATTTAACTTTGGAGAGTGAAAACTTTAATAATAATGGTGATGGTGTTATGTAGACAGCTCAAATAACGGCCCATAAACATAGCTGTATTGTGTGTGCACACACATATGTGTATGAGATAAACATGGTTAGTTATCTGCCGACAGCATTCGACACATTCCATAACGAGTTGTTTTTGTTTTTTGTCTTTTTTTGAGATGGTCTTGCTCTGCAGTTTAGGCTGGCCTTGAGCTCACTTTGTAGCCCAGGCTGGCCTCAAACTCACAGTGAGCCTCCTGCCTCAGCCTCCTGAGTGCATGTGCCACGACACCTGGCTTATATTGAGTTTTTAAGAGCTTCACTCTGCAGCTCATGGAGCCTCAGCTTTACTTTCCTTCTGCCCCAGGAAACAGAGAACATTACTTCCCATAGGAACGTCAGCCAGCAGCCAATCAGCAGGAGCTGCCTACCCAAGAGACCACGTTTCCACAGCCATGAGTGTGGACAGGCAACAAACCTGCAAACCCAGAAGACCAGTCACGCCACACGGTGGCTTTAAGACTGGTGATGGAAGCCTACAGATGGGAACTGGTTCACACATGTTTGGCTAATTACTATTTACACACACACACACACACACACACACACACATACCGTATTGGGTTCACACACAGTTTAAAATAGTGTACATTTTATTCTTTACTGGAAAACCACCATTTTGTTTGTTTTTTATTGAAGTTACAAAAAAATGGTGATGCTTTAGCAATCAAGCTTATTGCTCTCAAGCTGGGCATGGTGGTTCACACTTGGAGGCTGAGGCAAGAAGATCATTGTGAGGTTAAGGCCAACCTGGGCTACCTGGTGAGCTCAAGGCCAGCCTGGAATACACAGCAAGAGCCTGTCACAAAAAAATAAAAAATTACAAAAAACCCTAATTGCCCTCATTATTTACCTTTATGAAGAAATTTCTTTATTTTGACTATATTTGGCTGTTAGCACTATAATCTAAGTTGGAAAATTAAAATACGTGATTTTAAAAAGTCACTGAGAGCAGTAACCAAGTAATCAAATGACCCTGATATAAGTCCAGGTAGATTTTTAAGATATGCAAGTTCAACAGCAAATGTAGTAATTTGAAATTAAAGAGTCATAGCAATTTCAAAAATTATAATGATAACCAATTCACATTTCCAAATTTATTTGGAATGGGATACACTCTTTTCCAATAGCCTATTGTTTTGTTTGAGGCAGGGACTTGCTATGTAGTTCAGGATGGCCTTGAACTTGAGTCAATCTTCCTGCCTCAGCCTCTCTCATGCGTGTGCTAACATTCCCGGCTTTCCAATAGCCTTCTAAAGAAAGTTATATCTGGATTTCCAAAATAAAATGTTTGTTCCTTCGCATTAGTATTTATGTGAAGAAAATTTCTTTATATTATATAATGAAATAATTTTAAGGAAAGTACAAATTAGCTTTTAAATACTCTGGAGAAAACTTTTTAGCTTTATGTCAGCTGCTTTAAGTATGCTGGGAGATTATGAGTTTATGATTAACTAAGATAAAAATAAACAATCCCTTTCAGGAGGACAAGAATGTGACTAATTTGAATTCTGACCCCAAATTGTAGGTTGTTTCAGAGCTTCATGGCAGACAGAAATCACTAATACCCAGATATAACATTTATTTAGATTATTGCTTTTAATTTTTTTACTTTGGGCAATAGTGACTACTATGAGACTTTCTGGGGTGAGAAAAGTAGGTTGTTTCAGTATATGAATTAAAAACACATGTACTGTTTCAAAGCACATACAAATAAAGGAACAAACAGTACCTAGAAATATATGTCACAAATTAGAGCTGCTATGTGTTTTTGTTCAGTGAATGTACTGGGAGTTGAAAGGGGCTGACACCGTCTCAGATCTACTGCCTAATTATATGAAAAGAACTGGAGCAGGTTTCTTTTCCCTCCTTATGGGAGGGAAAAATAGAACTAAGAGTCTGCCCTGGATGCCAGGAGCTTACCAGGTTCTCTCTTCCACTGTGTGGTCTTTTCAGGGCCTTTTGATCCTTCCCCTAAGACCATTCATGCAAAGAGTACTTCTTGGTTAAAAGAGGGAGGAGGGGGAAGGATAGAAAAGGAAATCCAGGTGCTGAGGAAGACTACTTCTCCATAGCTGTGACCATCTGCTAAGTCACCGTGTTAAGTCGTTGCACTGTACTGAAATCAGGCGCAAAACTCTCCCTGGTTGTTGCTTCCAAACACACACCGTAAAGGGGCCAGCAGGCATTTATTTTAAATATACACCAATGAGTGTTTGGAGGTAGACAGAGGCATAATGCAAAAGCAAGTGGCTTGATAAGACCTATACACTGTCCTCCCTGGAGCAGCTTTGGTCAGGTTACCCTCTTTTTCTTCTAAGTAAATTGCTAACGTTTTCACCAAAATTTCCCAGAACAACAAATCCAAACCTCTGTGTTACAGGTTTTCCGTAAGAAGCATTTTTATTCAGTGTTTTCTTTGATAAGTAAATCCCTCAAGTTTATTAATCTGCATTTAAAAAAAAAAGGACCCATAAAAAATAAACAGATGCAAAAAAAGACGCAAAAAAACAGAAGCAAAGCAAACCAAAACATCTTTCTTGAAAAACAGGAAGATTTTCTGAAGGCAGTAGGTGGCTGATGTGTAGTAGCGGGAGATCAGGTGCACAGAAAAGGAAATACTAAATGTACTCTACTGGGTAGTGCTAGAAAGAAAAGACACACACATCAGCTCTCTCGGTGAGTTAAAAAGAAAAAAGGGGACTGCATTGTGACACTGTGACAGAGGGCAAGAGCATTTTCTCTCTCAGACTGCAAGCACTCTGGGCAAGGCTTAACGTGACACATTTCTATGCCAGGTGAAGGATCTCCATCATTTACAAACACAGTTACTTCTACATGCAGAGCTCCCCCTTTTACCCACGCACACATGCATGAGGCCACGGCCCCTCCTACATGCGTATTTACACACACTTTTCTGATGCTAATTCTCCCAGTGACAAGTGGCAGCAGGTCACCTACCTTCCCAGCTCTTCTCATCACACAATGCAGTCAGGTCCAAATGGGGCACTTCGGAGACAAAGCTCTCCTGCTGGGCGTCAGCATCTTGATTTCTCTGCTGTTTGCTGTCGGGTATACTGGGGTGCTCCTGAATCTTCATCGTGGGGCTCTGCAATAACAGCACAGTGTTCCCAAACAGCTACTGTTCATCAGAACCCAGTGATTTCCGCAGCAATCTCACTGCTTCTGGGTGAAATCTCTCAAGCCACAGCTGCTAACGTACCCAGCACGGAAATCAAAATCATGGCTCGGTGCCCCCCTCCCCCCTCCGAATATGAGCTGGCCACTCTCATGCCCAAAGCAACTGTCCATCTGTGCTCCTTTAACTTTTCTTCATTGAGAGAGACAGGATGATTTTCTCAGGCTGCTCCTCCTGATAACTGCAGGCAGCTGACAGTCTGGATGATTACTGACTACGGTCAGGAATGAGGGGAAGGAGTTTGTGTTTCCTTAAAGGAGCAAGGCTCTCTAGACTGTAAATAACAACAGAAAAGCCAGTGGCTGCTGTTGCTAAGGCTGGAGCAGAAACACGATGTCTTGCACGCAGACTTCTTTCCCTTAGGTAAACAGCACTGCGAGGGCAGGAGTGGAGGCTGGGGACAAACACTCCCGCGGGCTTAGATCAATTACGTAGGGCGAGCCGCACATTCCCAGATTTCCTGTGGTTGTTTTCCCGCAGAGTATGGGGTGAACAACTATTTATGGAGGAGCTCTGGGCATTAGAGCATTGTTGTGCAAATTCAAACAGCACAGGGCTCTGGCGCCCCATCTCAGCGAGCAGCACAAAATACAGACCTTGGGAGGGGGTCCAAAGTTAATGGGGAGCATGGCTTTCCCCCCGTTTTGTAAAAAGCCAAATGCTAGCAAGTCGGTGATGCATAATTTGTGTTACAAATAAGCAACTCACTTATTTTCCTACTATTCATCTATTTTGAATACTAAATATTTGGCTACTCTTGGTTTTGCTCCTCGGTGGCACCTACCCCAGTCTAGGAAATCTGATGGGTGGGAAAATCCTCCCCGGAAGGCTGATATTCAAGCTATGTGCCTTTGTGTTTTTTAAAAAAGCACTGAAATTAATTCTGTTGCGCTGAAATTCTCTTTTTAGCTTCCTCTTTGGCAGACGGTAAACCAAGCCATTGTCACTCTTCTTGCTCTCAAACATTATGAACAAAAATCTATTTCTCTAGTAGCACACATCTGTACAAAATATTTTCTTTGGGACTAAATGGAGATTTATTTTAGCAAGTACAATATCATTATTTGAAAAAACTGAGAACATCTGGAAATCATAAGTGAATTCATTAATGTAAGCGAAATGTTCTTAGGCTTAAAATAAAGCTCTGTTTAAGGCTTTCTGCTACTTTTAATAGCTATCCAACCCACTCTGAAGTCAGCAGGGGGATGAGCAGACAGCAGTTTTACTATTACATTTCCATGAAATAATGCACGAGACGTGTATTTTCTTTGCATTTAGGATAAAAAGAAACATCAGTTAGGTCAGGATAAGCTACTAAAGTCAGATGGAAACATCAAGTCAATCTGGAGCTTTAAGACATTTAAAAGATGCTGCTTGTTTATGTCACAAAAACTATGTTTTCCTCGAGCTGAATACTAAATGGACAAGGGTTGGATGCCCAAATCTGGTGCACAGCTTTTTAAAAATTACAGGGTCAAGAGGTGAGCAAGTAAATGTGTGTGTGTGTGTGTGTGTGAGAGAGAGAGAGAGAGAGAGAGACAGTGTGTGAGAGAGAGAAATAGAGAATATTACACAGTAATTAAACATTTCTCAACAAAGATTTAGGTTTCTAAAGATTGTTATACTCAGAGACATCAAAGGAAAGAAGACAAGACGTGTGATTTCATGTATAAAGTATGGTAGTTTGTGTGTAAGAAGCCTGTATATTAAGTCATTCAAAGTGTGATGCCAAGGAGAAGACATAGGACCACGGGTGCTGCGTTTGCAGTGTGGCGCTGACATCTGCTAACTGCCCTCCATGAGTCTAACCTCGCAAGGGGCTGTCAGACCAGAGAGAAGGTAAGCAAGGCTGGGTGCCTGGAGTGTGAGACACAAACCAAAGCCATCATTCTGTTACCAGGCGGCACCTTATTAAGATGAATGGAAGAACAATGCCAGGCCCAGAACTGCCAGAGGCAGGAATGGGAGAGCAGGCAGGAGGAGCTTGTGTGAGGTGAAGCAGGCTACAGCAGAGGCCGGGACACAGTTTTCAGTGCATGGTGAATAAAGGCCAAGGAACAGAGCCACCAGGGCACCTGCTGCTAACCAGCAGCGGCTCCTACTCCAACTGGGGGCAGATAGGTGTGGCCTGCGAGGGGTCGGGGGAGCAGGAGAATATGTGGGGACAGGCAGGAGGGTGTGCCACCTCAGGCACTGTGACAAGAGGCTCAGGGTGGCCAGACCTTAGGACAGGGCAGGAGGATGGCAGAAGATAAGGGTGTCAGGCACCTGTGAAAGGCCTCGTGTACTGGGCTTAGCAGTTGACAGTTATTTCTAGAGCAAAAGGAGATAAGGTTCAAACAGGGTGACCTGCACAGTTCTTGCTGCTGCCAGAACTCATCCTTTGCCGGGTTGCCCACACCCTTCGAGACTGCTGTACCATACAGGAAAGCATTACCGCTATTTGCTTATTTGTTTTTCCTACTGGACCATCAAGGTTAGTATGTCAAGGGCAGTCTCAAACACTGAAGTGACTTTGATTTAAGCTTTTTTCTTTGCAAGTCTATCTGCAGTTAAACTAGAGAATAAATAATGTCACAATTTTCAATTTAGATTCTTCTACTGTGAAGTCACTCACCAAACCCTTGTCAAAAACACTGCCCCACAGAAAAGCATTCTGAAATAAAGAGCGCTTGGCTCTCAGAGGAGACTATATGGTGGGTACACAAGGATGGGTTTTGACAGCACCTTCAAGACCTTTGAACTTTCCCTCGTTTTGCTCTAACCAGGTTGTCTCAAAGATTACATGAAAACCACGTATGAACAGGACATACATGTATGACCATGTATGTAACAGAAATGCTATTCCCATTTCTGCTCTCTTTCTGTTGCCTCCTCATTCATTTGGCAAGGACTTATTAAACACATAGCCTTTCTAGGCACCAGAACTTGGGACTGACTGAACATGTCACCGGACCCAGTATGGAGGACAGCCCACTGTCATGTGCATCACAAAAGAAAAGCACAGTGTGTGAGGGAGCAGTACAGGCTATCTTTTTGTATTGTTTATTTGAGACAGGGTCTTACTATGTAGTTCAGGCTGGCCTTGAACTCACTATGCAGCCCAGGATGGTCTCCAACTTGGGGCCATCCTGTTGCCTCAGCTTCCCGAGTGCTGAAATCACCAGTGTGTGTCGCCCCACATGGCTATTATTTGGTAAACTTTTATTTCATTCCTTTTCCCTCCCAGCACAAAATATGGACTAGTGGCCTGAAGGTTTACAAGAGCCAGGAATGATGGCACCTGAGAACGTGCTGGATAATGCAGTTGGCGCGGGAAAAACCCACAGCGTTAACCACAGGAACCATAAATATTTACTGTCTGGCCTGACAGTAAATGAACACGGACATAACAAATTTCCAAAACTCATGTGAACTGCAAAGGGTCGGTAGTCTTTGGCAATTACTGATGGAGATGCTTCTCAGGGCACATCAGAACTTGCATTTGGGCCTTGTGGTAATTAATTTAATTCTCAGTCTTGATTAAAAAGCCTCAACTTCTCCTTTTTCTCTCCTTTCTATTTTACTCCCTCCCTTCTTTCTCCTTTTTCTTTCTTTTGAAGCAGGATTTTAAAAAGGGAAGTAGTCTTCTATGTTTATGATGAATGTCTTGTTTGTTATCAAAGGTATGCTTCTAAGCACTCTTAAGCAGTGGGTTTAGAAGCATGAAGAATGTAAAAATATCTTGAAAGAATTTAACACTTTATTGGCCATATAATTCTGACAAAATGACCTCGATCAGATAATATCAGAAATGGTTAAGATTCTAACTGGTTTTGCTTCCTTGGCAAAGAGGTTCACTGTAAGGTTATTGTTTGACTATTCTAGATATTATGTGAAGCATAAATATTTTCACAGTAGAATAACCTGGAAGGAGCTGAAGAGTAAGATATAAACTCTACTACAGGCAGAATTTTGAAAATGTATTTTCCATGATTTAGAACCTAAGTGTTGCTAGCTATAAGGCTGACCTCTCTTCTAGATTCTTGCCGTTGTTAAAGAGTTCAGAAACAAAGGGACAAGCGCTCAGGTCTCCTGGTGCCCCGGGAGCACGTGCTGGGCTCTTTCTTGTTATCTCATTTCATGCAGCCAGATGTGGTGTTTTACTGACACACCAGCCATGCCAAAGCCTCCCAAAGAAACTACTTTCACTTGTGGCATTTTTGAAGCAACTTATTGCTTTTCATTGTAATGTGTCATTAAACAAATTTAAATCCTAACCACATAAAAAATAGAAATGGGTAGCTCTCACTGGCCAGTGCCCATCTGAGAACTCAATATACCCTCTTTTTAGATAAGATTAGTTGCATAATTAAAAGAAATTAAAAAGGCATTCAAAAAGGGGGTAAGTTTATATTCACTTTCAACGTATGCCTTCAAACAAAGCACAGTGAAAGCCACACCCCGATTATTTAAAAAATAAATATCAGTTTTGAGGCTGAAGGCCAGCTCCTCCCCTAAGGGGAACAGTAGCCACAAAAGGAAAGAAAAGCCCACCTGTCCCCAGTGGCTGCCACCTGCTCTGTCCTCTTATATGAATCTGAGAGTTACAAGAAGAATTTTCAAGGGTAGTGCTAATGATAGTAAATCTCTCATAGTGAAAAAAGAAATTAGAGAAGCCACTATGCTTATTCGTAGTGAGCGCATAAGCTGTGCCACCTCAGTTTGATGCTGTAGAAGACTTGGAACAAAATGAATACTAATTAAATAGAATTCTGGAAAGGGTAACCAAAATCTAGACTTATTTTTCATCTCTGACATTAAGGAATTACAGCTGTTTTACCAGAAAACCAGATTACTATTTGAATGGTATAATAAGTTTTAGGAAGGGCTGTGTATATTACAAAGTAAGGAATTACAACACACTCAGATAAGGCGGAGAGATTTAAAAATGAAAAACAGAGCTTTTCAGTCTTTCCTGAATAACAAAAGATATTTCAGTGAAAAGAGCGCGCGCCCTCATGACCGAAACAACCCCATCTTGTGGAGTGGTGTCTCTCCCTTTGGGCATAGCTGTGATGGGAGTGGAGATGTGATATGGAAGCTGAATCTAGGTTCTAACTCACCACCTAATTTTATCTCCTAACTGACGTGGATTACAATGATTATTAATAGTCAGTGCTTCAGGAGTGCCAGCTGCGAGCGGGGCACTGATTGGTGGCTGCGCATGCAAGAATAGCACCTGGCACACGGAGCGGGACTTGAGATTCTTTCCCCATGATTCACCCACTGCCACAGGAGCTGTCTACCAAAGGCCTAGGTAAACTGGGTTCAGCATGAATTTAGTTTGGTTGCCACCTGGAATTTATGAGTTGACATCCTGGAGTTCATCCTCAAAGCTTGCTCTAGTCCCTTCATCTCATAAAAGATGACAGGCATAAAAGGAAAGAACTGAGACCTCCTTAGGAGGTTGGCAAAGCAATATTCTTTAAAATAATGTTCAATGGCATCTTGAATAGGTGCCTGCTGCGTGCAGAGGAAGATGACCAAGAAAAGATAAGGAAAAAAGGCTTGGGCTTTTTGAGAAAACCCAAAAAACTGTCATGAGGAAACAGGTTTTTTTAAAAAAGACACCTAGAGAAAAGAAAAGCATGTCAGCTTGGGGCTACCGCCCCTAGAAGGAAGCATAAATGAGCTGGAAATAGATGAAAGAATTGTTTCCAAAGCTGGGAAGTCAGAGAGAGGGAGCATTTCCTTCCTATTATCTAGGATAAAGAAGTGTACGTGACAGGAGTTTAATAGAGGAAATATCAGGCATCTGCAGTATTAGCCTGTGTGTGTGTGTGTGTGTGGTCACTGATTTCCAGTAATTTCATGCAAAGTTTAATGTGGGTGTGCAGCTTGCAGAGTCTGCAGTGCTGGGGGGATCTGGGGCCTCATGCATGCTAGACAAGGGCTCTACCACTGAGTGAACCCCAACCCCAGCATTCAGGTGACTCATCTGTTAGACTATAAAGTTTCATGGGAGCAGGGACTGTGCCTGTCATCAACGCTTGGTCCTTCCACAGAATTTGTACCCAGTGGAAGATAATACATGTTGCTAAATCCATCAGTGAACTATGCCAACGTCCCATAAACACTAAGGGTCATTTTAGTGCAATAGTTCTCTACATGATTAATATATTAAGAAAGAATTTTAAGAATGGGTTGATAAAAGCTTTTAATTTTTGCAAAAAAAAAAAAAAAAAATGAACCTGCTAAGAGATTCAAGCTATGGTTGGCAGAATTTGAAGAATGAGATTAAATTTATATACATGAACTGAAAGTGAGGGCCAGTGTGCTGAATGAAAGCAAGAGAAACCAAATATGTGGCTCTGTGTGGGAACACCCCAGAGGACCAGGCAGGAGCCAAGAGAGCAAGTGAAACTTGAAAGCACACATGATATAGGGAGTAGTTTATTTTTTCTCTATTGTTTACTTGAACTGAAACACAAAACAGAGAAAATGAATTGGATTAAATAACTCAAATTGAATTTGTTAATCTGAAAATTAGTGAGAAAGTCCCTGTGTTATGGTTTAGATAAAAAATGTCCCCCAAAAGAGTGGTTAGATCATGAAGGGATAAGACTTATCAGTGATTTCATCCACCAACGAGTCCATAGCTACATGTGCTGTCAGGAGGTAGGCCCGGTTGAGGCGCTTCCTGAGGGCATGCCCTGGAAGGGTGTGAGATTAAATTTACATACATGAACTAAAAATGAGTTCTCCTCCACTGCTCCTCCCCACTCTCTCTGCTTCCCAGCCACCATGATGTGAGCAGTTGCCCTGTGCAGAACCTCCACCATACCTTGCTGCCTTGGAGCTGGACAATTACACACCAAATCTTTAAAACCATGAGCCGAAATAAACCTTTTCTCCTTCAAGCTGTGGGTGTCAGGTATTTTGTCCCAGTGATAAGGAAACTGACTGAGACCCCCTATGACCATTAAACCTATTACTTCACGTATTTTGATCACTTAAAAATACTCTCCTTCTGTTAGAAAAATCAAACCAGCACCTATGGCTTTTTGTTTTATTCCGTGGAAAATCTTAAGAGAAATCCCCATGCTATTAAAGTTTATCTTCACAAGCAAATGTAGTAATTTAAAAAGTAAACTTCTCAAAGAATCTTTACATCTTGGCATTTGTCTTTCTATCCTATCCAGACACAGTCCTATCATTTCACCGTCTCTAAGGCCATGTTGGTGACATTCTGCACACATCCATACTCAAGGACATGGGGACAGCCCACCACAGCCACACGTTCGTTACTCACCTCAAAATGCTGGGTGTCTCCACCATCGCTTTCACTTTCTTTGCTATAAACAATAGCAACAATAACAAAATATCACAAAATGTCCATTTTTATGACAGTGCCTTTCATCCATTCATATCACAACTTCAGTTATTTTAAAAGTGGGCTGAATATCTCTAAGTAAACCCCTTACAACATTCAAAAGCAAAACAGAAAAATAACCTAGAAGCACAAACATGAGCATTTGCCTTGTAGACTTCTATTCTAAGCACTTTCCTTGTCAACATAGAATCTTTATTTTCATTTTTTTGGTTCTTATTACTCACATAGCATTAAATGAAAACAATCTTGTCATACCCTTGAAAACAAAGCGGGGAGAAAATTTTAGTTACCTTTCCTCAGACATCAGCTCAGCATCATCAGCTCCAGTCCTGTCATTTGATCGTGAGGAATGAAAACTTTCCATATTCTGTAACAGAACAATTACCGGTTGCTTAATGGCCTGTAAGAAACATGTAACAGCAGACTCCTTTTTCGAAAGTAAAAAAATCAGGTAACATGTAGATAGGAACTAATTATAGTGCCCACATTTCTATCTTTGTTAAAACAAGTAACATTGTGACAGTTTTCTGCTTACATAAAGTTGCACATTGAATTTTATCAACCCTTTAATAAAGATAGCTGGTAGCGTGATGGAAATGGCCAGCGTTCCTGTGAGGCCTTCATCAGGTATTATGCACATCGGACAGCTAAGCATAGCAAAACTCAGCTAGTCAGAGACTCAGTGTGGCTTACAACTAGAATGGAGGAATCTAAATCTTGAATGAAATCAGAAATTGATGTACTGTGTATTGCTTATTTGTTATGTTCATTGAATACAGTCAGTATGACCTGGGATAATCTACATCTATGTCTATATGTATATATCTCATATCTACATTGTAAAAATGTTCATTAAAAATGTAAGTAATTAAAAAACCCTTCCATAATATTTAATGTTAATGTTTATATTAGTGAGGGTGCACAAAATATAAATAGAAAACTCACTTCAATAGTATATGTTTTAGGCCAACAAAATGGGCTTGATGTTTGTAAGGGTTTTTTGACTGCCCCCTGTGAATACAGCCAATGTTTTCTAAAAATAACGCAGAGAACTAAGCACAGAATGAGTAACTCATCCTCATGAAGGAAGATTAAGTGTGCTCTTATTTGCTTATTTGTAAATTCAGTAGACTAAAAACATGGCTGTCTTCAAAACTTGGACCTGAATTTCACTAAGCACAGAGATTCAACCTCTGCATCAGAAGGATATTAGGTCCAACCCACTTACCGTGTGTCATCAAAATAAAGAACACATATCCACCTACATATAATAACCTACCATTATGAAAACACTTTCAAAAGTCACAAGAATTCCATGAAACTGGCATGTATGAAAATCTCTATAAAATAAACATATATCACAGTGAGAAGCTAATCTTTGGCTTGGTAGGTGAGTGAATTATTCATTTATGTTGGCTTGGTCAATTTGTATGGGATCCGTCAAAGAATGGAAACAAGGGAGACAATACAATTAATAGTCTTGACAGAAGCTTTGGAGTCAGATTGATTGGCTTCGATTTCTGGATCCATCAACTGCCAATTCTATGACTCCATTTGAGCCTCAGTTTCCTTAAATGGAAATGGTACACTACCTGCCATAGAATTAAACAAAATAATAACATAAAGCTCTAGAGTCATGCCTGGTATACTTAATGAGTATTGGTTGTTACTACTATTTCTAAAGGTATGAAACCTCCAAAGAATATATTTCATTATTTGTCCACAGGTAAGACAGTCCCAGGAATTTAAAAGACAGTATCTGTGTCTGCTTATTAGAATGCTAAGCATCGATTTACTCACTTAGAAAATTCATACAGCTAAATAGTGATTTCAAAGGTCAGTCTGAACTGCATGACAAGACCCTGTCTCAAGAAACCAAAACCAAACAGAACCAAACCAAAACAAAACAAAAAAAGAGAAAACTTATATAGCTAGATAATTTTAGAGAAAATCTGAGAAAAAAGTTATGACAGTATTCAATTGTATTTACGTCTTTACAGTTTGAGTTAGAAAAGTCCCTTATAACTGGGTTCCAGGATACTGGAGCATAATGGCTCTTATTACCTGAATGTGACCTTCCTCATATATCTGTGACAAAGAATCTTTGTTCCCATTAGTAATCTTTAATAGATTATCAAAATCTTTAGTGAAAGATCTACTGCAATAGTATTAGGTTTTCCTAAAGCTCTGAAACATGAATTCCTAGGGAAAGTATAATCTTTTCATATAATTTCCAAACAGTGCTGGTGAAATGGACTGTGTTTTTAAAATTATATGTGAATCAGTGTTTTGGAAGAAATAAACATTTTCAGATTAAAGTTATGGAAAAATCAGAAATGAGAGTACAGAAAATAAACCAAAACCGCATTCTACATTTAGAAATATTTCAATTACAAGCTAATAGAAGGCTAACTTTTCTCCTGAACAAAAAGAAACAAAATATAGTGATACAGATTTTTGAGAGTTATAGAATAGTTACATTACACAATGGATTTGCAAAAAGCACTTTTAAGATGTGAGAATTTTTAGTGGAACTCAAGGGTTAGAACAAATAAGTACTGACTTTGTCAACTCCCTCCCCTCTTTTAATGTTCAGCCAGATGTTTAAGAGCTCCCTAAGGATCCCAGCCTTTACAGATGTAATTTACAATGGCTGGCTTTCAATATCATGCAATATTTTTTCCTTAAAGTTCTACAGCCATTTCTTCTCTCATTGTTTCTCCGGGCAGGTGAAACTGCTGCATAACTCTCGTCTGGGGTCCCGAACCCTGCACGAGGCACACGGAACCCTGCACATTGCTGGGTTGTGCCAGGGGCCTCTGAGCAGGGTGTTAAACCTGGCCAAGTCCTCCTGAGTTTTCAGAATGAAACTGACCAAGGTAGTGAAGATCTGCTATGTTAACAAAATTACTTATTTTCACAGAGCACAAAATACCTTATAAATTCTAATTTCTATGCTCTGACTAGGGTTTGGGGGCAGATAAGATAAAAGGATTAATTTTGATTTCCCTGAGATGGGGGAAGGGGAAAATATAGCATACAGGCTAAAACAGCATAGAAACACAGGCTTCCTCTGGATAAGAAGTATGCTACTGGACTTTCATATCTGCTGCAGCTGCTAATGGATTTATCCTTTGACAAAATATGTACACAATGCATTTTGAAGGTTTGGAATGGTTTTATTTCCCAAACCCATTTCTAGGTGTGGTAGAAATGTAGTACATTAGTGTTTTCATTTTTTAAAGGTAACATAATAGAACTCATAAAAGTGATTTATTGCATTAACTTTTAATTAAGATCTTTTAAATGTAGTAGGTAATTTTTAAAAAATAGCAAAGAAGAACCAGGCACGATGACTCACACCTGTAATACCAGCTGTTTGAGAAGCTGAAGCAGGAGGACTGCAACCTTGAGGGAGCCTAGGAAATTAGTCAAACCCTGCCTCAAAAGAATAAAATAAAATGGGCTGGGGGTGTAGCTCAGTGGTATAGACCTTGCTTAGCATGCATGAGGCTCTGCGATCAAACCTCAGTACTAACAAATAATGTAAAGAACAGATTATGACTTTAAGTATAATGCAGTGAAATTACTTCTTGTATTATAATTTTAACCAGATAAAGTTTAGTTTACAATCCATAAAATTCTGACTCACAGAATTCCTCTCAGTGACTTTCAAAACACTGATGTGCTATGATATATTATATTTTGATAATTTTGGGGTGTGAAAAGAAACTGAATTTTAAAAACACCCTCCTCAATTATAAAGATAACCTTTAAATTCAAGAGGAAAGCTTTGATAAAGCTAGCTTTAGGCTGTAGATTTATGAGTAATTCTTTTGCCCTTCTCCGTGTTGGCATTGAAAGCCAGACTCAAAACCTGTTTGACCACTGACTGGAGTACTTGAAGATAGCTGGAGCAAAAACAAATTTGTCTTCTAAAACTGTAAAATGCTGACAAAGCCTTTATAGAGGACATAGAAAAAGATACTTTCTCTCATTAGACAAACAGGTCAGACTGAAGGCCAGAGCAATGCTGTTAGTCAAAACAGGTTCATTATTCTAACCTTGAGCTCTGAAAAGGAGAATATTTAATACAGTCATTAACAAAGGAACAGTGGCAGGTGTGAATTTTTTTTTTTTTACCCCTTTGTATATTTCACATCTTACTACTTAAAAGTGTATAAGCCAGTCCACATTTAAAAGAACTACTGGTGTTATGAGAGAGAACCATTCCTAGTGGTCCAGTCAAACTGTCCTAGCTCTTCCAAGTAAAGCAGGGGACAAAGACCTCTGTGAGTGCAGGCCCAGGGAGCTGGCCACTGAGGCCAAGGAGATGGCCAGGGTCAGGTGATCATCAGCCGCAGGACAGAGACCTCTCACACTGATTGGTAGCTCAGCACCACTGGCTTCAAAGCCCAGAGTGACCTGTGGTCTCTTGGTCTCTGCTGGTCATCATAGCCTCTAGGGGCAAGAGGACCAAGTGCCCGCTGTGGACACCCCACACCTGCAGAGGCTTGTGGAGGGCACATTACAGCCTCCTCTCTGGTTGTAGTGTGGGCAGGTGAGGCCACTGGAGAGCTCCTGTCTTCAGTCTCTCTCTTCTCATTCTCTCTTGAGAATGGCTTCTGCTTCTGTCCTGCTACCAGCTTTGGTCCCACTAAGATCACAGTGAGCCATACCATCCTCTACTTGACCTTTCATCTGACCAGCTTTCTCTGTGAGACACTGGGTTATGTGGATTCAAAAAACACCAACTTCATGTTTCTTTGGCTTTTGTGTCTTGTGTCCTTATGTCTCTTCTGCTGGCTTCTCATCTCCCCTTCCTCTCAATGGTGGCAGGTTGTAGGGCCCACCACTGGCCATCCTCTACCCTACACTTGCCCCCTCAGCTGTCTCCTCCAAGTACCGCCTTAAGTGGCATCTAAATGCTGCTCATGTGGATACCCTCCCTGTACTTTGGGCTCTCTGATAGCTCCTCTTAAATGTCTAATAGGCAGCTTTTTCTTTACACGTCCAAATCTGAACCCAGGATACCATTCCCCAAAGCCTCTCCCTTCCTCATCTCAGTAAAGTAGCAACGCTAATTTTCAGCAAGGCCATGCACACTGCCTCTTGTACCAGCTTAGTTCAAACCATCATTTCAAACCTAGAAATGACAAGAGCACCCAAACCAGTCTCCCTGTCTGCTCACTTTCTGTCAACACTTGGCACAGCAGTCCCATGGCATTTAAGGAAGTCAGACTGCCATTCTATCTAGCACTCTCCACTGGCTTCTCCTCTCCCCCAGAGTAAAGGCAGAGTCCTTCCCATGAGCTGTGAGGACTTGTCTCTTCCGCTTTCCTTGCCACTGGCTCTTCTCACTCTCCCTCCCACACTCTTCCGCCCAGTGCCGTCTCCGGGCTCCTCACACAGTCAGTGGCACCTGGGGCCTGGGGCCCTGTGGCTCTGTCTGTACAGCTTGCTTCCCTGCTTCCTCTTGGTCTTCACACTCAAAATGCCAAATTCCAGGGCATTCTCTGACCAGCTGATTCCAATTGCATCCTCTGCCCCTCAAAATTCCCGTCACCATTCTCTGCTTTATTTTCCTTCTAAAAAGTCAACCCTATTTCATACACTTTATGCTTTCCTTGTTTAACTTAATCATTGTCCGTTTCCCCCATAGAAAGTAAGCCCCAGGAAGGCAAGAATTTGTGCCTGTTGTTCTCACTGCTACATCTCTGAGAGTTCAAATATCTTTTTGGTACACAGAAGGTATAGAACTATGAATATATCCTTTTCCTTTTCTCTTTCTTTCTTTCTTTCTTTCTTTCTTTCTTTCTTTCTTTCTTTCTTTCTTTCTTTCTTTCCTTCCTTCCTTCCTTCCTTCCTTCCTTCCTTCCTTCCTTCCTTCCTTCTTTCCCTCCCTCTTTCTCTCTTTGTTTTTTTTCCCCTGGTACTGAGAATCGAACTCATGACCTTGAACTTGCCAGGCAGGTGCTGTGCCGCTGAGCTGAACCCCCGGACCCTCTTTCTTTCTTTTAGCTATAAAAACAAATGTTTGGCCCAAGTGTAAAGGCCTTGAAATGGGGTTGGGAAAGGTTTTGGAGGAGGGCTGGGGAAAGTAAAATTAAATGGTTAAAAATGAGTAGGAAGTTAAGATGCACAACAACTTTAGCCTCTAAGTACCAGTCACTGTTACGAATCCTGGCTCCTGTTTTGTGGTCACCTTGAAGATTAGATGTTAAAGTTCATAGAATATGAGAGTTAGGAAAGATCTTTGAGAATACATAGATGAAGAAGCTCTTCCTCTAAATTACGCTGGCAGGGCTTAAGTTATTCATGGCAACAAAGCCAGGATCCACAGTGCCCTGCTGTGCGAATGCAGAACCCAGCAGCCGATTGGGCAACACCTTCACACTCACAAGACCAAAATGGAAGAGTGGCCCCCGGCCCAGGGCTCCTCAACAGTGACTCTTCCCATGGTTTTGCCAGTCAAACACATATTCTAAGGAATAAATGTGTTTTCCACTTCTTTAACTCTAACCTAGCTAACTGAAGATCCTATTTCTGGTAGGGAAGAAATTACTGATAGGTTAAGGTCATGGAAAAAGGGACTAAAAATGTATATCTTTGTAAGCTATAACCTTGAGACTTCTGATCACCATAAATCTCTCTGGCAAATAAGCAAGCCAAATAAAGAGTTAATGAAGTCAGTATCATTTAGTTTGTTTAAAAATCCACTGTTCATGGGCTGGGGATGTGGCTCCGTGGTAATACCCACACTGTGCTCAACGCTCGCAAGGCCCTGCGCCTGGGGTTCAATCCTCAGCAGCAGAACAAAAGAAAAGAAAACAAAACAACCCACTAAACTTGTCCAAAAAAGTTAAATCATCAATTCACTGCTGCCTGTTAAAATGTAGTTAATGTGTAATGATTCCTTCCAAAAGTTAGATTCTTTGTTTTGAGAATTGTACCTGACACAAATTTAAAGAGGATGATTATTTCTGACCATCCTAGTTGAACATTTTATTTCTAGAAACAAAATAACAAAGACGTTTGGGAGGTAAGGGAACTCATTCAATTATGTCTTCTCCCAGATTTACATTTGTGTATACGGTACATAGGGAAAGCTGAGAACTGTTTCTGACTATGCACAGACTCGACAGTGGGTATAGGGTGGCTGCAAGTTGTGCTGAACACAAAGAAAATGCAGCGTGGAGCAGAAGACTGGTCAGAGCTAAGCGGAGACCAGCAAACCTGGTCATCACCAAGTAAAAACTGATGATGCTGTTTCTGATTAGGGTCATCGGTTCACGTCATATTATAAGGTTTATCCTCAGTTGTTAATTAAAAAGGCAAAGAGTTGTGAGATAGATTTTGGTTCTCACTTTTTGGAGACTCTGAAGCAGGAATGTAAAATGATGACATTAAGCAATTTATACTGAACAAACATTGACTGAAACACTTATAGAATTAATGAATTAAACTAAGTTTAAAGTCTGAGGTAACGGTAAGTGATTGTCTTTTTGTTTCTGATTAATTTGGAAGAAAACACCTCCGAGAGTATAAACTTGAAACTGATCTTCTGAACATGAAGAGTTTTCTAAAGATGAAGACACCTGATCCTCTCTCTCTGTGTGTTTTTGTTTTACCCTGCTACACAATGATTCATTCATTTTTTTTTTTTACACATTCATATAGGGAATAAATGGAATGGTGGAAAATAAGGAAAAATGCCAAACAATGTTATTCAAAATATAAAATGTAAAAATGCTAAAAAAAGAGAGAGAGATAGAAATCAGACCAATTTAAATAACGTGGATATCAAAATGTGTGCTGTTCCTTGTTCCTTTGGCAGAATGTCACTTTTTTTTAAACATTTTTATTATTATGATTATTCTTTACAATGCCAGAGGTCAAACCCAAGGACTTTATCCAAGTGCTTTAGTGTTGAGCTACATTCCCTCTTAATTTTTACATTTACTAAAAAGAAATAGGCCAGTAGGGTATGCTGGCCCATGCAGGTAATACAGGCTACTCAGGAGGCTAAGGCAGGGTGACCAGATTTAAGCCCAATTTGGACAATTTAGGAACACCTGTCTCAAAATAAAAAGGGCTGGGGATGCAACTCTGCTCCATGGGTTCAGTCCTCAGTACCACCAAATAACCACAACAGTTAAAAAAGAAATAAAAGAAACAAAGAAAGAAGACAAAAAAGAAAAGAAAAAACAATATAAATACTTAAGTAGCTCTAAGGTGTCTCAGAACTCATATTCTAAAATTCTGTGATACTCAAGACTGAAATTACTTTATTTCTTTTATAAAGTAAGGAAGGAGAGTGCTATTTCTTAACTGGCTACAAGAAAAACATCTGATAAAAAATATTCACTTACCACAAGACCATCTTGATTTTCACTGAGATCAGAAAGTTTAGAACTAGATTTCTGACGTTTAGGTTTGCTCCTTTCTCCAATATAATCAGAAGTATTTTCATGTAGTTTTTCTACTTCCTGAGAATTCAAAATACATTCATCAAGGTTGTTGAAGGCAGAAGGAATATTTTCTTTGTTGGTAAGTCCCCTGGAATTGAAGAAAAAAAAAAACCTTAATTTTATTTTAAAGGGTGAAAGGGACATTATATAATACTGCCATTGTGTCATATCATATATACAGCAAGTCTCAGGAATGCCTACAAATGGACAAATGATCAAAATCTGGCACACGTGTTGCTCTTGTGGGGTGCCTGATGTCAAATAAATCATATTTGAAAGGATGTTATTCCTGGAGATAGACTGGCAAGGGCTATGTTTCCACCAGGGAAAAGCTTTTGTACTTTACCAATAAAGTACTTTGCATTCACACAGGGAGAATGGTACAAATTCACAATGAAATATTCCACTATTCCCAATAGATATTAATATGACCTCAGTATACAATAAAATTTTAATATTATAGGTTTTTTGTTTTTTTGGTTTTCTTTTTTGGTACTAGGAATCAAACTCAGGACCTTGTGCTTGCCAGGAAGGCAATGCGCCACTGAGCTATATCCCTAGCCCCTTAATATTATAAATTAATATAAAGTATAGAGAAAAATCTCAAAAAGAAATGTCTCCTCTAGAATGGGAACATTGATTTTTCCCAAATGAGAGTTATTTTCATAGAGTAAAATACATTAATATTTAAATCTCACTGAATTAGATAATCTTGGAAGAAATCACACATCAATAAAACAATGTAATATCAAGCAGTAAAACTGAAATTTGGATTTACTACTTTCTAAGATTCAAGGTATAAGCTTATTAGAAATAGAAATGTCATAAATATAGAATTTAATTCACATAATACTTTCAAACATTTTTAAAAAGTATTCTAAATATTCCTGTAGGAGGTTTGCACAAAATTAAACTACTTAGCAAACTTTTAAAAAATAAACCATGCATCAGTACAGCATCATGGCTGGGAAGCAAGAAATGGATGAGATTTTATTGTCACACTGACTGAGGTAAGCTTCCACTCTTAACCCTGCTACTGTATCTTGAAATAAATGAGTTTGGAACTGCAAAAATAGATACCATATTTTACTGTCAGCTCAACCACATCCCCAAGTGAAAGGTAACATTAAATATTTATTCTGCAGCTTAAATTCATAACCTTAGGCTATAATAGAGGCAAAACTAAGAATTAAGTACTATCATAATATTTTCAAAGTTACACTATCTTCAGTATTTTTTACCACTATATATTTAATTTGCCTATATTTTCTATAACTTTTAATGTGGAAAATACTTGGTAAAGTATACTAAATAATTATGCACATTAATAAGAAAAGTTCCATAAGGTGACTGAAGACAGGAGGAAAGCCTAACCAGGACTAATGCATTCGTGCCACACACACACACACTGCTCTTCTCCCACACCTGACTGGGGCTCTCTGTAGATGGCTGCATGGGTTTGGTGTTAAACTGAAGATTCCTTGTTTCACTACATAAATTCTATCTTCTTATTGCTCTCTATATTTTTCCTAACTATTGATGTATGTGTCCAATTACAACTTTTAAATGGAGGTTCTTTTTTGCATGAAAGCTCTTTTGCATGGATGAGTTCTGTCTCCTCAAAATGCCTATGTTGAAGCCTTCACACCCAATGTGACTATACTGGGGACAAGAAGGAATCTAAGTCAGGTGAGGTCATCAAGGTGGGACCCTCGTCCAACAGGAGTTCAGTGCTTCTAAGGAGACGGAGATGACAGGAAAGCACATGCCCAGGAAAGGCCAGGTGAGGTCACAATAAGCAGACCCAGGTGAGCATCCTGTGGAAACCAGCCCCTAGGCACCTTGAACTTGGACTTCCAGCTGCTGGGCCTGGGAGAAAATAAATTTCTATTGTTTAAGCCACCCACGCTGTGTATTTTGTTATGATGGCCCAAGTAGACAGATACAAAAGCTGAAAATTAGTTTTCAAAATCAAATGAGAGAGTTTAGATTAGCAAATGAATGGCTGCAACACATTTTGTTAAAATAAGTATGAAAATCTGACGGCACAGCAGTGCTTGTGTGAGGAAATCCTGCGCTTCTCCCCACAAGTCTTCACGTTCATGTGTATCAGTGTGACTTGGCGGTAGGGCTTGTGTCATGGTGGGAGCAGCATTCTGCAGCATTCTGTCCTGCTTGAAGTGTGCCTGACATCAGATAACTGAATATGATAGGCTTGATCTGAGCGTAGATCTCTGGGCCTCTCATTTTAATTACCAGGATCTTATTTCTAGCTTTTTGTTTTCAGGGTTTCCTCCTCAGTCTGACCTACATATTTACTTCTCTGAAAATATTTAACTATTCTTCCTCCAATATAGCATGCTTTCCTTTTTATTTTACAGTAGGACTGTAATATGAGATTGATGTAACAAAGAAACATTTGGATCAATTTTCCATTTCATTGTTTTTTTTGTTTTGTTTTGTTTTGTTTTCTGGTACCAGGAATCGAACTCATGACCTTGCGCTTGCCAGGCAGGTGCTGTGCCGCTGAGCTAAATCCCCAGCCCCTCCATTTCATTGTTTTGGAAAATTAAATCATCCTCACTCAACTAATGTTTTACATTCTAAAAAATCTTATGAATTTTGTCAATCATGTGGACGTAGACAGCTTAACATAACAAATTTCCATGTACTTATCAGAATCCACAATATTTGCATTTGAAAAATTTCCATTGGAATCTATCATTGCCATTGGTAGAAGCCATATTTTTTAGTTATTTATTAGTACATGTTTGCAGGACACAGTGATTACATTTATCATGGGGAGCTGGTCATGTTCCTAACAGATCTTGAAAGGGCAAGAGAGACTCCATTTTCTTTTTGTAACTCCATTTTAAAAGGTCACTTAAACTTTAGATGAACTCTCTCCTCACCCCGCCCTTTTAGCTAACCATAAAACCATAAGAGGAGGAATGAGTCTTTTATCTAGAGGAACCAACAGATAAACTGTGAGCAAGCTAAGATTAACTGCATCCTGCCTAATGAACACCTGGGAAGTGTAAATCTTGTGACCTTTTGTTAGGAACCCTTGGAATGTGGTTACTATGGAAATCAAAAGGATATTTGAACTGGAAGCAAAGTCCAGACTGGCTGACATTTTCTCTGACTCCTTGTTGGAGACTGTCAGTCGTTAGCTTCAATAAAGCTCTGTTTGTTCCTACATTCAGTCTCTTGTGAGTGCTATCTCACTGAATTTTGCCAATACAGTCTTACCTCTTCTTTATTTTTTATCCCCTACCACTTTTTTCTCTCCCTGCTCCCTCTAACTCTTGGTCCCCTTCCCATTTGCAAAAGCACTATTTTCATCATTTTTCCCCTTCAGTACATTTTTTAATCCTCCCTTCAATCTTGATCCTCTATTCATATATATATGTATATGTACCATATATATATAACACATATATTATATATATATATATTATATATGGTCTACATATAAGAGAAATGATGTGATGTTTAAACTTGTGCGTCTGATGTATTTCATGGACTTGAGCTGCATCCATTTATCTATGGATACCTCGTTTACCTTTATGACAGAGTAGTACTACATTGTGTGTAAATACATTTTCTTTTTGCATTAGTAGATGACATTTTTAAAAAGTCACTGAATTAAACTGAAACTTTTTATACGATAGATTCCTTAAACTTTTATATTTTTATTATAGCAAATAATGAGTATTATTATATTCTTGTAAATTTAAACAAATAGGAAATCATTTGCATTAATAGTGGTGATTTATAGTTTTAGTCTGTCTTCACTACTGCTTACTTCAAAAATATGCTGTGATGGTTTTAGTGAGATTTTACTGACCCTTTCATCAGATCTGGAGATACAGCCAGCATTGGATTCAAGTGGTTCCCCCTGCTCCCCAGTACTAGGGATTAAACTTGGGGCCTCAAACATGTTTGGCAAGCTTTCCACCACTGAGCTACATTGCCAGCCTTTTAATTTTTTTTTTTTTAATTTTGAAACGCATCTCACTGAGTTGCCTTAGGCTGGGCTTGAGCCTGTGCTCCTCTTGCCTCAGCCTGCTAAGCACTGAGGGTTACAGTAGCATGCCACTGCACCAGGCAAGGATATTTTTTAAAGTGGCTGCAGCTGTAATTTACAAGAGGTAAAACTAATAGATAATAAAACAAATGAATTTCTTTTTTTGAAGCACTTTTCAACCATTCCATAAGACTGTTTCAAATAGAATACTATGAAGTCTAGCTTCATCTTCCCTTATTTTTTCATCAGGAGAAGAAATGCAAACCTTAGATGAATTAATCAATTATGTATAAGCATTTACTATGCAGAACTCACTTACTATAAGCTAAAATAATGATTCCTGACCTTCTCAGAATTTATCATATGTTAATGACTCCAGGGGATACTGCAGAGGGTCTTTAAGGTGGCATTTCAAAGTCACTGAAAGGAAGAAGGTTAAAAGAGCAATCTGAGATCAGTATGGAGGTTCTGGAACTATATTAAAAGGAGATAAGTGAAAGGCAAAGAGCAGAGCTGCAGGGCAAAGGCCAGGGAAGGTGACCCGGCACCATGCTGCAGGAAAGGATGGCTGACCTACTGTCAAAGCTGTCAAGCATGATTGGTAGCTCTGAGGCCTTGAGAAATAAGGGCCTTTTCCCCCAAATACTGGAGCTGAGTGAAACCTTTCAGCATGGGTTGGGAACTTAAGGACGATCCTGACACAACTATGACCTAGCATGTCAGGCTGCATGGGGTGTGACTTGTGACCAGGGATGGGTGGGTGTGATGCATACAAGGAGCTTGTACAAGAGACTTCTGAATCTGAGACCTCACACCCAGGAAAAAGGATGTGGTGAGACTGTCTGTAAGTTACCTCGGCCACATATAGGAGCTCGACACTACTGAAATATCTATACCCCAAGATTCTCTTATTTAATGGCCTTCAGTGATTTGACCAGGATGAGTAACCAGAATGAGCAGTGATGAAATCCTCAATTCAACGGTCAGGCTAGCAGTCCATGGGGACAGTCTGTGACAGGGGACCAGTCTCTGCTACTCTCCACCTCTTCCTGTCCCCTGATGTTGCTACTTTAATACAATCAAGATGACTTATGAAAGAAACTTCCTTGCACCTGAGAAATACAATATTAAATTGTACTGGAGAGGACAGCCTATGCTCATGTTTCTCAGCCCTGTCTAGCCCCTGTCCATTCTTTACATTACCTCTGCTGCCCACCACCTGCTGCTACAAGTGACCACTGCCATCATGACTCTGGGTACTTGCTGTCATGCTGTAGTAGATTGACAACTGGTGGTCAACTTATAACCCCCAGCTGAACTGAGTGAGTGGTGGTGGGTGTGGGAGGCCCACCTGAGAACTGTTGCCAGCAGCATAAGAGGCAGACCTGGAGAAGAAGAAGCAGGCTGTTGGGAGCTGAGAGAAGCTGTTGGGAGCTGAGAGAGACGGTGGGGAGCTGGCTTCCTGATGAACTTGGCTGTTTTCATCCTCCGAGGAGCTCAGGACCTCGCTGGCACTGAGAATGGCTTTGGTTCACTTTGGGGAGCTCTGGTCCTTACTTGAGCATAGCTTCCTGGTTCCAGAGGGGAAGATGATGCACTGCCCGACTCTTGGAAAAGCTTGCTGCATTGGCTTCCCTGATGGGAACTCAGCCATCCTGATCATTGGAGGAGCTTGGGACCTCACAGTTGCCGAGGATGGCTGTGGTACCTTTTGGGGGAGCCCTGGTTCTTCTGAGCATCACTTCCTGGCTCCAGTGCAGATCCCTCAGCCTGCTAGCACAGATCCTTCTTCCTGCTGGCATAGACTTTGTAGATTCCACCACTGACCTTTGGGCCTTTCCAGCAGATCCGTGAAACAGGCCTGCATGGGACGTTGTCATGGGTTCTGGGCCTCCAGTTGGATTCATGGGAGGCATTATTATGAGCTCTGGGTATTTAGCTCAACTCATGTAGGACATTGTTGTGGGATCCAGGCCCTCAGCTGGATTCCTTGGTCTTAGCGTGTGGACAGATTTCCTGCACTCTTTTGTATACTGTTCTTTGGGTGACTTATAAATAATCATATAAAGTATGTGTCCTGTATTATGTTGTTCCCCTTGCAAAATAAGCCACCCCAAACCGACACACATGCACAGTACACTTCCTACTCCAGTTGCTCACCTTATGTCCAAAAAAAGGGTGTGGAAAGCAGGGTGTTGTAACACAGGGAGGTATTTTAAAAAGCAACGTATGGCTACATGCTGTGTAAGAAAAAATGAGGTTGAGGGTAAGAAGAGAGTTAAGTGAATAACTGATACTTGCTGTATAAGATAAAGGCAGAAAATAAATGATCATCCTAATGCTTTCTGAAACCCCAGGAAGTAGCTAACTTTAAATGTAAGTATTTCCTGTATTGTGGTTTTTTTATTTTCTAAATGGAATATTATGAGTACTATTCACTAGCTTCAAGACAATTTTTTAAAGGTTATTACATAGGCCACTTGTAAAGTCAAGAGCTATATCACTGACACTGCTTTATTTCTAAGATTAAATTTAAAAATCTTAATGATATGCAACACAGAATTTACTTATGCTATTTTTATATTTTTTCTTTAAGCAAAAGAAGTTACTTTTTAAGTAAGAATTTTGGTAATAGATCTTAGTCCAGGTGAGAAAGAATGAGGAGGATGGGGTCTGGTTTAGCCACTGATACTTAACATGGAGTTCAAATAACTAGACAGAGGCAAAAACTACCAAGAATAAAAACCAGCTTGGAGCTCACAGGGAAAATATGTGAATATAGTCAGTTATCTATATAAATTATTTTCTTTGGCAATTTAAATCATGATTATTAAGTAATGTGAGTGGCAGTTGTTCATCAGTATTTTGTCAAATGTTTCCATGGAGAATAAAACTACTTGTAAGATATTCTTGAAATTCATGATGTGAGAATGGTAGTGGGAGAGGGAAAAGGAGGAAGGGAGAGAAAGAAAGAGAAAGAAAGGGAATGCCTTATATTTAGGTACTAAAATAGTAAAAAACTTAAGTTTTTCCTCCTTTGGTTAGTGTTATGGTTTGTGTCTGTGTGTCTCCCCAAAACCTCATGCAGTCATGGGGTGGGCTTCTAGAGTCTGTGATTGATCCATGGTCCAATGTTGGGATTATGGGTATGAGTGCTACACCCACACCGGAGCAGACAGCCTGAATACAATATAAGGGAGGGAAAGAGGCTTTCTCTTGCTCTCCTTCCTTTTTCTTCCTGTTGCTTTTTTTTTAAGTTTTAAAGAGAATAAAAAAGAACAATAAAGATGATACAGAATTTCAAAACAAGATGATAGGAAATTAACAGTGGTTATTATATTGTATATTGTTATCTTCAAACTAGTTGCTCAGATTACCAGATATAGGCATGTAAGATTGATCAAACACTATAAACACTAACTGTTCCTTTCAATGAACTAATAGAAATTAGTAGTACTTAGCTATCTTATATGTGTGTGTGTGTGTGTATATATATATATTCCTTCTTTTTTTCTTTTCCCATTCCAATTGTTCTTTCCTTTTGAGCAGTTTCTTTCTCTTTCATAATATCTATTGCACGTTTTGGATTTTATTTACTCTTTCAGTTTCTTACACTAGGGAGACAATACAGTGTTTATATATGTGGGTCTGATTTATTTCACTTATGAGTATAGTCTCTAGTTGCATCCATTTACGTATAGAAGCCTTGAGTTTATCTTTCTTTATAGCTGAGTAATACTCCATTGTATCAAAATACCACATCTTTTTTATCTATTCCTCAGTTGATGGGCCTTTGGGTTGTTTCTAAGATTTAGCTATTACAGATTGTGCCGCTATTCCACTGCCACAAACAGTTGCCCCTCAGCCACACCACCCTGCCTTGGAGCTACCTGGTTACAGACTGAAACCTCCACAAACTGTGAGCTAAATAAACCTTTCTCTCTTTAATTTTGGGTGTTGGGTATTTTGTCTCAGCAATGAGAGAAAAGTAAACCAGACAAAATTGGTACCAGCAGAGTGGGATCATTGGTGTGATACCTAGCCATATGTCTTAAGAGCCTTGGGAATTAACTTGGAAAGGTTTTGAGAAACTGGCCTAGAAGCAGCCCCTATGAGCTGTAACCTATATGGAAGACTCTGCTCAGGGCCTGGAAAATCAGAGCATTGATGGGAATGCTGCTGGTTAAGATGAGGCTCAGGAGGCTTCCCTTGAGAAGAACTGCATTGGCTGCTGGATCCCAGGTAGCATACTGTGCTTTGGCAGGAAATTGGTCTGCATTTTGCTTGTGTTTAGAGGTACTGCCTGGGAGCAGAAACATTTCAGTGCAGTCCACTGTTGGGACATTGGCATGGTTACTGTTGAGAGCTTTTGGCCAGCCAAATCTATGTTTGAAATTAAGAGTAAAGAGCCAGCATGGTGATTTGAAGCATTTGGTCAGAGGGAAGGCTGTAGTGGAGCTGTGGATTGCAAGGTTGGAAAATGGGAGAACATGGCTGTTGAGAAGAACAGGACAATGGAAAAATGAACTGAAGACTTTCACCTGAATATAAGAGTGTATCTGCATTGCAGGAGATTCCTGTTTTTTAGTCTTGCCATGACGTATGGTTAAAAGTTAATGGGAAGCAAGGACTCTGATTGTAATAGTTCTTTTAATATGATTTTAATGTCATTTTTAGATATGTTTGTAATCAGATTAATTAGTCAAGGTATTATGTTTTAACCTTGAGTTTTGACCACCCTTTAAGTACTTTACTTTTTGTGCAGAAATGAGTGCAATAAGAATTGTATATATGTAACTTTTATATTAATGTAAATCTGAATAGAACAAGACATGTTAACTTTTCACAAATCTGCCACTAGAGACTATGGATTAAGGAAATGTGTACAGTTATCAAGTTGACTAGGAGTAGATTGTGGTGGATTGACAATTGGTGGTCAACTTATAACACCCAGCTGAACTAAATCAGCGTGGAGGAGGGCCCACCTGCCAACAAAATAAAAAGGAGAACTTGAGAGAAAGAAGTAGGGCTGTATTTTTCCTGGAGGAGCTTGTTATGCTGGCTTTCCTGATACGAACTTGGCTGTTCCCATCATCAGAGGAGCTTGGGACCTTATTGTCTCTGAGAATAGCTATGGTTCACTTTGGGGGAGCTCTGGTCCTTACTTTGCGCATGGCTTTCTGGCTCCAGAGGGGAAGATAGTGCATTGTTCAATGTCCTGGAGAAGCTTGTTGCACTGGCTTTCCTGATATGAACTCGGCTCGTCTCATCATCAGAGGAGCTTGGGTCCTTGCCATCGCTGAGGATGGCTGTGGTACTTTTGGGGGAATTCTGGTTCTTAAATCCAGTGTTGCTTCCTGGCTCCAGTGAAGGTCCCTCAGCCTGCTAACACAGATCCTTCATCCCAGTGACACAGACTTTCTAACTTCCACCACTGACCTTTGGGCCTTTCCTGCACACATCCATGAAACAGCTACATGCTGTGGGCTCTAGGCCTCCAGACCTCCAGTTGGACTCCTTGGGGGGCATTGTCATTCAGCTGGACTCATCCAGAACATTGTGATGGGATCCCGGCCCTCAGCTGGATTCTTTGGGTCTTCAGGGTGTGGACAGATTTCCTGCACTCTTTTGTACTTGACTCTTTGGGTGACTACTATAAAATAATCCTATAAGTTATGTGTCCTGCATTAAATTATTTCCCTTGCAAAATCCTGACTACAACGGTTAGACTTTAGTTCAAACTTTCTTGTACTAAAATGTAACCAAGTGTCAGATTAGAGGGATGTTCTAGTACTTTATCAGGTCAATATAAGGGAGAAATCCGCTGACTGATAAACTGGTTTAGCAATCAACTTATGTTAACTAGCAAGGTAAAACCTGCTTCCCACAGGCATAGGGCAGCTTTCTCCTGCCATGGTTTGGGATCTCTCCACATCAAGACATTCAGGAGGAAATGTGAGATGTATGAAATCCAAGGTGGCAGCCACAGCACACCGAGCATCCTGATGCAACTGAGGCATTCACCAATCGTCTAGGAGTTTCTAAGTGTTAGCCAAGTTTTGAACAGTCAAATTGTAAACTTTTAAAGTTTTAACCTAAATACTGAAAAGGGAGAGGAGCAAGAGGCGTGACGATAACATAGTCACAGATTTAACTGCATTTTTAAAAGGAGCAGAGAAAATCCAGGCAAAAATCACTGGTGTCAACTTACTGCTCTCTTCCACGTAGAGCCTCATCCGGGTCCTTGCACTGGCGGCGGCGCTGCCTGGTGGAGGTGGCAGAAGAAGCTGATGAAGATCCCGACTCTGAATCTTCCGAGCTTTGCCCTCCAGCATTATTAACATCAAAAAGATGCTGTTCTACAGCGGTCCGGATGGTTCTTTCTAAGAGTCTGGTTACAAAACAAAAAGCAAACAACGAGCCACTCAGGCAATCAAATTTACCAGTGATTTCCTTCAAAGACATACACCCCGACTTTGGAAATACCTCTATTTCCTATTTCATAAGCAAACACAGAGTATGATGCACAAATCTAAAGATACTCCCATTGTGCATTAAAAGCACAACTGGACAAACTCCAACAATTTGAGAACTGTGTTTCTCATCTTTGTGAACCAGAATTACTGAAATGCTCATGATAAATCTAGCAGCAATTACAAAATATTCGAGAAATAAGAGTTCTTTAATAAAAGGCAGAAAGAGCAAAGATTTTTTTTCCTTGTAGAATAATAATAAACATATTCTTACAAAGACAAGTTTCCTCCAGATTCCATACCAATTCTGCAGAGGATGTCAACATGATTTACAAAGCAAACTGGCAGAAATAGTTTTAGGATATCTATTATAGATTTAGAATCCCATTAAATAAACGATATAGGAAATAATGCCACTTAGAAAAACTCTCCAGCTTGTCAGGACAATTACACCTCATAACAGTATAGCACAACCATTCTTCCCCTCTAGTTAAGTAAGCTGTGATGTACAAAACCGAGGTTGTAGTAAACACAACCCAAAATATATTCCAGTTGAAAGGACGGATTTACTTTGTTCAGCCTGAAGAAACAGTTAATGCAAAGAGCTAAAAAGGACCCAGAATAAGATACAAATGGTATCACTTTAAAAGGTGTCTATATGTCTAAATGTTTTTATCATCATTTAATTCTAAAAAAGCTACCAGGGAAAATTCTTACACTCTGCAAAGCATATTTTTCTTCACTTGAAAAAGAATCACACACATTTAAAAAAAATGCTTACCCTGAGAAGTTCTGTTCTCTAAGACAGGTTTTGAGAACTTAAGGTTTTCCAAGTATAGTTTTATGGTAGACTAACAGTTGCTTCAAATTTTATTAAAATATTTTAAGACAATGAGCAAGTATAGTCTCATTAAGTTGGGCCCTAGAAATTTTATTTGAGTCTGTGGTGGCTCATACCTATAATCCCAGCACTTGGGAGGCTGAGGCAGGAGGACTGCTGTGAATTTCAGGCCAGTCTGGGTTACACAGTGAGTTCCAGGCTAGCCTGAACCACACAGTGAGACCCTGTTTCAAACCCCACCCTTCAAACAAAAACAATTTTTTGGTTTTTTTTTTTTATGTGTGTGTCCCAAGTAGTCCAAGATTACCTAATAGTGGTACCAAGGAATGTGTAAATTAGTATGTGCACACAGACTAAGTTATGGTTTCCCAAACTATGTAAGACATATAAGATGGAAAGGCTATTAGGAAATAAAAAAGGAATGTGTCAGTCTTTGTACAGTTCTGGAATGTTCAAAATTGGCAAAGCTAAGGGAAGTCAATCCTGCCTTCACCCAACAAGGAAGAAAAAAAAAAATCTATTGTTTTAGATCCAAATTCATTCCAATCAGTGCTGCTTCTAACCCTTCTCTCCTCCTATGGCAGCACACCCTCTCCATCTCCTACCCCTGACCCCTGCCAAAGGAAGATGCTCCCAAAAGCCCCTGCCTGTTCCAGCAAGAAAGGAAGAGAACTAGGAGTGATAGAAACATCTTGGGGCCAGGACTCACTCATCAGTCACTTGACAAACATTTAGTTAGTGCTTAATACATGCCAGACACTTGTCTTGGTGTGAAGGAGACCACAAGGAACATGAAGATTATGCTCCTGTGTTTATGGAACTTACATTCGTATAAGGCAAGACAGATAATAAGCAAATACAGCAATAGAATTCCCGACAGTGGGACACTCTCTAAAACACCAAGCACAGGTTTGGAGAATGGGAAGAGGGTCAAGGATAGATGCCCCACAAAATGATATTTGAACAAAAAATGAATGGTAAGAAAGATCTGGGTAGGCTGACAACAGCCAATACCAAGCCGCTGAGGCAGAAAAAAGCCTGATTTAGTTCAGCAAGAGACGTCAGGTGGCTGAAGAGCACTGGGTGGCACGGGCAGAAGAAGGAGTTTGGATTCTAAGTGCAAGTGAAAAAGACGTGTTGGACACAACTAGCACAGCACTGCTCTGCCTGGTGAAGACCGGGCTTGTGGCCACCACTAATTTGCTTTCTTTTCTGCACCCCCGTGAGAAGGACTGCAAGGTCGGTGAGGGCAGAGCTTGGACGCACATCTGACGTTACACATCTAAAACTGCACAGCACACTGCAGGCACTTGAGAAATAGAGACAGGCTCAATAGGATGAAAAGATGAAGGAAGCAGGAAGTAAAGACACGGTTAGCACATGAAATACGTCTCCAGTGCAAGATGCTTTCCAGAGCACAAAGACTGCCTTGCAAATATTAACTGACCCTGGCATTATTTTCAATGAGATAAACAGAAATCTGGAGTTTAAGTGGTGGAGTTGCCTCTAACCTCATAGCCACCCAAGCTCAAGGAGGAACACTTCTTTAGTACTATCCTCTGTACACAGGTAGCTTAAAAATCACTGGTTGCTCACCATCTTAGTTTTCCAGTACTGTGCAACACTAGAATTATTTCTGTTTCTATTTAATAAATGGGAAAGCGAATTAAAAAGAACTCAAAACACAAAAGCCCAACCCAACACAAATAACTTACTCTCCAGTTGTGGAAACATTGCTGACTTGGGATACATGAGCGCTGCGGAAGAGAAGAAAAGAGAAGGAAAGTTAGCTGCAGGTTGGGCACAGGATCACAGATGCGGACCCGCATGTCCGGGGGAATCACAGGCTGAAGGCTCAGCCAGCACCTCCGGGCCCGCACGCGACGTTTAACGTCCCCTGCTGGCTGCTCATTCACACCCGTTTCTGGGCACAGAAGTGGCCCTGGGTGCCCATTCCCGAACAGTGGCCTCTTCTCCTTGTGGAGACGTCCAGCACAGACAGTTTCACAATCGACCTTGGAACACCATCTCTTTGCTCTCACCTACTGCCGCAGACCTGGTCTTTCTTTCCATTTTCTCGAAGTGTTAATGCAAACCCTGCTGCCCACCTACCTGTTGCCGGTCCCACTGATTTGCTGCTGTCTCCACCCTAAATTCACCCATCCCCAGGCCTGCAGACAGAAACATCTCTGTAGAACTGCTCGGAACAAGTGGGAAGCAGCAGGGACCACAGGGATAGAGAACAGAGAACCAGTACTATTTCAACACAGTTATTTCTAAACTGCCTCTTCGAGGTCCCCCTTCCTGCTGAAGGTCCTCAAGAAGGAAACTGGCTGGCTGTCTTAACAGTTGAGCATTTATAAATTCCCTCTTCTTCCCTATATTCTCCAAAGTCTGAAGTCTTTTGAAAGAATGAGAAAGGGGTCAGCATAGAATGAAAAAAGTACCCAGCACTGCGGCGGCGCGCCCTGAGTGCCTATGCTCTGCTTTCACATAACACAGCCAAGGGCTGAGGCCGGCAGCTACTTGCAGGGTCCTGAATCATCATTTTCTCCCACAATGGTCCCTAGTGCTTACCTTCAAACGTTGTTACGTGTAAAAGAGGTTTAAGCACTGAGCAGATCAAAAAACTTATGAATAAATTATAGTTTGACAAACTATAGTTTTACCTCACAGTTCTGTCCTTTTTCTTCCCCATTTATAGAAGACAAGTGAGAAAGATCAAAGCTATTGTTAATGATCAATACTGATGGTTGCCTGTCAGTCTCTCTGAATATCTTCATGTATCCTGTATAATTTTCAACATATGAACACGCTGTTTTGGCCTCAGCTCTGAGGCTTTTCTCCAGTGTTAAATGTGCATTTCCATTTCCCATCCAGCACTGAAGCGTCTCAAGGGGTTTACATGATAGTAGGCGTTTTCTCTCACTGCGCTCCTTACCTCTGCCACCACCATACCCAGCATGGTGCTCAGTACCCCAGAGGTGCACAGTGAACACACTTTAGCCTACATCATTTGCTTTAGTTCAAGTTGCAAGTCTTTGCTGTGGCCACTGACATGGAAATCATAAAATCATGCTTTTGTACAAAAGGAAGCCAATTTGACCAATCCTAAAATAAGTAAATACATAAAAATGCCCTAACATGTTTCAGACACTGTGCTAAGTACTTTTTACATAGATTTTCTCATTTATTCTTTATAATCGCCCTGGGAGGTGGGCACAACTGTTTTCAGATGAGATTAAGGGGTTGAATAACTAGTCTACAGCCATATAGCCAAGAAATAGATGAGCTGGGATTTGACCCAAGAGTCTGAGCTCTGTGCCTCTCTTAATGACTGTGCAACTGTCTTTCAATTCATTACTCATGAGAAGCAAAACACACTGCCATCCTCTTTGTATATGGAGGCCCGGATTTACTATTTCACTTTGCTTTTCATCACGGCTGTTTCTCCTCTGCCTCCTGCCGCCCGTTCTTCACAGCACAAAACCAACAATAAATCCCGTGTGGCTCTCAGTCCTTACTGGAACAGGCCGTCCCCGCTTTTGATGTTTTGTGGCTCACCCTCTGTAAATGCAACACTGTACAATTAACTCCTATACTCCGGGTCTCAGTACGGTTACACAATCTTGGTTGTGGGACAAATGTGAATGATTTGGGGGAAATCAGAAGAGGAAAAGAATACAGTCCTGCTAGATGCTAAACAACATTCCAAAGATAAATCATTAGCCAGTTAGTCCCCGTGGATCCTAGAATGAAGAGCTGTATTTCCTCCCCTCCCTTTTACACTTTTGACCTACCCTTCTTTTGGCCTATGAAAGCAGACCGATGTATTTTTTTTGTTTGTTTTTGCAGGGCTGAGGAGCCAATCCGGGGCCTTGCACAAACTGGCAAGCACTCTACCAGTGAACTATAACCTCCAGCCCCAGACTGATTTTGTTGCTGTTGTTCTTTTTTTAGGGTGGGGAGAGGCAAAGAAAAGTGAAGAAGAAAGAGAGAAGAAAAAGGCAATAACGAGGGTCAGATTTTCAGGTTTCTGTCTAAGTAAGTGGTTTTCAAACCCCAGTGTCTGTAGGAATCCCCCAGGACTTGTTAATCTGTGCACATACTGCGATTCAGGAGGTCTCCGTCTAAGGAAGGAGAAACTAAGGGTTTTTTAAAATTGGTGTTGGAGATGGAACCCAGGGCCTCACATACACTAGGTAAGTGCTCTACCGCTGAGCTACATCCCTGTCCAGATTCTGCATTTTAAATAAACTCTCCAGGGATTTGGACGCTGTGGGTTTACAGAAGACACTTTGTATAGGGACGTTCTTGATCCTTTCAACTAAAAATTCCTTAAAAACTCACTACTTTGCTATCACATGGCTGTTTTCAAACATTCAAATCAAGGAAAGTAATAAGGGTAAGACAGGAAAAACTTCACGCTCACCTTGGTGAATGAAAACACACTACATTAAAATTTCCTCCATAGCTTAAAAGAAAAATGGCCTGAGTCATCTCAGTCAATAGTACAGTCTTCCTCAGGAGGCAGAAGTCAATAAATCAATAGTTAAATCACATTCATTTTGCCAGTGTATTTATTTTAGATCAGAGTTATGATAAATTTATATTTTATGTTTTTAATAGTTCTTTGGAGTTGCTAGTTTATGTAACTTGTTTATAATTCCACGCCTTTTAATGAATTATGAGAAAAAAACATTTCCAGTTGGGAATCAGAAAATGAAGCTGTGGTCTTGGTTCTGAAGTTCATTGTCTGAAATCATAGGCAGGTTGTTGGTTAGCTTTGCGGCTTTGGACTGGTTTCTTCATACAGAAAATGAAAGGTTGGTGAGGGATCTCTGTGGTTTCATTTAACTCTAAAGTTTATAAAACAACCTCAGATTCAAGCTTATTGGCCTAAAGTTTAAGTCATTATAAAACACACATTTAGTTTTATGACACAGTATCAGCCACGTTTATGGTTTATTAGATACCAAAAGGTGTTTAACAATTCACCAATAACAAGATTTCTATAAAAATTTAATGATAGCAATAAGAAATGCCATAGCTATATTTGACTCATGGAGGAAATTCTAAGATATCCAAAAAGCAAAAAGTATCGAGACAATAAGCAAACAAGTTAAAGAGAAAGATCATAGTTTCTTTTATCTACAGGGGGCCTGCTTTTTAACCTCACACACAAATAAGAATACATTTTTCATATTGACTTGGTGAGAGAGTTTCTTATGCTCTATCACCGTGGGTAATGGAAGAGCTCATTTCCTAGTGTTGATAAAGCAAGCATTCAAAAGTGAAAAAAGTAAGCTCATGAGCAAACCCCAACAGTGGTGCTAATTTCATTACTTAAGCCTATTTTACGGGTGATGATGAAACTGGATATTCTATCATATGGCCACTTAAAATAGATTCTAAGCCTACTTTGAAATACATTCTATAACATATTTACATGTGTTTAGTATTTATTTCTGTTAGCAATATTAAAACTGTATTTCCCTAGGCTATTATGCTCAGCAATATTACCTCTAAAATTTGTATGGCCAGGTATGGTGGCACATGCCTGTAATCCCAGCAGTCTAAGAGGCTGAGGCAAGAGGGTCACAAGTTCAAGCCTAGCCTCAGCAAATTAGCAAAACACTATTTCAACATAAAAAATAAAAAAGGGCTAGGGATGTAGCTCAAACTGAAGATGCAGTGTTCAATTATAGTACCAGAAAAAAGTACATATAAGATACACAGATGCCTCTCTACAAGTGATTCTTTAATTAGATCTCTTGATTTGAAATAAAGTAGGATACACATAGAAAAGAAAATTTACCATATAGTTTATTTGGGACACAAAATACAGCATGCACACTTTGCCCCATATGCATTAAATGTGTTATTATCCACATATGTCATTGACAATGAAGATCAAAATACCTGACATTTCATTTCCAGGGACACAAATTCTGTCACTTAAGTATGAGTACAGAAAGGCACATGTGTGGGAACATTAACACACAGAAAAGCACAGGATAGATAAATGTAGTGAAATCAATGGACCAGTTTTCCATATATATGGAGAATCTGCAGCTGGGCGTAGGAGTACATGTCAGTAATCCCTGCACTCTGGGAGCCTGAGGCAGGAATAGTGCAAGTTTGAGCCCAGCCTGGGTAACCTAGTAACTTAGTGAGACCCTGTTCTAAAATTAAAAATTCAAAAAAAGGCCTAGGGGGTTTAGCTCAGTGTGAAGGCCATGGGTTCAGCATCATGTATCATATTAAAAAAAAAAAATATATATATATATGCCTAAAAATAAAAAACTTTGGGTACAATTAGGATAGATACAAAAGTAAATGAATAAAACCCAAATCCATCAAAAGAAAGATGTTTCAAATCTACAAAACCAGGCATTTCTGAAAAGCATATATTCTGTGTTCTTTTATTTCAGAATGCCCTTTTCTGGAAGATATATAACCCTGCCTGCAAAATATTACTGTTTTAATAGAAATCACAAATTGTCATTTCTCTCTAGAATACAAAATATATTTACTTGGTACCTTTTAATGTGTAAGGGTTAAAAGGACAATTACATGGTGTTTGTTTAAGCTATGGATGAAGATCATGTTACTAATCATAAAAACAAGAAACTCGTCTCTACTTAGCAACGCAGAGTTTTCAGTATCATCTTAAAATAGTGAAAGTTGATGTGCAATGCCAATATTACAGGTGACTGGAACATTATTTACTTGTATTGTACAAAGGCTTTCTAAATCTTTCTGTGATTTTAGTTCATGATTTAGAGTATCATACAGTATAATAAATACACTCAATTCACAATGTTTATTCCCTTTGCTTTAAACTGTAGCTATGATTGCCACATACAGAAAGTTAATGGAGCACATGTAGGTTTTTATACTTTGATAATAGTTGTGTCACCTTTTTGTGACTGGTTTTATAAGCATTCGGGATACATTTTGCTTTTAAAGTATATGCTTTACATAATATTCTACAATATAAATTTAAAACATATTACATGGGTATGATTTGATAGGAGGATCACACTATCCATTCCTTTAATATTAGGCCTAATTCAAAGACAAAAATTATTCTGTATAGCTATATGTTAATATTCTATTAAATACTTTCTAATAAATGAAAAAAAAACATCAAAATGTCAGCATACAGGGGCTGGGGATTTAGCTCAGCGGCACAGTGCCTACCTAGCAAGCACGAGGTTGTGAGTTTGATTCCTGGTATGGCGGCAGGGGGTGGAGGATGTCAGTATACTCATCTTTTGTGTAGCTTTTCTTGGGACTTTAGAGTTTTCATATTTAGTATGCTTTGCATAAGAAGGAATTCATAGTTTTTTAGTTTTTGTAAACTATACGCAAAATTATGAAATAGTAGAGATAGTCCACATAGATACTGTTTCCATTTGACAAATAGGAAAACTGTTGTTCAGAGTAGTATCTTTCTTTTTTGGGCAGGGGGTACCAGGAATTGAACTCAAAACCTTGTGCTTGACAAGGCAGGTGCTGTACCACTGAACTATATCCCCAGCCCCAGAATGGTATCTCACTCAAGTTTATACAGCTCTGATTCTATACTGTCTGATTTCAGAATGTCCTTAGCCTTTTCTTTCTTTCTTTCTTTTTTTTTTTTTTTGAGACAGGATCTCATTATATAGTTCAGGTTGGCCTTAGACTCCCTGGCTGGCCGTGAACTTGAAGCAATCTTCCTGCCTCAGCCTCCCGAGTGCTGGGATTACAGGCGTGTGCCATCACGCCCAGCCCAGACTGTCTTTAGTAAACTCACCTAATTCTCAAATAATACTGTTGTTTACATAAATCTATGGCTATCTATATAGTTATTTCATTAAAATTAGAATAGACTATTAAAAGTGCTTTAAATGGACTCCTCTCAAAATTTATATTTCTGAAATATTTTTTTATATTCTGAAATATTTTATTTAATATATAAAATATTTTTATATATTCTGAAATATTTTATTTTTATTTTAATAGTCTGTTCTATCTATTTAGAATAGACTATTAAAAGTGCTTTAAATGGACTCCTCTCAAAATTTATATATTCTGAAATATTTTTATTTCTGTTAAATCTCCGTGCTAATTAAAGTTATAAACTGTATTCTCTAACCTTTTTTTAAAAGCTACTATATCCCTTACAGCAAATTTAAATTCTGATTATTGTCTTTTTTGTTTACCAAAGGTTTTTCTATCATATAATTTTCATTTTTACTCCCAAATAACCAGCTCTCAGATTCAAACATCAGTCATACAATTTTCTGTTCTTCTTAAAATTATTATTAAATTCTTTAGGTTTCCAAGAAGTTGATTTTTCTTCTTTTATAACTTCTTACTCTGAATGAGTGGCTCATTTATTTTCAATCTTCTTAATGTGTGAAGTTACCTTTTAAAAGAGCATGAACACTGTGCCATAAATTTTGATGTGTACTTTTTTTCTTTATTTTGTAAATATTCTGCACTCGGCTCTAATTTTCTCTCTGAGGTTGTCCCACCCATCCTCTTATGAAAGTTTTCGTTGGCTGATTAGAAAATTTTGGTCATTAATTACACTATAGTCAGAAAATGTGGCTCTTAAAATTTCTACTCTTTTAGAGAAGCAGAATAATATTTAGTAGGAAGGCCTGAACCCTATTTGTAGGGTGTAAAGTTTAATATATATATACATCAGTGAACATATATATGCATATATATATGCTAACTGATTTCAAATCTTACTAATTATATCAAACTGTTATGGTTTGTGTCTGGGTGTCCCCCCAAAGCCTCATGTGGCCATGGGGCAGGCTTTTAGAGTTTGATTGATTATGGGTGTGAGAGCTACACCTGCCCTGGGGTGGGTAGTTTACATATGTAAGGGAAAGGAAGAGGCTGCTTGAGGCCATTCCTTGCTTTTGTGCTTGTTGCTTTGCTGTGTTCTGCCGCCATGAGCTGTAGCCCTCTGCCATGTGCCACTCTGCCTTGTAACCTGCCAAGTATGGACTGAAATCTCCACAAACTGTGAGCTAAATAAACCTTTCCTTCCTAAATTT
>NW_004955474.1:11645962-11647197 GCF_000276665.1 Chinchilla lanigera | reverse complement strand
TTTGCATATGTAAGGGAGAGGAAGAGGCTGCTTGAGGCCATTCCTTGCTTTTGTGCTTGTTGCTTTGCTGTGTTCTGCCGCCATGAGCTGTAGCCCTCTGCCATGTGCCACTCTGCCTTGTAACCTGCCAAGTATGGACTGAAATCTCCACAAACTGTGAGCTAAATAAACCTTTCCTTCCTAAATTTGGGGTACCAGATATTTTGTCCCAGCAACGAGAGAAAAGTAACCAAGAGACAAACTCTCAGTATACTATACTTAGTGAATTTTGTTATAGATATATAGTACTAAGTACAAAATTTCAAATGTGTTTAACCATCATTTGTCCATGCTAACATGCATAAATTTATGTTTCCATGCCATGCTACTTGACATACATTAATTTAACTTTTATATCTTCAGTATGGATTTTACATACTCAAGTAAACGTAGTTTGTCCTTTCTAATGAATCTGGGTTCTGCTGGGGGGAGTGCTGGGGGTCAAACCCAAGGCCTTGTGCATGGCAGACAAGCATTCTATCACTGAGCTACACCCCCAGTCCATGAATTAGGCCTTGAATTCCAGTTGCTCTAGTAGTGATGCTGCCATTTCTATTTTCTTTTTGTTCACATTTACCAGATATACACGTTTATTTTTTTATTATTGACCTTTTGGCACTATTTTGTTTTAGGTTTGACTTTTGCTCAAAACATGGTTCAAATCATCTTTACAAAAAAGGTTTCTTTTACTTTTCCTCAGAGATTTAATCCATTTATTTACATTTATTGTCGCAGGGGATATATTTGTTCTAGGATTGTGCTTTTGTTTTAGGCTTTCTAATTTGGGAAATTCCTTTCTGTTTGATTTCTGCCATTGCTTTTATCTTCTGGGGGGATTTGTAACATTGGAATCCTGCACACACTTCTACTAGCTGTTGCCTCTCATATGCATACTTCAAATAATTAAGAACAAAAAAGCCTGCAAAAAAGAAAACTAAAAACTCCTGATATTTTCTTCTGTTTTTCTCCTTTCTACACAAGATAAAAATCTAGATTACTTTCTTTGCCTCTCTATCAATCCTTATAATCAGGTCTCTATTTCTTAATTTTAAAAAATCTGCTATTCTCAATTAGCTGGGTATACATTAATTTTGATTTATACTTCTATTTCTACTAACATGGTTTCTTTAGAATTATTGTTTTCAAATAGGTGTTTAGTCCATGACCTTCATTTCTTTTTTTTTTTTTTTTTTTTT
>NW_004955474.1:11611491-11645337 GCF_000276665.1 Chinchilla lanigera | reverse complement strand
TGTCTCTAGCCTTTCAGTCTAAATCTATTCTCCCCTTACAGTTTCCCTCTAATGTTTCAAAGAGGTTGGATAGGTTCTTGAGGATTTTTTGAGAACAAGTGCCTGCCTGGCAAGCACAAGGTCCTGTCAAAAAAAAAAAAAAAAAAAAAAAACAAAAAACAAAAAAAAACCCTTTCTCTGGAATCATTTTTTATGCTCATTCCCCAGGAAAGTCATCGTTTCCCTTAGTTTCTAACTTTTCTTTGTAGGTCTCACATAATTTCTTGGTGTTGAGTGGTTCTTAAGGGAGAGCAATCAATCCAGGAGGACTGATTGTTAATAATGATGCCATAGATTATAGTTTATATCATTGCCCACTTGGCTGCGGGCAATGGATTTAGCCTTGACAAGCCAGTTCCTGAGACTGACTAAGAACAATCTACGAAGCCCCTCAGGTGGACTTGCTGCTTGGTACAATGTTTTGACTAAGCTGGAGAATCAGAGAAAGTGTAGTTTGTTTTTGAACAGTGTATACTTGAAAGCACACATTCAATCCAGTCAGCTTTCCTGCATTTTAGCCCTTTCTCAAATGCTTTTGTTGGGTGACTAACAGAAGCAGGGGATCCCCTCTCCTCTCCATTGTTTTTTTATGCTGAGCGTTCCAGTCTTTCAATAGATATAAAAAGGCTCATGGGGGCAGAGAGGTGAAAAAGAATACACAACTCAGCTCTGATGGTTCAGAAAGTAAGCTTCTGCTCAGTTGGGGGAGCAGCACTTGATTTTCTGGCCAGTACAGTAGATAGTGAAAGGAACCCATGTGTTTTCCTTTCCTTCTCTCTCTGTGGCCGTCTATAGCATTAGGTGGAGGAGTATGAAGTCTGCAAGGTAAAAATAAGCCTATTTCTACTGATGGTGTGACCTTCGGATATAGCTTTCTTTATTATTGCTATAGAGCTGTCTCTACTTTTTGTCTTTTATATCATGACTGTAATTTAATTGGGAAGCTGGGAGTAGTTATATGCAGCAAATGTAGTCTGCCATCTGCCTAAATTATAAACTTATATTTCATTAAAATCTGAAGTTCCCACAAGAGAAGCCCGTAGGGAGGGATGGAAGAAAATTCAGGAATGAAGTAGGAGGGGATGTGAGCAGAACAGAGAGGAAAGTAATTGCCAGTTTCCATAACAAGAGTTTTTCCTTTGTTTTACCATCCTGAAGGAAGGTGTATGAAGAAACACAGCAAAAATTTATATAGTCTGTCTTTCTCCATATATGCTAAACATTGTTTAAGATTTTCATTGATAGTGATAGAATTAAACTCAGAATCTACACAGATTTCTTACTATCAAAACTATGACTAGCAATTCTCAGATATCAAGACCACAGCAATAAGTCCCTTAAAGACTGTATGAACAGTAGTTAAGTTTATAACTCTTTTTAGTTTGTAGTTATACTGGTGCTTTGGCTCAGAAGTCTTTAGCTAGAGGTGTGGGCCAAAATCTCCTTTAACACATTTTTTTTTTTTTTTTTTTTTTGGTTTTTCTCCGGTACCGGGAACCGAACTCACGACCTTGCGCTTGCCAGGCAGGCGCTTTTGCCGCTGAGCTAAATCCCCAGCCCCTCCTTTAACACATTTTAAAACCTGAAACTTAGAATTCTTGCCAGTGAGACCTGGGCATCTCTAAAAAACATTACATACTTCAGACCTATACTTTTTTTTTTTTTTTTTTTGGTTTTTTCCTCCGGTACCAGGAACCAAACTCATGACCTTGCGCTTGCCAGGCAGGCGCTTTGCCGCTGAGCTAAATCCCCAGCCCCTTCAGACCTATAAGGATGGCTATTATCAAAAAAAAAAAAAAAAAGAAAAGAAAGAAAGAAGGAAAGAAAATAATAGAAGTTGATGGGGATGAAAACAAATCAGAACTCTTGTGCAGAGTTGGTGGAAATGTAAAATCATGCAGCTGCTGGGTAAAACAGTGTAACAGTTCCTCAAAAATTAAAGTCGAATTTTCCATGTGACCCAGTAATTCTGTTTCCAGGAAGATACTAAAAAGAGCTGAAATCAGGGACTTGGACAGCTACTTGGGCATCCATGTTCATAACAGCATTCTTCACAACAGCCAAAAGACGAAAGCAACCCAAGTGTCCACTGATGGGTGGATAAGTACAGTGAACTCAGCGGAATGATTATTTAGCTGTTGAAGAGGAGGAACTTCTGATACATGCAACAGCAAAGATGAACCTCGAGGATGTCATGTTGAGTGAAATAAGCCAGTGACAAGAGGGAAATGCTGCATGATTCCACTTTCATGAGGTACCTGGAATAATCAAAGTCACAGAGATGAAAGGTAGAATGGTGGTTGCCAAGGGCTGGCTGGGTTGGGGCAGAAGTAATGAGGAGTTAAGTGTTTAATGGGTATAGAGTTTTAGTTCTGCAAGTTAAAAAGTTCCGGCATGGATGGTTGTGATGGGTGTGTAACAGTGAAACATATTTAATGCCTCTGTGCTAATTATACATTTAAAAATGGCTAAAATGGTAAATTTTTATAATTAAAAATAATTAAAAATGGTAAACCCAATTATTTTTGTGTTATTTATATCTTGCTACAATAAAAAGTGCCCAAACCATAGAGCTATGGGCAGAAGTAGAGTATATTTCTCCTCAGTTTAGAAACACTACTCTAGTTAAAAGGGACAGAGAAGCCTGGCATGATCACACATGCCTGTAAGCCCAGCACTCTGGGAGGCTGAAGCAGGAGGGTCTCAAGTTTAAGCCCAGTCTTAGCATTTTAGTGACTTATTAAGACTGTCTCAAAATAAAAAATGAGAAAAGGGCTGGTGGGTAGCTCAGTGCTAAGGCCTTGTGTTCAATCCCCAGCACTACAACTAGCAAACATAAGGAAAACAAATATTTTAAGTAAGTAATTATTTGTGTCTAAAGATGCCCAAATACCTAGCTTGTTTGATCTTAAGGTTAAAAAATCAGTAGAACGGTGTTTGTTTTCCTTATTACTAAGTAGCCTACAATAGGCTTACTGACAAACATGATGTCTGGTATGGCACAGTTCTCTAAACTTCCATCTGATAATAAATAATTTTACCTCAAGGGGCTGGGGATTTAGCTCAGTGGCAAAGCGCCTGCCTGGCAAACGCAAGGTTGTGAGTTCGGTTCCCGGTACCGGAGAAAAACCAAAACCAAAAAAAAAAAAAAAAAATTTTACCTCAAAAAGATGTTTTAGAAAGCATGTATCATTTAAAGGAGAAGACCCAAATACAAAAAATTAAAATCAATGAAGGATAATAAAAAAAAAACACCCACATACAAATTCTAGTACAATTTGTTTGGAAAGATACTCTTCCCATAAAGTTGTCTAAAAATGCGTTAAAAAGTTTTCCACATATGAGAATGAGTAGTTGGATATAATTTCCAGATTCCATGTAATATCAGGCAGAATTTTAATTCATAGGATCAGTGAGTCCTAGTTTCCAGCAATTAAGAATAGACAAAATCCTAGAGAATGGGTTCGTATGCCCAAAACTTCACTTAGAAATGCATGTGTCTGATCTTCTTTCAGGAAAATCTCAAAGCAGATGAACTACTGAAACTGATGCTAAACAGCTGCAAATCAAAAGTAATAACTTAGCTTCAGATTTACCATATTAAAACTTGGTTTGAGCCAGGCGCAGTATCACATGGCTGTAATCCCAGCACTGTAGAAGGCAGAGGCAGGAGGGTCACAAGTTCAAGCCCAGCCTGGGCAAGCTTGATACTTAGTGAGATCCTGTCTCAAAATAAAAGATAAGAAAGGGCTGAGATGTATGTAGCTTGGTGTGAAGACTCTGGGTTCAACTCTCAATACCAAAAAAAAATCCAAAAAACTTGTGTTGAAACTTAAATAGACTGATGGATCATCAGATGAGAACGGGAGGGAGGAAGGCCAGTGCGCTTGCTACATGGAAGTGTTTGGCTAACAGATCAGGAGCACAGGTTCTAGGTCTACACAAGCTATATGTGGAATCTAGGAATTCAAGGGTAGACGTCTGATGGGATGGATGACCAAGGAGCTTGAAGGTAATACCGGAGAGCTGGGAGTGTGGAATGGGGAAAATTAGAAAGTGGGGATGACAAACCCTAGTCCCAGTGGAAAGCAAACCCAGAAATCAAAACCCAGGCTTGCAGACACTTTGACTAAGACAAAGGGAGGCAGCACCAGCAGCAGATCCCAGCCAGGTCTGACTGGGGGTCGGGGAGAAGCACATAGAGACCAACAGGTGAACACCAACAGTTGCTTTGATGCTGATCTGATAACCGAGGTGGGGGCTTTTGTGTCTGATTCCAGCCTAGAATATGGAAGAGACCAGGCTGTGGACATCCTCTAGGCCAAGAACGTTCTTCACCTTAAATTTGCAGGTGCTGTTTTGCTGCTGTCGCGCTGAGGGCTTGGTGCAGCCTGTCCTAACCTTTCATTTCCCTCATTTCATCCCACTGAGCATAGTGAGGAACAATGACACCTACTGTTTGACCTACTGTAACTGCAGTAAACTTGGCATGGGATGGCGGCGGGTGTTGATTTGTAGTTACTAGTTATTTCCTTCCTTTAAAAGAAAACAAGACAAACATCTCCCTGTTAAGTGAGGTTAGGCTGGAGAAGTACTGCAATTGGAAAAGACAGGGTTGTCATCATGAAGATGCTTGATTTAGAAGCAAATATGCGTGCTTGTCTATAACAGCCCCAAATTTCACAGAAAACATTGAAAGGCAATGGAAATGCACAGTAGAGCAACATGTGATTCAGCCACGAGTGTGAGAAGAGATATCAAGTTAAAGAAACCGAAAATCTACAAGGTGATAGATAAGTGGAGCAAAGTATCAGCCCCAAAGGCCTCTCAGGTCCCTGTTCCTTTACCCCACTTTCCTCCCTCTGGCCATGGCAAGGACCTGTAACCCCCACCAGTGAGCTGCCTTAGTGCCTGAGGGTTTTTCTCCACTGCAGTGGCTGGATCCTTGTGTGATCTACCTTTATGGATCTAGCCTCCTTCCTTTGAGACTGGCAGCCTGCTTTGCCCTTATCTTCAGTCTGTTCCAATCTGGCTTCCCTGAAGATTGCCCGCTCCCAGAGTGGTTGTCACTGAATTCTGCTGTGCCACTTCACACTGACCTTCCAGAATTAACCACCAAACTCAGTACCACACTACTGACCAGCTGGCCTTCTTATCCCCTCCGCCTGTTGCTGAGGGGTAGATCTATTTCCGGTGAGTACCTATCTGGGCAGAAATGTCTCATTCTTGATCAGACCTTTCTTCCCTTTGAGTAAAACCTGATCAGTCAACACTATCAAAATACAATGTATAATGTCCAGGGTTCTTAGGACAGACAGCAGTTTACAACTATCAGTTTTTGCTCTCTAAAGACACATACTGTTATTTTTGAAGTTAAAAGAGCCAATGTAGTTTCTAAAAGCCATGGTAATAAATCACTAAGGAATTTACAAGTCTTGAAATAGCTTCCTTTCTGAGCATTGCATCAAAACACTCCTAAGTGATAAAGTGGGAGGGAAAGAAAAGGAAGCTAAAGGGACATATATGTAAATGCATTTAAAATGTTTAAGCATTCATTGGTCTTACTAGACCTAGTGCAAAAGAGGTGCATTAATTTAACTATTCTTTCTTTTGCTTAAATACTATGCACTAGAATAACTCAAGAAAATTCTATCTTAGCCAGCCATGAAAATAACTGAGTGCAAAAGTGGCACATGTTTTATCAGTAGATCTCTCTATTTCATGTCAAGTGGGTAATCAAAAAAGTTAAAGTGGGCGCTGGGGATTTAGCTCAGCGGCAAAGCGCCTGCCTGGCAAGCGCAAGGTCGTGAGTTCGGTTCCCGGTACCGGAGAAAAACCAAAAAAACAAAACAAAACAAAACAAAAAAAAGTTAAAGTGTGGAGGCACCAAGATGTCAGCGTGGTAAGCAGGACAGAAAGAGCCTCTGTGAGAGTTGCTGTCCAGATGCTGGAATATAGCAATGTGGGGAAGACAAAAGGGAGGGAAGTAGGTCTCCTGGACCCAGGAAGGAACTGAGGCAGGAAGTGAAACCAACAGAGAGAGTGAAGAGAGGAACTTCAATGAAGAGAATGAGGTAGCTGGTAGAGCCTTCTCTGAGATAGGACTCACTGTGCAGGGGAGTGATTCGAACCTGTGGACACACAGCGATTGCTGGCAATCCCAGAGGCCTTGATGGAGAGATGCAGCAGTGGAAAGGAACAGCAGATGTGAAGGACTGCACTAGCTGGTGGTGAGTCCTGAGGGCTCAGTTGTCCTGCAGGACAGCAATTGGCCTGGAGCTATCTTGGAGAGGGGCTGGCTGAGCTCAGGACTTAGAGCAGCTGCTGGCTCCATCTAGCAGCTCCCAGCCAGGCTCAGGCCCAAGGAAGGTGCACTGATGGCTACAGGCCGAATGAGTCTGGTCTTGGCCAGAAGGTGCAGACTTGCTGAAATTGTCCATTACTCCACCAAAAAGCTACTGCTGGCTTGCTGGGACAAATCAACACAGATTTGGACTCTGTATCCACACACTGTCTACTAGCGACAGCACAGACAAACCTGGAAGTGGACTTTTTTTTCTCCTTTTTTCTTTTGCTGTCTCGTTTTTTGTTGTGGTGGTGTTTATTTTTTTTCTCTTTCACTGTTTGATTTTATTTTATATTATATGAGTGTGAACATGGTTTTTACAGCCTCTTTGTGGTTCTTATTCTGTTCTTTTTATCTCTTCCTTCTCTCCTTCCGTCTAGTCTTCTGCACCAGTTTCCCAAAGTTAGCATGATCCCCCTTTGTCCTCCTGCCTTACTTCTAATCTCTTCCTGTTCTTCTACCTCTCTAATTTTTCCTTAAACCCTTTTAAATTTTAACCACTGAGGGTAAAATTGACATATTAAGGACTTATATACTTCAAATAATTTTCTTGTCTGTTTTAGATTTTGTTACATAACTTCAAATCTAGTTCATATGGTTAAATGTGGCAAATTAATGGTTTCCCTCATTTTGTTATATTCTAGGTTATGACTGTTGCTACTGTAATTGCTGATGATACCACTTTAGCCAAAAGTAACATAACTGCTCTAAATAGCTCTTCTTCCTGGTATTCCAAGACTGAGATTGACTAATGGTTTCAGAAGATACTGTGGCACAATGCCAAAGAAACGGGTTGAGACAAACAGACAGCAACTTCCCATCCCCAACAAAATGAAGATATAGGATCTTGCAGCAGACTCAAAACCGAAAAACACTTATACCTGGACAATACCTCAGAGAAGTAGTCACTTCCTAAGGGTTCTAAATATTAGCAATAAAGCAATCCACCACAGGCAGTTTACAAGTATCACCGCAGGAATTAAACTAAAAAAAGAAAATAAAGTGGGAAGACACTTAAACAAGATGCAGTCTCAGACATCCAGTTCACCAAAGGCAAACCCAGGGTCAATGAGGTGGGACAATCTGAAAGCCACTCACTTGGCCTCTGACGTGGTAACAACAAAGCAATTGAATGAGGCTTTAGAAAAAATCAAATCAAAAATAATTTCTCAGATAACTGCAGAGATGGTGTCCACAATGAAAACTATGCTTAGTGACTCCAGAGCAGATACAGACCAAAAAAAATAGAGGAGTTTAAGATAATTATGGAAGCCACGAATGCTGAGCATAGGAAAGAAATGGATCCATAAGGCAGATTCAAGCAGATATCTAGGAGAATAAAACTTCCATAGAAAGTATTTGCAGTAGATTAAGTCAATGTGAGAACAGGATCTCAGATATAGAAGACAGGCTTGCAGTTAGCAATTATGAAAAGAAAGATTCCTTAAAAATGGCAAGGGACCATGAGAAATCAACCCAGTAGCTGTTAGATGAGGCAAAGAAGAATAATTTAAGATTGATTGGAGTAAATGAAAAAAACAGGAAATAGCACAAATGTTATAAAAAATTTGTTCATAGACATCATGGCAGAAAACTTCCCTGGTAGAGAAAAAGAATTTGATGGACAGTACGTGAGGCATACAGAACTCCAGTTAGCTAAATAAAAATAAATCTACAGCCAGGCATGTCATAATCAAGATTCTAGAAATCCAACATAAAAATAGAATATTAAAAGCTGTTAGGGAAAAGAAACAAATCACCTGTAAAAGAAAGTCCATCAGAATGACAGCTGACTTCTTGGCACAAATCCTCAAGTGAAGGAAAGATTGGAGTAAAGTATTTCAAGTTCTAAAGGAAAACAACCTTTAACCCAGATTGATGTACCCTGCAAAGCTATCTTTCAAAACTGATGGAGAAATAAGACACTTCCATGACAAAGAACATCTGAGGAAATTTATGACCACAAAATCAAGCACTCCAAAATGTTTTGAAGGACATTCTAGAAAGAGATAACAAGGACTACAACTCCATGAACTCCAACAGAAGGAATCCATCAGGCAAGGCAAACAATTAAACAAAAGGAGGGAAAAGTGGGGGGAGCCAAAAACAGGAAAATAACATGGTGAGGGTAAGTCAGTGCATATCAGGTATAACCATAACTGGTCTCCATTCACCAATCAAAAGACACAAACTGGCAGAATGGATCAAGAGGCAGGACCCAACAATATGCTACATACAAGAAACACATTTAATTCAAAAAGAAATTCATAGACTGACAATCAAAAGATGGAAAACAATACTCCATGTGATAGGAACCCAGAAAAAAGCAGGGGTAGCTACTCTATTTGCAGACAAAGTTAATTTCAAGCCAAGACTCATTAAGAGAGATAAAGAAGGTCACTACATCCATGTAAAGGGAACAATCCAAGAGGAAGAGATAATAATCATAAATGTATATGCAACAAATACCAGTGTACCCAACTATATAAAACAAATACTAATGGACATAAAAATTGAGCAATAATACAATTGTATTGGGAGATCTCAATAGTCCACTGTCACAAAAAGACAGATAAACTAGACAAAAAGTCAACAATGACATATTAGAACTTTTGAACCAAAAGAACCAAACTTTTGAACAAATGGACTTAACAGATGTATACAGAGTGTTCTACCCCACAGCATCAGAATACACATTCGTCTCAGCTGCACATGGGATGGGATATTCTCCAAAACAGACCACATACTAGCTCGTAGAAAATGCTTAAGTAAATGCAAAGGAATTAAAATTATCCCATGCATATTATCAGACCATGGTGCAATGAAACTGGAAATCAATGGCAAAAGAAACCACAGGAAATAAACACATGGAAATTAAATAGCACCCTCCTGAATAACCAATGGGTCACAGATGAAATTAAAGAAGAAATTAGACAGTTTCTACAATTAAATGATAATGCCAATTAAACATACTGGCACTTATGAGACACAATGAAAGCAGACCTAAGAGGGAAATTTATAGCAAAGAGTACCCATATCAGTAAAACAGAGCAAGCGCAAATAAACAACTTAATGTTGAACCTTCAACTTTTAGAAAAAGAAGAGTAGGCTACAGCAAAAGCTTGTACGAGGGAGGAAATTATAAAGATCAGAGCAGAAATTATCACACTGGAGACTAAGAAAATAATACAAAAAAATCAATAAATCAAAGAGTTGGTTCTTTGAAAGATTAAGTAAAATTGACAAACCCTTATCTAACCTTATCAAAAAAAGGAAAGAAAAGACTCAAATCCACACATTTAGGAAGGAAAAGGCTTAAATCACAACGACCCTCAGAAATTCAGAATATCATCTACACCTACTTTGAAAACTTGTATTATTAATAAGATGGAAACTGCAGAAGAAATGGACAGATTTCTAGATACATATGAATTACTGAAGCTGAATCAAGAAGATATAAAAATCCTAAATAAATCAATATCAATCAATGAAATCAAAGATGTAATTAAAAACCTACCAACAAAGAAAAGCCCAAGCCCTTAAAAATTCACTGCTGAATTCCACCAGAAATTTAGACAAGACCTAACACTACTACTTCTCAAACTCTTTAATGAAAGTGAAAGAGAAGCAATACTCCCAAATTCATTACTGGAAGAAATTTGGTACCCTGATACCAAAATGGAAGAAAGACCCAACTAAGAAAGAGAACTACAGGCCAATCTCCCTAATGAACATAGATATAAAAATTCTCAATAAGATACTGGCAAACAATGCAGAATATCACCAAGAAGATTATATACCATGACCAAATGAGATTCATCCCAGGGATGCAGGGATGGTTCAGCATATGTAAATTAATAAATGTAATACACTATATTAAAAGAGCCAAAGACAAAAATCATATGATTATCTCCATAGATGCAGAAAAAGGTTTTGACAAAGTCTAATACTCATTCATGATGAAAACCCTACAGAATATTGGAATAGATGGTCTTTACCTCAATCTGATAAAAGTCATCTATGACAAACCAATAACCAGCATCATACTGAATGGACAAAAACTGAAAGCTTTCATTCTAAAATTAGGAACAGAACAAAGATGTCCACTGTCTCCACTCTTATTCACATAGTCCCGGAAACTTTAGCCAGAGCAATTAGACAAGAAAGAGAAATAAAAGGAATTAATGATAGGAAAGGAAGAAGTTAAACTATCATTATTTGTGGATGACATGATACTCTACATAGAAGACCCCAAAAACTCCTCTAAAAACTGCTACATTTAATAAACAAATTCAGTAGCATAGCTGGATACAAAATCAACACTCAAAAATCAATAGCTTTCCTGTACACAAATAAACTCACTGAGAGAGAAATTAGGGAAACAACACCTTCACAATAGCATCCAAAAAAATGAAATACCTAGGAATCAGTCTAACAAAGGAAGTAAAAAACCTCTGTGCTGAAAACTACAGTACTCTGAAAAAGGAGATTGAAGCAGATCAGAAAATGGAAAGATATCCCCTGCTCTTGGATAGGAAGAACCAAAGTAGTGAAAATAGCCATACTTCCAAAACTGTTGTACAGATTTAATGCAATTCTAATCAAAATTCCAACAGCATATTTCATGGAATTAGGGAAAATAATCCCAAAATTCATTTGGAACCAGAAGAGACCTAGAATAGCAAAAGCAATTCTGGGCAACAAAGGCAAGGCAGAGGGCATCACAAGCCCTGACTTAAAATTATACTATAAAGCTACTATGATAAAAACAGCATGGTACTATCAAAAAAAACCAGACCCAAATATCAATAGAACAGCTTACAAGATGCAAAAAGAACTCTAGACATACTCAGATACCTTATCTTTGACAAAGATGCCAAAGGCTATCACTGGAAGAAAGATAGCCTCTTTAATAAATGGTGCAGAACAAACTGGCTCTTTACATGCCAAAGATTAAAACTGGACCCATACCTTTCACTGTGCACTAAACTAAATGGATTAAAGTGAAATCCTGTCTTGAAAACACACACACAAACACACACACACACACACACACACACACACACACACACACATACAAAGATCTAAATATTAAAATGGAAACATTAAATCTGTTGGAAGATAGAATACGTAAAACTGTTAAAGACATTGATGTAGGATAAGACTTTATCAATAAAACCCCAATTGCACAGGAACTATCACAAAGAATCAACACCTGGGATCTTGTCTTACTAAAAGGTTTTTTTTGCACAGCAAGAGAAAGCACCAACCAAGTGAAAAGATAATCCACAATGTGGGAAGGAATGTTGGCCAGCTGTTCCTCAGACAAGAACATATAAAGAACTATAAAAAAAAAATCGTATCTCTGAAATTTAAAGACTCAGTCCAAAATTGGGTATCTGAGATGGATATGCACTTCTCAGATGAAGAAATACAAACAGCAAATAAATATATGAAAAAGTTCTCAACATCACTGTCATTGGAGAGATGCAAACTAAAGCAACACTGAGATTTCATCTCACTCCTGAAGAATGGTTATTATCAAGAAATCAACCAGTAACAAATGCTGGAGGGGCTGTGAGGAAAAAGGAACCCTTTTCACCACTGTTGGTGGAAGTGTAGACTGGTGCAACCACTGTGGAAATCAGTGCGGAGATTCCTCAAAAAACTAGGATTGCAGGTCCCATCTGACCCAACTATTGCTCTGCTGGGTATCTTACCAGAAGAATTAAAACATCACATCACAGCGATATATGTGCACCCATATTTATAGCAGCACAATTCCTAATAACTAGATCTTGGAAACAACCCAAATGCTCATCAACTGAGGAATGGATAAAAAAGACATGGTCCTTTTATACAATGGAGTACTACACAGTCATAAAGAAGGATACCTTGGAAACTTTAACAGGCAAATGGATGCAACTTGAGACCATACATATAGGTGAAATAAACCAGATGCACATGTGCAAACATTCTATTGTCTCCCTAGTGTGAGAAGTAGAAATCATAAATAAGATCCAGAATGTACAACAGATATCATAAAATGGGAAGAAATTGTTCAGAAGGAAATAGAAACTGGGATGGGGGAAAGGAGAATGGAAGGAAAGGAAAAGGAAAAAATGTATATATACACAAAGCAGTTAAGATAGTTATACTACTAATTTCTCTTTGTTCATTGAAAAGAAAGATTTGTGCTAATATTGTTTGGACAATTAAATGCCTATATCCTGTACTCTGAGTAACTGATTTAGAGATAGCAATATGTGATGTATTAATCATTGTTACACTTTTATTATATTTTTAGGTTTTTGGTGGGTACTGGGAATCAAACTCAGAATCGTGAGTTTGTCCGCAGGCAATGTACCACTGAGCTATACCCCTGGTCCACCCTCCTATTATCTTGTTTTCAAATTTTGTTTTATTTTTTCTCCTTAAAATAAATTTTAAAAAATTAACATAATGTTCCCCAAACTAATTCCTACATAATTTCTAAAACTCTCAGAAAAGGAAAATACTATTAAATATTTAATTTCACACTAAATAAGTACCATTTTTGCATTATGAAATAGCTTCACTTAGTTTAAATTTTCAGCACATAAAAAAATACCTGCTTCTAAGTTTTCTTTTTTTACTTTAAAGATGGCATAGTATACCTATTTTTTCCTATTTTATCATAACTTAGTTTTATGACTTGTAACACTGAAAAAGGTCAAATAGCTTCCAATGAGAGATTAGTAAATATTCTAGTTTTCTTTTACTCTTTTAGTTTTGTCTTGTGATAATAGTATTTTTAAAAAGACGAAATCATTAGTTATACATTGTATAACTGCATTCATAGTTTAGGAAAGAAAAATAATATAATGCTTTTGCAGCAGTGGTGTTAGAGTCATATTAGGAACCCTAGAGGACGTTATATTTCACAGAAAACCCACCTCACTGCTGGCCCTTAGAGAAGAAGTTGAAAATGCCTGTGCAGCAATGTCCACGGCCAAGCAGCAGTTCGCAACACTGATAAATGGCTGGAAGCCGATGGCCACCGCTTTGAGCTCCTCTTGTAATTGTAGAAGGCAGAGGTAACTTGTATTAACCTCAAAATGTCTTAATAAATTTAGTATTGAATATCTATACAAGTTTTTCTTTTTCTGAAGTGTGTACACATTTTTTGGCAGACTCTGTATACAGTATTAGAGGCCAGATAATTATAAAAAATTTTACACTATAAAATACCTTTATATGTCTTTGACTACTTAAAACTAATGAACATGTTTTTTCATCTACTTTAAAGAAAGATAAAGTATTGTAAAATAAAATTCAATACTATATAAACACAGATTGATGCTACCCAGAGTAACACCACATTTAGAGAAACAGTTCTCCTTAATTACAGTGACTGAGTGCTGCATTATCCCAGACTCTGTAAAACTTAATTGCCATTAACCGGTAATAATCATTTGTTTGATATTTCTCTGAGGATTTACATAATGAATACCAGAATCACTACGCACTCAGGAACAACATCCTCATGTGTTCACAGTAACTGCACAGTTGAGAAAGACTGTGAACCAGAACATGCTGATTTGGTGAGCAGGATACCAGGAAGCAAAAAAAAAGACCACCATGGTGCTCAAACTGCAAGCTCAACTGTCCTCCCTCTTGCCATAAGGCGATGATGCAGTAGGCTACAAGTTGCTAAGGGCGGGTCTCTGCTGAAAAGCAATCATTTGACTAAGCCTGATGTCCTACAACACATTTCTGAACCATTGGTAGTTGAGCTGCAGTCTATGTCTAACTTGGGCCTATTACAACAAATCAGCTTCAAAATAAGCAGATAAACACATTATGTACCGTGCATCCTGGCATTCAAAAAAGTGTGCTTCAAAATTGAGGAAAGATGAAAATAATCCTGCACCCCACAGAACTGCTGAATATTTAGTTTCCTACTCAACTTCTGCACAGAAAATAAGCTAACACAATCCAAGGCTTCTTCAGCAAGCAGTCCCCGTGCTGGCCCTCACCCTCCCATCTGTGCATATATACGTACAGGATATTGTTTCTTTGTTTTGCTCTGCTGTGCTTACCTTAGACAGATGCTCTATCACTCACCTAGAGCCCCAGCTAGATTTGTAATTTAGGTTACCTCCTAATCAGAAGGCAGTTTTTAGAATTAAAATGTCCACCGTATCATTTCTGCATTTAAAATAAAATACCTAATTTTAGTCTTTTCAGCTATATTAAATATTTTTTAAAAGGATTTCTTAACCAAAGAGAGAATAAACAGAGCATAGACACTATGTGAGGAACTCCCGCAAGATGAGTCTGACCCCGGGATAGAATGTCCTATAAGGAGTATTAAAATGAACAAATAAACCCAAAACTGCTTTAACCCTCTTCTACTCCCTATAGGAGACCAGAAAAAAAATGAAATAAATACCTCAAATAGAAAGGTAACAAAAGTCTTTCATCTTTCTGTGAACTAAAATGAAAATAAATTTTGAGTTAATATCATTTTCATTAATAGAACATGTCAATTTTACAAAAACTCTGTTCTGTCTGTCATAGATTGATTCTGACACATTAGTGCCAATCTCAGGATGGAGTAAAGTTAGTAAAACATATCCTCCCTTGCACTGAGCCAGCATCAATTACTTCTTCAAGGGAGGTCATCAAGAGACAGTTCTTTCCAGATAAGCCGAAGGCAAAAGTCACACCTCAAGAGGAAGCTTTCATTTCACACCTCAAGAGGAAGCTTTCTGCTGCCTTATTTTGAAATCCAATTCAAGTACTCATATATTACCATAAACTCTTACAGTGATTATAGACACAATTATCTGCAAAGTTAAGTGCAGCTCATTAACATGATAATAAAAGTAAGAAACAGCCAAGAAAATACACACTTTAGGGCCTCTTCCGGAATGATTCCCTAGCGTGGAAGGCCTCAGGGTCTGATTCTTCTCTGGGGAATGATTCCCTAGCATGGAAGGCCTCAGGGCCTGGTTCTTCTCTGGTTGCTCTACTAACTCCTGAGTAGTGTGCACAGTATAACAGGACACAGAGGCAAGTACACAGCGAAGGTTCCTCAAACCACTAGAAACGATTTCGGCACTTAACATGAATGCACTTCATTTTTAAAACTGTAAAATGTATGCTGTACTTGTTATGCTTTCTTTAACATTTTTTTCTTCTAATAAATGATCTCAAAGCACAGGTCAGGATTTTCTCTGCTTCCTTATTTTCTTAAACATTACTGACAAAATCAGAAGCCTTTGCTTCAACTGGCAAAATCTTACTATAGTTACAGTGTGACACACCACACACACACACACATGTCTTGGAAGCTGAAAAGGTTTAACATTTTAGATGGTAGATGGCACACAAAATATGATGTAATTTTATGCATTCTCTCATGATGTCTCCCAAGTGCAGGGTAAGTGATAGGCCAGCTTCACCGCGGCTTCCATGTGGGAGTACTGAGGGCGAATCTTGTAGTGTTTGAGCAGTGACAACATTTTGGGAATGCCGTGTCCTTGGATGAAACCAACTGAGCAGAGAGGTCACAGGCAGTGACTACTTTAAGCCAACCTAACACAGGCAGCTCTGTATTTGGCTTCAGAATATTCCTGAGAAACACTTAACAATTATAAAAATGTTATGATTAGTTCAAGGAATCTGTGTCATACTAAGTATGACAAAAAATGTGTCCAAGACACCACCACTAAAAACATACAGTGACTTGTTATTATAGGGCAATTGCCTGTGTGTTGTAAAATGAGGCCTGTTCCCCTTTTTACCTGGAACAGATTCTTAATGTTGACATGTAGCATGTTGGAATGAAAATGAACATGCTTACCATAACATACTTCGTTGAACATTTAGTTAGGGATACCTGCGGCTTTTTGTAAGAAGTGCTTGTGGGGTTGATGAGATGGTGCAGAGCTCTGTGCTTTGACTGTGCATTTTGGTTGGATGTGTGCTACACGTCTGTAGCCAACAGAGCGACTCACTTTTCCTTTATACCTTTCCTCCTGCACACATTTATTCATGAGGAGTGAGAGACAGGTAAGCTCTGCATTATCTCATTTAGACCCTTGCAGAAAACCTGCCCTGTGCTTGCCCCTTGCTTTTTCATTCAGATGAGAAAAATAGGCTCATAGTGGGCTCATCACTCATGTAGGTGACACAGCCAGTTATAGATAAATTTTTGCAGCACATGTGAGTTCATTTTGATTGTTTGTTGTCTTTATCTCTTTTGTGGTACTGGTGATTGAACCCAAGGAGCATTGAGCTATAGTCCCAGCCCTTTAAAAAAATTTGTTTCATTTCATATTTTTGTTGTAGAAAAAAAAATCCCCCGGGGGATGGAACCTGGGGCGTCATACCATCGAGCTACATCTCAGTCCTTTTTAAATTTTTCATTTTGAGACAGGGTCCTGCTAAGTTGCCTTAGCCTCCTGGGTAGCTAGGAGGTGTGCCCCACTATGCCTGGCTTTTCCTCTTTATTTTATCCTATTAAAATATTGTGTGATGAGTAGGTTAGTGAAAACAATCCATGCCACAGCCAGCCTGCACTACAGTAGCCTTCAGTAAGATCTCAGGACTTCATAATTTCCTTGTCATGCTTTTTATTCTAGCAACTCTCATCTTTAGGCAATCTGTCAAAAATGTACTATGCTCCTTAGCACTTAGAAAGTGATTATTAAAATGCAAAGGCAGCATATCACTAATGTCTCTTGATAGAAATGCAAAGTTTTAATAATAAGGAAAATATTTTTCACTCTGCATTTGCACAAAGTAAATTGGTTGGTGGAAGACAAAACAAACCCAGAATTTGGATCTACACATCCTTTAATTTTAATCAGTTTTAAGTGTTCTAAAAGAGAAAATATAAACACCAAAATTTATATAAAATGAAACACACTCTGTATTATATTTAGTCAATAATTAGCATTCAACAGGTAGCAATCCAAGTACCATGCCCAAAAAGGACAATATAACTTGAAATAAAAATAAGTTTAAATAAATCAATTTTTACATGTAATTAACATTATTTCTTTTCTTTTCATGGAAATACCCTTGCTTGAGATTTAGTAATATAATCTCAACAAAGATAAGAATTCTGAAGCAAGCAAAGCATTGATTTGAAATTGAACAGCTTTAAATTCATTAAATTTATTGCACTGACTTTGAAAGACAATTTTAAGGAAAAAATACCCCCAGACAATTCTGCCCAACAATGAAGAAATAAAGTTTTCCATCAAATTTACAAATCAGAATGCAAAACATAGCTGGCTGTGGCGGCACAGGCCTGCAATTCCAGGACTGAGAGAGGCTGGAGCAAGAGGATTCCAAGTTGAAGCCCAGGTTAGGCAACTCAGTGACTTAGTGAGACCTTGTCTCAAAACAAAAAATAAAAGGTCTATTCCTAGTACAAGAAAAAAAAAGCAAAACATTTGAAAAAGTCACCATTTCCACATAGCTATGCACAATAGATACTGCTCTTGTATTACAGGCCCCAAAGAACCTATTTGTATGGGTTAATTATACCTGTTCCTAGTTTTTTTTGTCAATCTCAATCATGTCCAATGATTTTTAATACCTTCAGAGGTATTAAAAATTTTTGCCTAAATTCTAAATTTAGAATTCTGATTTACTTTTAATAATATTTTTATTTTATAAGAATAAGGACATGGGTTGTGTACATGAAGAGGAATGTGTATCCTAAAATTATGCCAATGTCAAACTGTAACAATTTGGGATTCATTCCTCCTTGGTTACTCTTCTCAAGCCCATGTTTTAAGTATTTCCTATTTGCTGACTCTGAATAACAGCTAGGTTGAAGCAGCCAATTGGGTTGTTTCTTTTTTTTTTTTTTTAATTCAAACATACACTGAGAGACTCAGGCAACCCATTTACGTCACACAGTCAAGCGGCTAACGTCTTCGGATATGCAGTGTTACAGGCTCTCAAAACAACTGCCTGCAGGAAGAGTATTTCTCAAATACTGTATACCCAAACCTAAGAAGTGACAACTGAGAAGGTCAATAACTTAGATTTTACAGCGTTTGGCGGAGTTCTACCTGACTTATTATATGGCTCAGCATTGATAAGTGCGTATAAATAAATGACACCAAGATTTACAATCTTCTCATGAGCTGCACTCATTTCTAAATTGAAGCCACAGAATGCAGTGCCTATCGGTTTAATTAGACAGCAAGCTAACCGAAATCATGAAAAGCTTGGTGCTTTATATGTCTAAGAAACACCAAATACTGTTGGGAGAATTCCCAGAGTGAGATATTCAGAACAGACCTTCAATTATTAGATCAAACCACCATTCCATTCAATTGCCCTTTCAATTGTCCATATAAATGGTCCAATTAGTTCAGCTTTCTAATTGGTTCATGTGTCTGGTTACTAAAAATTTAACATAATTTGCATATTTAGCTGCACACTTGAAATACATTTCCAATTGATTTGAGATACTCAAAATCATTTGAAAGTTTTCTGGAGTACTGAAAACTATAGAAAAATGAGTACATGCTAAGAATTAGGTTCCATTCATTGAAAAAAACTAGGAAAGCCATCTGCAGGGGCTTAAAAAATAAAAGCAACAACAAAAATAACAGAAACAAAGGAAAAAAGAGAGGAGTTGAGGAAGATGTAAAAGCAAAGTATTTGGAACTTGGGCCTTTTGCCCCTGTACTACAGAGTGTGCTAAGGGCAGGAATGATTTCAGGCAAATTTTCTTAGCGAATAATGAAGGAAGTGAACTTAGCACATTTCCGTTCCTTCCTGTTTCTGGAAACATAAAAAGCCATACTTAGTATTTTCCGTTTATCCGCAGTCTTGGGTAGGCATTCTCTGTGCCTGGGCCAACCTGGAGTGCTGCGGCAGCGTGTTCCGCTGCGTAGGTTTTGGGTTTGATCCAGTTAGGGTGTATTCAAATAAAAAACAAAAACTTCACTATTCTTTTTTGGAAAACAAATATAAAAGCTTCAGATCAGTTCACAGCTAAATGTTCATGGTTGTGATTTAGGGGGGTATTTTACCATTTCTCCTTACAAGCCCAAGCAGCTTCGTGTACTTTTTATTTTTGCACAGTGTTACTAAGAATGTAATGCCTAGTCAGTAGAAACACAAATTACTGCGTTCAAGAGTAAACAAATTTTCCTGAGCAAAGGATAAATGCAAAAGCTGCAGCTGTTGATATTCACAGGATGTGCATTTTTGCTAACACCAAAAGGTGTTATTTGGGGGGCAAAACAAAGAGGCAAAGAACCTCCAAAGATTTTTTATTTCAATAAAGGAAGATATATTTATCATTTTCTTGGTTGTCTGGTGGAAATCTGAAATACATTGGTAGGGGTTGGATGGTGTTGCCCCCCAAAACATACACTGAAGTCCAAATCCCCACCCCTTATTTCAGAAGGTGACATAAATACTATCAGAATTTCATCTTATTTGGAAACTGAGCTTTTATAGAGGGGATCAAATTGAAATATCGTTACACCTGTGTTCGGTGAGATTGTTGTCCTTATAAAAGGGGTAAATGTGGACACAAGGACATACACGTCCACAGGAACAAGCTGGAGAAGAGGTAGACTTATCCTGCCCCAAGCCAGGGGGCTCTGTGAAGCCAGGGAGGAGGCCGCGGATATCACTCCTGCACCTGCACAGGTAGAACCATCTGCCAACACCTGGACTGCCAGGTGGCCCCCGAACCCCAAGACAACATGTGTCTTGTTGAAGGCCACCTGGTGTTTGGTACTTTGTTACAGCAGCCCTAGCAAACCCATACAGTTACTAAAAAGTGTATATATTTCAAAGGGTAACATCACTCTGGAAGGGCAAGTTTCTCAAATGTTCTCTCCTGGATGAACCACAAGATGGTGTCAGGAACTAACTTGAGAGGTGGTGAGGGAGGCCCTCACGCCTACACGGCCTCTTGAGCTCCTCCGACCCTGAGACTGAGGCTTCCTGCAACACCTGCACCACCTTCCAAAATCAAAGAACCATTACCCTGAGGAACTAAGAACCATCTCGATGTTTCAGCCCTGCCTACCCAACTTGTTCCAAGCCTGGATGGGTGCTTGTATGATCAGCAGCTCACACTGCCTGGGGACCTGGATGGGGCTAGATTATGTGCGTGAGTGGAAGGGGGAGAGCTCCTAAGTTGGGGAAATGATCTTTCATTTCCTTTGGGTCACTTTCTGCTCTTAGAGGAGGAAAATAAGCCACAACTGTCTGCTCAGTGCCACTGCACTTACCCAGGGACGCTGGGATGAGACATGTTTGGAGGTCACAGAACAGAACCCCTACTCCTATGATGGTGTTTATGTCACATTAAAAGCCAGCTGCTCTCCTCAGTTCATTTCTTAAACCTGCATTTAGTCATAGTCATCAAACTATATCAACTCTCTCCAAAAAATAACAGGTCTCTTCAGTCTAACCTTTTCTTTGGCAGTACTGGGGATCCAGCCCAGGGTCTTTGTACTGAGCTACATTCCTCAGCTCTTTTTATTTTTAACTTTGAGACAAGGTCTCACTATGTACCCCAGGTTGGGCTCTAACTTACAATCCTCCTGCCTCAGCCTCCCAAGTAGGATGGGATTCCAGGCTTGTGTCACTGTGCCTGGGTTTTGTTTTGTTTCACTTTTTCAGCATTGGGATTGAACCCAGGGCTTCACACATGCTAGGCAAACACTCTACTACTGAGCTACAGCCTCAGTTCCTTTATTATTTTGAGGCAGGGCTTTACCTAGTTGCCCAGGCTGGCCTCGGACTTGTAATCCTTCTGCCTCAGACTCCTGGGCAGCTTGGAGAGGAGGCATGCACTACTGTGCTTGGCTCGAATCTGATCTCTCAGTTTCTACTGCAATAGTTTTGGGGTAAGATTGTTTCCTTACTGTCCACAACAGTTCACCCTTAGCCTCTTCTGCCCACTCTACATTTGGGGTAAGATCCACATGTTTGAACTGGGCACAAAAAGTGACCCCAATCCCAGCCTCTGTAGACCTCTCACTGCACTTCCCCAACTCTGTTTGCACATGTTGTTCACTCTATCTTAAATGCTTCCTCCACTCCTCTACGCCTGGTAAATACTTAACCCTTCAGTGCAAGGGTCATCTAACCCAGAATGCTACCTCCCACACCCTGGAGAGGGAGCTGCTTCTTGTAGCAGGCTCCAAACATTCCCTTTGTAGCTATGACGAGGCGCTGAACTCATGATGGCAAAAATCATGAGCTCAGAGCTTGCCTCACCTCTGGGATTTATCCCTGTACCATTCCCACCAAGTTAGGTACCTTGAATAACACCTGCTCTGTTAAAGCCTGCTGAATACAATCAGAACACCAAGATCTTGCTGAGAGTTCACACTGCTCTGGTTAAATATTTTGAAAACTGTTTACAATTTGTAAAATCAGTTTTGACAATTAGAGGCATTCTCAGGAATTTGTATATTGGTTATCTTAAATGATCTTGTTCCTTTTTGTTCAAACTGTAGTGGGATTACAACTTTGTCAAGGGTTTTTTCCTATCCTTACTTAAGGAAAAGAATATAATTTCTTCTCTCCAACTGCACAATTAGAGATGGGAGTTCTGACATCATGCCCCAAATGTAAACATGGTTCTCTCTGCGGTGTGCGGAAAACCCAGCAAAGGATATGTTCAGGCAAGGCAGTGTTTGAGTATGGCCTTGCCACACACTGTATCTGTTTGTTCTGGCTTGAGAGCAGGAAAAAAAAATTTTTACCTCACTGCAAACCCAAAGGATGTGTGGCGCTTAAAGAAATTTTCAGTTTAGTCTCAGAACTATTTTCAAGGCAGCTGGAAGCTTTCATTTGTCTTTGTGCTCTTGTTCACAGAAGTGCTGGTCATTACCTTTAGTGCGGCACCAATTTAGAATATAAAACGCAGCAACACTCTCTTTTGGGAGGTTGAAATTAGTTAATGAGAAAATAGTTTTAGGACATGAGTAAAAATGTTAAAATATTTTAACTCTAGTCACTGAAAGAAGGAAAGAGTAAATTATTTTTGTTAAATTCTTTCAACATTTACCTTCATCACAAATTTCTTACTGGTTTGTCAATAGAGCTTTTATTTAATGGAAATATAATTTCCCAAACTATTAACTCTGCCTGGAAATTCTGAGACAAAAGATGTGCAAAAGATGACACAAATTGCCCTGCGGGACTTCCCTTATCAAATCTCCCCTAGGACTCTGGTCAGAAAAAGGGGTCAAGGCTTGTTTCTAATAGCCTCGATTTCAGCCTGGGTGTTTGGGTGAGGGGCAGCCCTGGAGAGCTCACAAGGCCTTGATGCTGACCTACACTTTGACTCTGGGGCAACCAGACCCATGGGCCACGCTCGTGCAACTGATGGCTTTGAGGGCAGTGTTTACCGCTCATTCGAACCCACAGTAGGTGCCAGAAACACACAGGTTCCTCAGATATGGTCCTAGCGCTCATGGAGTTTACAGGCTAGCTAAGAAAGAGAAGCCTGAAATTTGACAACTGTTAAGAAAAAATAATTCACAGCTACTGTTGATGGAAAGCTCCCCACAACAAGCCTGGCTTTTTTGCTATGTTTATATACATTATCTCATCCAATACTCAAAGACATCCTCAGAGGATGGTATTACTAACCAGATCTTATGGATAAGAAAAACAAGTCTCAGAAAGTCTAATTAACTGGTAAAGGCCCCAGAGGCAGGCAGGCCTGAGATTCCAGTCCAAGCCCCAGCGCCAACCCTGTCCTCTGAGGCACGACATAGTCCGGCAACTTGGGCCAGGTTGGGCCAGATAAACCATACTGGAAGTCAGTTTCGAGGGTCATGCAAGCATTATTGGGAAAAAGGTACAGGACACATAAGAGAGTGCTCTTCAGAGGCACGGGGCAGCAACACGCTCAGCAGGTTTCCATGGAGGAGTCTGGCTGAGGGGAGCCCAGAAACCACTAGATGGAAAGGAGTCTCCTCAGTTTTTATTAGGTCAAGGAGTTGAAAATGAAGGAAAGTCATATACAAATAAAAGTGGGCCCTCGAGTTAGAACAGGTCTGACAAATGAACACCTGGTTATGAGGGAAATTTTAATTTTAACTTATGACCAAAGTCTTGAGTTATGACCTGAATGCTGGATGCTTGTGTTTCCAGATGGTCCCAGATACAGATTTAACCCTTAAAGAATTTTGGAAAGGATATTACCACATCATTTTCTGTATGGAGTTCATTGAGAAATCCTGGGCCAGTGTCTCTCTAAGGACACTGAGATCTGCCTGTGTGCAGGAGACAGACTTTGAAGGCTGTGGAGAGGAGCCTAAGCCTTCAACTGACAACCTGAGTTACACCCAGCCCTTGGGAATGAATCGAGTTCCTAAGTCAAGGTCCACTCTTACAGTACAGTGCATCAGTTATCTTCTCTGACCAAAATCTGGTTTCTAATTTTAGTTTCAGGGATTATTTTAACCTTAGATTCATTTCTTTTCATCATTTTGCTGATTGCAAAATACTGATGTATTTATTTTGTACGCCTTAAGCTTTTCCTTAGCTTTCAAATTTCATTCACTTAAGATGACCCAAGTAGAGTAGTTTAGTTCTTCACTCTTATTTCTAGTAAGTTCAAGTTTTCTGAATTTTATCATATATATGTAGATGTCTCTTCTAGGAAATGACAAGGATAAAATCGACTCATTTGGAATTGTTAAGGTATATTCATGTACACTTGGTCACAACCACAATTTATGAGCTTGCCATAATTTCCTTCCATGTATCCCTATCAGGATATAACATCTGAAAACCTTTATTATAATCTGGAAACCATGAAGTACTATATTCATTAGGGATACAATTTTGGGTTATATCACTTAATAAAATTTAATGAAAACTGAATGTAACACTGCTCTTAACATATTTTTCATTAAGAGAAGTGCATTGATCCTCCAATCTATAAATTATTTCTCAATATTTATAACAAAATATTTCTCCAAATACAAAATACTTGCATTTGTACTTGGAATAAGAGAATTCTCTCAAATACAAAATACTTGCATTTGTACTTGGAATAAGAGAGTTAAGAACCTTATTTTTAAAAGTCAAAGATGAATTCAACTTTTTTGAATAAATCTTCACCCAACAAAGAAGTTACTCCAGATGACTGTAAAATATTTTTATCCATGATCACAATAGAACACAGAAGGAAAATATAAAAGAAGAAACCTTCATATTTTAATGTACATATGAAATAAAAACTTCATTTTTCTTAAATTGCCTTAATGGTTATAGTACTTCTGGTAAATAAACCAAAAGCATTTCATCTTTTCTCAGGCTATCACATGTTATACTGTATAAACAAAAATAGTCTCCCAAATTGTTTTCCCTGTGTACTACATACTTTGTATAACAATTACAGGTAAATTACTTATAATTTTTTGATAGGAGGCTATTCCTAGAAATTATAATAGGAAGCTGCAGTGTTCTGATATGCTTCCATTAAATAGCTCTATAATCTTCAATTCAAGTATTTATTGAGCTCCTACTATGTGCTTAACATATGGAAACATCTTGGGCTTTCCAGAGTCAACTTGAGAGTCTGGTGCAGTAAGGGACCATCTATGAGAGCTCTGTGCTAATGGGAACAAGGTCAGGGGTTCAATTTTTCTCCGCTGGTTAGATGGTTTTTCTCTTTGGATAACAACAGACTCTTTCCCTTCTAAGGGTTTAATGGCTAGGGTGGAGGCAAGTGGGCACTCTGCTATTAATCCCAAATACGTGCTATATCACTGAGTTCATACTACAATTGTTTTTTGTTAGACATCTGCATAGGGTGCATATATATGTCTGACTAGACAAATGTTTCTGTTTTCCTGGGTTTGAGATTAATCATCTGGAAAATGGAAGAGATGATGATCTCTGAGGATATATTTGCCTTGAAAATGGAGTCTGTATTTTCATAATTTCCCAAGGCCATTTCTACTTATGTTTTATAGCTGCATTATTCATTATGGTCAAAATGTGAAAACAACCCAAATGTCTATCAAGTGAGAAACAGATAAATAGAATTTGCTATACCATAAATCAGAATATTATGTTAAAATAGGTACAAAATACCAATACCTGCTATAATATGGCTGAACTCTGAAAGCAGTAAGCTTAGGGAAAGAAGCCAATTATAAAAGATTACATATGGCACAATTACATAATTCCATTTATATGATAAGTCCAGAATGGGCAAATCAATAGAAATAGGAAGTGTAGAGATCTTATTTGTTCTCATTGACCTTTTGTTGTTACCAAATATAGGCTACATTTGTGATGAAGACTAAATCCAGATACATAACCCCACACAGGTTAACCCAGATTAGAAGCAAGGCAGCTTTCAATCCCTCTTATACTCTGGTGGAGGGAGGGTCAGTGCCTGGAGAACTCCCAGAGCGCCGGCAAGTCAGCAAAGACAGCCTTAGAGATACGTTATGAGGATCCCAGAGGGGCAGCAAGTCAGCAAACATGGCCTGAGAGATGCATTACATGGAGGATGTCATCCCCACAGGCAGCAGAGAGAGGGCTCTCTAACACCACACAGAAGGCTCCTGAGCTGGACCATGGTCACTTGGGCTCTTCACTGGTGCAGTCCCTATCAATCTTGATATAGCTGCACAATTACAGTCTAAAGACCAATACTTAAGGGAACCAGATAAATTCTGTTGATAGGTTTCAAAGAAAATTTCAGATGTTCTATCTCTATTATACATTAATTACATTGTTTTAAGTCTTCTTTAAAGTGTCACTCACTTTGAATTAACACATGTTTAATCACCATGAAATTAATATTCAGTAACACACACTGGATATCATAATTTGCTAGGTGGAGTAATGAAAATGAGAATTCATAGACACTGTTAACCTCAGCTTCTCACTTTGGTAAATAAGCCCAGGGAAGAATTGGATGCTAATATATGAAAGTAGATGTCAATGCATTAAAACCAAAGAAACACACATTAATCATTACTGCTCATAACTTCATCCACCATTATTACCCTTTGTGGACATAAATGATGTTAGGTGCTATTGGAAAGTTAATCTAGTAAAACAATACACTGCTGTGGAAATGGAGAGTTTTTTACAGATGTAAGACTCAGAGGTAAGTCTTTGGATTTTAGCTTGCTAAAGTCTGTGTAAAATACGATCCTTACTTGCAGCTCCACTATATTGCAGGGCAAAAACATCCCAGCGAATATGAGTCATGCAGAGAGCCTGAGCTAGCAGCTGGTATCTAATAAAACATATTATTCCATTAGTGACTAAAGGTAAACTTAGTCACCTTAGAAAATATGCAGTGTGTTGAGTGTTTCATTAATTATAAGAAATACTACGTAAATATTTTAATATCTAAAAAAAAATTGGGACAATTTAACTGTCTCATAGAAATAGTAAGACCCTGTCTTAATTTCAGTCTTCTAAGTGAACTGTAAGAATTGAGTACAGAGGGTCACATTCTAAACAGTCTCCGAAAAGTTTTTACTGAAGATTATGAGTTTCTAAATAGTCAAGTACATGGTGGAAACTCTTCAAATTATTTTCAGTAACAAACAGCAAAAGATATTAAGGGAGGCCAAAGTGTTAACTTTCGTTCCTAATTTTCAACCTCATTTGTTGTAGATTAGCAGTAATAAAACATCTTCTACACACTTTCACAATATAAGAAAGGCTAAAAGGTCATTCATGGAAATTACAAGGTACATAGACATTACAGTACAAATGTGGCCTCTGATAAGATCACACAAGCATCTGTGGTTGAATAAAATATAAGGTAATATTATCCATCTAGGCATATCTCTATTATTATGCTAATCATGTGGTATATTACTGAATTCACCACATAGGATTGCAATTGTCTAGTAATGTGTCGGCATCCTCACCAGCATGTGACAAAGTAGGACCCGTATCTTATCCTAGGATCACTGGCAGGACAGAATGGTGTTTGGCCAAAAAGAAAATATTAAACAACATTATAAATATATTACTATTAAACAATATATTTGTTTTAAGAAGTAGAACTGATGAACTAGTACATAAAAGCATCAATTATGCAGAAAAAACTCCTATAAGGTCATGATATTAAACGTGCTACTTGGAGATGATGAGCACTATAGTGTTAGATTCCTACATACACCAGCTGTCAGTAGCTTTCTACAAGCTATAATCATTAACTAGAATTTACATCAGTGTTTCTCTAAGTGTGGACCATCTGTAGCGGAGTTGCTTTTACGAAGCTTGTTAAAATGCAGATATACTCCATGCCTTCTCCAGATTCCATAAATCTTGGAAGGAAGGGAGCGAGAAGGAATTGATTTTAAAAATAAATCCTCCATGTACCTAGAGAATGAGAAACACTTAACTCTTTGCTCAGTGCAAATAGCAAGTATGAATGTCTTTGACTGTGATTTAAGGCGATTCCTTTACTCATCTCTATTCAGAACAGTCTCTAGCCCAGTGGTGCTCTGAAACAGAACAAGTCTCACACTTACTGTCAATTCCACAAACTTCTCACTGCTTCAGGCAGATAGGGCAGGAGGCAGTTGGCAATAGTTATCATGACCACGATGGTCATGGAAATCAATAGCTAAGGAGACTGAGTCAGGATCTGAAGAAAAAGTCTCCTGTATGAACACTTAGACTCATAAGGGACTCTTACTGAAGACAGCTAAATAAAGCTGGTTGCCTTCAGGAAGTTTATAACCAAAGGTAGGCATACGCTGAAGTGAAGATGACAGGGAAATCAAACTCTAAGAGCTAGGGAAACACTGTAGCTGCGAAGGCTGACAACAGTGATCTCTAGCTGTGCAGTAATGTAAAGAGTAGCAACTTGCTATTCTAGAATGCAAATTCAAGTGAATCTTTGATTTGTTCTACTTGGTTCATTAATGAAAACTAATAATGCAAAATAATTTTTAGGACATCATGTTCATTTTATTTATCATAAACCTATCTGAACAATATTATGACAGCACAAATACCTACTTTCTTCTTAACTTATTCTATTATTAGGTAGCTCTTACAGAATTCAGTAATAGCCAATATTCTTGCCTAGAATACAATCTGTTCAAGAATCTTAAGAACTGATGTTGTTATATGATAAAAAGTCCCCACCTTTAAAGCTGGACATCAAATGAAGATTCCAAAAGCATATCTTAATTTTTGTCTCTTAGGAGTTTCCAGCATTTGGATTTTGCCACTTGGCTAATACAGAAAAGCTATAGATTTGTCCATAAACCATCTTCTCTTGCCTTAAATTATTAATTTTTTGAGATGAAATTCTTTGGACACTCCCATCAGGTTCCCATTACAGTGTACTTGTCAGCACAGTGGAAGAAAAATAACTATATTGGTTTATGTTACAGTCAATATCTGCAGAAGCCATTCTGCAAATAAATAGTAAAAATTTTAATCTCACTTTCATTGTCAAAACATAAACATTAAGTGAAACATTTGTGACATAGATTTAGGAAATGAAATTCTTTTTTGTTTAGGTTTTTCTACTAAAAAACAACATTTCTACTTTTTATCATTTCACTAATAAAACCCTCTAAATGAAACATTTCTATGGAATCAAGTGATATTGCATGTAAAGCAATTCAAGTTGAACTGTGATGATCTGATTAGCAAAACTAATATTAAAAAATTGTAACCTGTGACCTTGGGCAACTCTGAGACTTGCTTCATGTCTCAATTTTCTCTTGTGAAATTGGAGGGTTGGAAATGGGAACAAGTCATTACTGAGGTGACTTCCAACTTGACATTCCAGGATACATTATTCACTTACAGTTTCTTTCTTTATTTTTTAGCTAGCACCTCTGTTTAAATTACCTTTCTCCACTTTGGTGAGGTTCCCATTGCAATATGGTGCCCCACCCGGTCCATATTGCAATGCTAATGAACAAAAACAGAGCCTTATACTCAATCATTCTTATACAGCAGTTTAAAAAAGTGTTATGTGTATAAAAATCTATCAAGAATTATTCCAGGGGAAATACCTCCTCAACATTTATTCCTACTTATTCTAATACACTTACTGATAGAAAATCCTTGTCTGGAAGGAAGGCTCTTAAAATGCATTTTTAAAAAGTCTCCAGCCTATCGACGTCTTCTAAAAAGCCTTAGTAGAAAAACTAAGACGCTGATTCAATTTTATTGTACTTTTCTTGCTCAATATATCCTTCAGTCTGTTTTTCTTTGCACTTTGAAAATATTTCCTTATATTCACTTCCATTCAAAGAAAAATACAGTTAAGTGAAAAGGCTGAGAAAGTGGGCAAAAATGTCAGTACAAGAACAGTGTGATATTTAAATATTTCTGGTCTTGGGAAAGAACATTATGTACAACAGTCTCTACACAGTTTACAGCGTGTTACTGAAAGATGCCAAATACTGACAAAGTTACATGGCTTTACCCTCCTCAGACAATACAGAACAGAATAAAACAGAACAGATACGAAAGAATACTACCTTTGCAGAGGCATGATTTCACAAGCCATTCTCGAATGGAAACTTGCAATGAAATCTCACAACTGTCGTCCACAAGTCTGGCCGCCTGTACAGTGCACGTCTGCTTACAGTGGCTCAGCGGGGCTTGGGAGGAAGGCTCGCCTCCCGGCAGGAGAAACCACTTGCGCTGCTGTTTGCCAGGGTGCTGCTGGGAGATCTCGGCCTCCAAACTTCTTCAGGCAAGGCTATTTATCGGCTGCCTCTCTACAGTTACACTGCAGTCCACTTTGACCTTTTGTTCCAGGGAAGCAGCTGAACCATCTAGCCAATCAGGAACAGCTGCAGCAAGGTGAAAGGCGCTCCTGCTCCTCCTCCTCCTCTCCCTCCTCCCCTCCTCCCCTCCTCCCCTCCTCCTTTTCTCCCTCCTCCTCCTCCCCCTTCCCACCTCCTCTTGGGCTTCTCAGTGGGCTTGCCCAGTTCTGGTAACTTGAAACTTTCCTCTGAACAGCTCCACAGACAAGCTTGTCAGTCTGGGGAAGGCAACCAATAACTGGCACACAGGAGAGTCCTGTACTTCAGCGCTGCAGACCCAACAGCCTAAAAGAAAACCATTTGTCAAGGGAACGTGCTGCCACCAAAATTAAAGGTTTCTGTGGCAGAAGACATGTGCTAGGTTGTCCCTTTTCTTCCTTAAAAAAAAAAAAAAAAAAGCTAGCCTTGGAAGGCAGGAGGTTTCTAGAAGGAAGGTATGTGTCTAGACCCTTGCCCTACCCGCATTTATTTCCTGCTGATGTTTATTGACACTGTGGTGGTTACAGTCACTGGTGACATCATGCAAGGCACGTCGCTCCCCTTCTGGGGAGGATACTTGCCCTTAGACTGAGCTGGTTCCTAAGGGATCAAAGAATCTACACTCAGTTTGTTCTGAATTTTTTTGTTAAAGTTGAATATGTTTACTTACAGTCATTTTCCTACATGAATACCAAATGCATTTTTAGGAGGTTTCTTTCTTAATTTTATTATTATTTGTAGGTAACACAAAAATCTATTTTCCGTAAGATCTTCTAAATTTGTGTTGTTTTCTCTTGTGATTCCTCCTTCAGTATGGAATACTATGATGTTATTCTTAGGAACATAATTGCTAATCCATAGATTTCATGCATTGCCAGAGCACTAGTAGAAATACATTTACATAAGAATTCTTTTACATCACAAACATTATAAAAAGCTAAAACATAGCTCAGACTACCATTTCTTTTCTTTTCTTTTTTTTTTTTTTTTTTTGTCTTTTTGATACAGGGTCTTGCTATGTAGGTCAGGCTGGCCTTGAACTCACTTTGTAGCCCAGGCTGGTCTCGAACTCACAACAATCCTCCTACCTCAGCCTCCTGAGTGCTGGGATTACAGGTGTGCGTCACCACGCCTGGCTATCGTTTCCAATAGCAAAAAGGACAGAGAGCCAGCGAGTCTATGACATTCAGAAGTTATGGGGGTTTGTTGATCCAAAAAGACATCTTGCCCCCTTGTTGTTTGCTCTAAAGTTGTTAGACTACTCACAATTCTGAGTTTACAACACAAGGTCCTATTATAAATGTCTATTTTCTTTTGCTATATCTGATTAAATCATTGTTATGGCATGTATCTAGATGTTCCCCCAAAGCCTCAAGTGGTCATAGGTGGGGAGTCTTGAAGGTGGCTGGGTTAGGATATGTGATGCTGAGATTAAGGGTACCCCACCCTAGGTACCAAAATGTAGGCAGCCTGGATAGAATACAAAGGGACAGAAAGAAGCTGCTTTGCTGCCTTCTGCCTGCCAAGAACTATTTTTCCCCTACAATGCCCCTCTGCCATGCCATGCTGCCTTGCAGTCAGGCAATTATGGACTGAAACTTCTACAAACTGTGAGCTAAATAAACCTTTCCTCCTTTAACTTTGGGTGTTGTATATTATGTGTCAGCAAGGAGAAAGGTAACTAACAATCATTTATCAGATTTATGAAAGTAGATTAGTCTCCTAAAACAATGTTTAGACATATTTTAGACTAAAATCTACCTTTGCAAACAGTAAGTGTTAAGTCCAAAACTTTACTTTTCTACCTCCCTCTCTTTTTTCCTTCCTTCCTTCCCTTCCTTCCTTTCCTTCCTCTCTTTTTTTTGTAGTACTGAGGAAGTATATTACCACTGGATTACATCCGCAGCCCAGTCAAAAATTTATTTAAATTGAAACTGTCAAATTATTCTTCTGATTCTAGATCTGAAAATCCTAATTTGATTCTCCAGTAACAATCACTTAGTTTTGTATATTTTTATAGTTTTTTATTTTCCAAAAATGGTTTTGGTTGCGGTAGAAAACATGACTTTTTATCACAGTATCTATTTCATTAATGTGTAAACTCAGTACCAGAAAATGAGGCAGCACGTGCACGTTCATGTGGGGTGTCAGTGGCAGAGCAGACACTGCAACCAGGTCCTTAGCCTGCGCCTGCGCTCTGCTGCACACCACGGCACTATTCTATGCACGATCTTAAAGTATCACATCAGATAGAAATACCTTTAGAAATTAGACTCCAGATTACAGAAATACTATTTTGTCTTTGCTGAGTTTTATGAATACATCAGTACTATCTGGATAAAATAGATAAGAGTTTAGTTTAACTTTCACCATTTAAAAAAGTGTGAAATTGGACTATAGTTTACCTTTAACACACTCAAAATGCTATGAAAATGAACTACAATGTCTATCTATCTATCTGTCTAATCTACCTACCTATCTATCCTGACGAGTTGAGTCTTCCTATCAATATGCCTCTAACATACCTTATTACAGTTAGACTGTCAATGGTTATTTACATAGATCCACTAACATTATAATTGCCTTTTCAAGTCTCTTTGTTTATAAAAAACTTCTGCGGTTTTTTTTAATCACTTTTGGGCATGGATGGATGGTCACTGTTGAATTTCTTCCTGGCTTGCAGCTCTGTCTGTCCCACCCTCTGCTGGAGTCCTTGGTGCTGACTCAGTGAGCCTGGCTGCACTTCTTTCTCACTGAGCCCTCTATGCGCAGCCCTCCTAGCTGCAGACACTTTTCCCTCATGCTCTGCTCTGTCTTTTCACTTAGCTCTCTATGCAGCTCCCTTTGTTTTGCAGTATCTGCAAAGGACAACCAGCCCCCCGACCAGTGGCAGGCAGGTTAGAAAAGGCACTTTCCTGGCTCCCCTCAGCACTTATACAGGGAGTTCACCAGCATGCGCTGCTTCTTCACCCTTTATAAACCCTGGTTCCTGGGTTGTCTACGGTCAGCTTGCTAAACATTGCAAAAGAAAGTCACAGAACCTTGGCACCCAGGCATACTAAACAGCCATGCTCCTTTACCTCAGCATGAACCACAGTGCTGTGTGTGGCAACCTTGCTCCATTATCTTTAACTGACCATTCCCTCCATTACTCCATTGCCATAGTAATTGCTGCAAACCTTCTCTAGCAACACAACCCGAGCCTCTCTCACTTGCTTAATATCTCATTCCCTAATTGACTGAGAAAGTCAAGATAATCAAACAGGGGTGACTCTGGTCTTCTTTGCTCCACTTACCCTTTCCCACCCTAACACATATCTTGCCTCAGAAAAGTCCTTCTTGCGGGATTCATCCCTTCCTTCTTCCTCTTCCTCTGGAAGAGGTTTGACATCTACATTCTAAGGCTGTCCCTCAACCCCAGACAGGGACCAAGGAGTCCCTGTGCCTTACAATGCCTTCCTCTCCAGTCCTGCCCTCTGGGGATCCTTCTCACTGACATACTTACTCCAAATCTGCTTCTGTGGCTTCCATTTCCTCATAAAGTACAGCTTTAGCCCATGCCAATGAACTCCGGACTTCACCACTCCTCTGAAACTGCTTTTAAGGCCACCAGTGCTCTTTTGGCCCCTAACTCTATTTTTTTTTTTTTTTTTTTTTTTTTTTTTTTTTTCCGGTACCGGGAACCGAACTCAC
>NW_004955474.1:11598290-11611391 GCF_000276665.1 Chinchilla lanigera | reverse complement strand
GCCGCTGAGCTAAATCCCCAGCCCCCGGCCCCTAACTCTAAATGTCTTTGCTTAGATCCTCTGCTACTCTTAATGTTTCTGAAACAGCTGCCTTTAGTTTTCTGAAAATCTTTGGTTCTCTGTGATCTTTCCTGGGAATTCTCCAAACTTCCTGATCATCATTCTTTTACTTTATTTGACTCTCCTTTTCTTTTACTCTTGCCTCCAAGCCCAACAGCGTTCAGAACAAACACTCAATAAATTCAGCTCTGGAATTCTGCCCTTGGGGACGGGACTCTGACGGCATCTTGACGGGCAGTGTAAACCTGGGCAGGTTGTGGGGAAGCTCTGCCTGGAAGAATGAATGAGATCACGCAGGAAAACACATAGAACAGCGTTAGGCAATCATAAATGCTCAATAATCAGTAGCACTGTCATCCCAGTCAACACATTAAAACATTCCTATTATCTGATCTCTGGTTTCTCTTCCTCCTGGCTCTCCTTGTTAAGGATGTTATTCTTTTTATGAATCAGGTACAAACCACAAGTCATCTTTGCTTATCCCCTTTTCTCTTTAACCAAATCCACTGACTACACTGTCATGTCTGTCTGATCAGTGTGCCCACATCAGTCTTCAGCTGTGCTAGCTGCCTCCACTCACACCATCTCCAATTCATGCATTCCACTGTTAGAATGAATCTGCTGTGGTGACTGCCATCTCCTCACTCAGTCCTCTGCTCAGAAGTTCAACAGTCCAAATACTTCTTACATGATCCCCACCTGATTTACTTTTTTTTTTTTTTTTTTTTTTTATACTGGGGATTGAACCAAAGGCCTTTACAATGTGCTACATTCCCACCCTGTTTTCATGAGATAGGGTCAGGATAAGTTGGCTAGGCTGGACTTGAACTTATGATCTTCCTGCCTTAACCTTCCAGAGTGCTAGAATTACAGGCATGCACTACCATGCCTTGCTCCTTGTCCTTTTTAATATGAGGTTTGAGACTCCATTAATTAAGACCAATTTACTGCTCAGGCTCAGCTCCCAAGGGAACAACTCCTAGGGGCCTGGGCCACTCTTTTCAAATCTGCTCTGCACTTTTCTGCCTAAACATTTACTCATGCTATTTTCTCTGCCTGAATAATCTCCCACTGCATTCTCTCTGGGCAAATTTCTCCTCATACTTTGCACTTAAGCCAGTTGGAAGGAATCTTTTGTCCCTCTGAATTCATATAGTCCTTTGCATATTTATCTTTCTTCCTGCAGAATTTCATCTATTTTAGTGTATCTAGTACTATCCTGTTGGAAGCTAAACTCTCCAGGGTAGCTACTGTAGCCTTTCTGCAGCTCTTATGCAGAACAGACAATGTGTTGAGTGAATTTATGGATAAATCAGTTACTCTTCCAGAGATTCTAAAACAGTGATGGCAAACAAACTGCAACCCCAAACCCACTTATCACAAAGTGCCAACACTACAATTAAACCTGAATACAGAGGTCTTAGTTTAGAAAAAAACCAATTCATACATTAACATTTTTTGTCTCAGCAGAAAAACAACACATGTGCCATAGTCTCACCATCACTGCCCTAAAGCATAACTCGTTCAATTAGATTGCATTTATCAAGCAATATTTCTATCCAGTTTTCAATATCTTCCATTGTAGGGCTACAGTTAAGATAAATGAAATGTTTCAGGACAATGGTAATGAACAACATAAAAAATGAAGTACCCAGAGTATACACTGATACACAATCGCAGAGATGTAAAATATAAGATTGTACCCAAACTTCTTAAACCCCTTAAGCAGTCTACACTACACAGTTTCTCTTGGATTGTTTATTTCCTTTTCCACACTTTACATGGCTTGCAGATTTCTAATTTTCTTACATAACTTCTTCAGCAGATTCCAAGTGTTTGGTAATCTGTTTGCCCTTGCTCTATCAAGAGCACACACCACTCCAACAATAATGTGGCTGCATCGGCTTTAATTTGAACATCAATTAAAAACAACTAAAACCCTAAACTATGTCTTGGCCATGTTTGGTCAGTTTCACAAGTTGTTTAAAAATCAAATTTATTTATTCCCTAAGACATAATAATGTATTAAAATAATTTCTTTCCTACAAGTTTGGTAAGAAAATGCTTTGCATTTGCAGGCAAGAGTTTGGGCATATATTTATATGTATGTTTATATTTTTATTTTAAATCAATCTTTGTAAAGTAGATTAAGGAGAAATGCACCCCACAAGACACTCCATAGTGTTTATAAATGGGAATGACTAAATTTGACATGAAATTCTTTCTCATAATTACAAAGCCCAGATTTTAGGACATTATTATTCAGATATTCTGGCGTTGCTGTAAAGCAGTGTAATTCCTTAAACTATTTCTCCAACAATCTGTTAGAAGACTAGTAAATTTCTGAATAAACCACAAGAAAAATTTATCATCAAAATGTCAAAGAAAAAGGAAAAAGGAAATGGAGCACGGTATAGGTAAGAAAACTAGCACTGGCTGTGAATTTACGCATGTTACCATAAGAGATGTGGACACGAGGCAGCGACTGAAGCTATTAACGTGAGCACTCAGCCGGTGAGAGGCTCCCACAGAGCTATGATCTGAACATAGTGTCCATGGCTCTCCCACCGTCCGACAGCCCTTCAGCATAAAACAGTATCATACGAATCCTGACACATATTATCAAACAGTCACAGGAAGTAAGGAGTTCTTTCCTTTCACCTGTAAGATATAAGGTCATACAGTCTTACTATAGCTGTCCCAGCACATGTACTGGGCCACTGTAAACCTCTTCTGCTACTCTGAGTCAACACTATTTTTGTGCATGTGTGTGTATTAATGGTAGAAACCAGCTGGTTATACTGGGGGAAGGAAGTGGTTGGGGTGGAGCGTTAGAGGAAAGAGGAAAGTGGAAAGAGAAAAATATGGAAAATCAGCTTTAAATTTTATTCTTTCTAAAAGAAAATTGTTTAGCATATATTTATGATATGCAGTAAATATATTCATCATGAAGTACTGCTACATATATAGCACCTGTTGATTCTTTTTACACTCCCCTCCCTTCCCTTCCCTCCTGTTTCCCCCGTCTCCAGACCCCTCTCTCATCTCCACAAAGTCTATCTTCCTGTTTTAAATTCTATTCTTAATTGTATTTCTCATTAAAAATTAACTTATGGAAGTGGCAGGAGGTCTCTAAGTGGATTTTATGTAAAGAAACCAGAGTATTTCTTTAAGAATATTTTATAAAAGATTTATTTTAGAAAGCAAAACAGTGACACTAAGAGCAGGATCAATCTAACTGGAATAAGGAATTTCTAGTTAGGAATACTATCTAGTAACGGTGAAATAGATAAATATGCTTACTTTTCGCAAGGCCAAAAAGTATAATGATAATAAACATAAGTAAAATGTGTTGCCTGATTTCATTTTATTTTCATTTTATTTTTTGGAACTGGGAATTGAACTCAGGACCTCACCCTTGCCAGGCAGGTGCTGTACCACTGAGCTATATACCCGACCCTTCTCAGTTAGTAATTAGATTCATCTAGTTTATATTAGTAGATTGCTGGAAAAAAAATCCTGGGGGGGTTAGAAATCATATCACTGCTTAGAAATTATATCATTGTTTGACCAAAGATCTACCTCTTAAATTCTAATGATTAATCTTGCTTTTAAAACTGTGTATGGGTTCTTTCATTAAAATATATCAGAATAGGCTTGTTGAACTCTCTGATGGCTCATGAAGTTCATTTATTTAGATTCTAAAATCCCAAGGAATAGCCAGTGATGGGGGGAGGAGAGAGCTGCTGGTGGCGAAGTGGATGTTAGAAGCCTGGATGCTGAGGTGCTGGTTCAGAGCTGAGCTAGAGGACCATTAGTGCCAAGTGCAGAAAGTGAGATTCACACTGGAAGGACTAAGTACTGGTTTCAAATCCAAATATAAGGAGTGATAATTCAAGGTACATGAAGTAGCATAGATAGAAATCCACGCAGCCAAGTATGATGGCCTACGCCTATAATCCCAGCACTTGGGAGGCTGAGGCAGGAGGACTGTCTCAAGTTTGAGACCAGCCTGGGCTACAAAGTGAGTTTAAGGCCAGCCTCAACTGCATAGTGAGACCCTGTCTAAAAAGACCAAAAGACCAAAAGACCAAAAAAAAAAAAAAAAAAAAAAAAAAAAATTTATCGAAAAAAATTTTTTTTTTTTTTTTTTTTTTTTTTTTTAAGTGAATTCTTATAAGAACTGAGGGGCTATAACTTTTCCATAAAAAGTGGTTAAAAATAAATTCTTTGAGACAACTTACATAATTGTTCCCCAACTTTCTGGGACAAGAAAATATCCACAGTTTTGCCAGATGGAATCTCAGTTAGTGACCATTGCCAATAAATAAGTGCTCCGAGCACATTTTCCTGGAGTGGGAGTCCCTGGGCATGACTTTTTCTAGATCTCTCCTGGGAGTTCAGCCAGCGTTTCTGTTCTCACAAAATAAGTCATGTCCCACACAACAGCTGCTGCCACACCTGAGATCAGCTGTCTCAAATTGTCCTGGTGACCTTTCACCCCGTTAAATGATATTTCCTGACAGAAGAGAAGCAGGCTTCAGCACAGCTTTTGCAGAGAATGTCAAAACTGTTTAGTGTGATATGGTAATGAACTGGCTGCCTCCGTGTCCACAGACATTAGATAAACTCTTCATGTTTCTGAGACATCAAACCCGAGCTCAAGCATGAAATCTCTCAATGTCAATGTACTGGCTGATAAAATTAATTCACTTTAACACAAAGTAGAATTCTTTGTTTTAAGACAGTCCAATAAAGGAATAAGTGAAAATGTACTTAAAAGGAAAATAAGTAATAATTACTTGTGTTACCAAGAATAGGTAACATTTTTAAAAAACATAGTATTAACCCTTAAAATATCAAAATCCCAAGTGCATCTTAAATGATTTGATTTTTAAAAATCCTTTTTAATGAAACTTACCGGAAAATTGGACCCAATGTACTAAACAATTATGCATATGCATGTTTCTAATCCTGTTTAGCTCCACTCATGTATCGAACATTATCAGAATTCACAATGACACCTAAAGCTTTTTCCTCATGAAATTTTAGTGAGGAAATAATATATTAGAAAAAGAAGTTTCAAATAAGTTAGAAAATAAATTTGGTTTGTAGTAAAGCTAATAAAACTACTACTTCCCCCAAATTGGCACTTAAATGGATTCATTATTTAAATAAAGAAAATGTATTGTAGTAGGCATTTCACTATGTATATATATATATATATATATATATATATATATATATATATATATATAAAAACACTGTTTTACACCATAAATATGTTTAGTAAAAACACTAAGTAGGAGAAAATGCATTGAAAATTAATTATGATCCTAGAACTCTCCAAATACTACTTCAGGAAGACAATTTAAAAACATAAATTGATCCAATTTTAAAAGTCTAGAAACACCCTACTAAAATATTTTTGAACAACAATAAGCACCTCTGTAAATATCATCCTAGACTTCAAATCATTCTATATGAAACAGATAGATAGTACAGAATTTATTCAAACCAAGCAATTGCTCAAGAAATGTAAATGAAATACTATTTTCTCTCCCTTCCCTGTCCAGGAGCCCATTTCCCTGATGGATTCTCTTCCATTCCTTTCATCCTCCCAACTTCCTTCCTTGCTTACATTTTTATTGCCTAACTTCTACATTATAGCTTTTTCTCCTAACAGGCTTTACTGCTTTTGGTCTGTCCCACACTAAATTCAGACTGTATAGAACCGATCTTCTCAACACTGCTTTAATTGTATCAAAAAGGTTTGATTTTTATTTCCTACAAAGTAAAACCCAAATTCCGTACACACTCAGAAGCCCTCCTACTCTTACTCCCTGAACAAAGACATTGTCACCTTCTCCTTCATAGGAACTGGAGGCCCAAACCGGCTGACCTGTTTTGGCCTGCTACTATGCTGTTTTTTACCACGTGTTTCTGTTTGGACTTTTCCCCCAGCCTGGAATACCCTCCCTAACTCACACCACCCATCCAAACAAAACAGCCTTTTTCAGCTTCTCATACGCTGCCCATTGTGATTGCCCTATTCAGGGGATTTTATCCTCCTGATGTGTGGAGCCATAACTGCAAATTCAAAAGCAGTTCAAGTGTCACGCCACACAGTTTCTCTACAACATGGCAATCAATACTTGCTCCTGGAAGCACTTGTCATCCGTGATGTAAAACAAAAACATTTCTTCATATTCTAAATAATAGTGTATTTTATTATAAAAATTTAAAAATGCAGACAAGAAGATGGAAATCAAATGCAATCTTACCCCTTACATAGCCAGTATTTATATGATTCCATACTCTTCTACTTTAAAAAAATTCATATTTAATTACAAAAGGTGGAACAATGTGTGAATGTCTTTAAACTATATAGTTAAAATGCTCCTGAACTATATAATTAAAAATGCTTAATAAGGTAAATTTTATATTATATACATTTTACCACAACTAAAAATGGGATTTTGCCATATATACTATTTTAATATTATTTTTCATTAATAATTAGTTAATTTCCATGATATTTTTAATCCTCAAAGATATTTTTTTGGTTATTATATAGCAGCAGTTTTAAAATTGTAGGTCATAGGGGCTGGGGATTTAGCTCAGTGGCAAAGCGCCTGCCTGGCAAGTGCAAGGTCGTGAGTTCGGTTCCCGGTACTGAAGAAAAACCAAAAAAAAAAAAAAAAAAAAAAAAAAAAAATTGTAGGTCATATACCCTTACAGGTTCCTGAGTCTCTTTGGGGGAAATCACAAAATAAATATTGTTGTCACAGTAATACAAACTGTTGCCTCCTTTTGCCTGATTTGCTACTGAATTGTACAGGGAAGTTTTCCAAGGGCTACAGGATGACTCATAGGGTAACACATTTAATGCAAAAGCAGGTATGAGAATTGTGCTGTCTCCTATTAAGTCAGCAACTAAAAAGTTTTGCAAAAATGTAAGACAAATGGGGATCTTCTTATTACATTTCTTTCATTTCAGAAAATACAGTTATATTTCATAAAATATTTAGGTTAAAACAATTATTGTCCTATATTGATAAATACATATTTAAAATTTTTCACTTTTAATTTCTAATACAGTAAATTTCAATAGGTATAATCCACACAAATGCAAACTCTGCATTCTCAGTAATGTATATAAATACGTCAAATGCTCATGAACAAAAACTACTGTTGCTTAGCAAAACACGTATTTGTCACAGTTTATTTAATAATTCATACTGTTAAACACTGAAGTGTGACTTGCTCATTAAATATCCAAATGAACTTGTGAGGTAGCTAATTAGGATCTGGCTTTGTGGGCACTGGAAATGTGCAGTCTCACATTTGACCTGTGATTAGAAGGGTGGCATGCTTAATTTACTGCTCTTCTGTCACCATTTTGAAATCTTTAACAAGTGTGAAAGAAGAAATTCTACATTTTCACTTTGCCAGTGGTGGGAGTTGCGGGTCATAGAAATTAAGAAGGTAATCTTGCTGACTGGCTATAACAATTTGGAGGATAAGGTGAGGCTGGAAGTATAGTTTCAGAGGCCAGGTAGGTAAAGATGATATTTTTAAAAAATGTCACTGGACACAAGTATCAGGAATGTATATATGATGACAGGAGCTCAGTGGACTGAGCCTGGAGGGACTCCAGGATTGAGAGGTCTAGAAATGAAGAAAGCTTTTACAAACCAGGGCAAGAAATGGTATCTAGTAAGAGGAAACCCAGGTGAGTATGATGGTGCAGAAGCAAAGCAAATGTTTCAAAAAGGAGCAGTCAGTTGGGCCCAATGCTGCTGAGAGAACAGAAGGAAAAGAATAGAGTATTATTTTCAGATCTGGCAAAATGAAGGCTGTTGTTCCTTCTTAAGAACAAATTTGGTGGTGTGGGAGTTGAAGAAAAAACTGGAAGAAGCGGTATGAAGAAAGCAAGTGCATATAATCCTTTATCAGAGACTTTCTCTAAAGGAGAACAAGATACGGTTTTTAGGAAGGGCTTAAAGATGTTGAAAGCTATTATGACGTTTCTCTGCTGATGAGAATTGTCTAGAGAAAAGGAGAAGCTGAAATTGTAGGAGAGAGAGGTGATTATTGGAACACAGTGCTCCCCTGAGTGAGAAGAAATGGGATTTGGAGCAAAAGCAGAAAGGTTGACGCCAGAGAGGTGTAAGTTTGGTTTGTTCATTATAATAAAAGACAGAAGGCAGAGAGCAAAGGTATAGATGTGTGTATGGTGGTGGATTTGTGAGGTAGGAGCCTAAGAGCAGTCTTTTGTGATTGCTATTGTGAAATAAAATCTTTGGACTCTGCTACAATATTTTATAGATCTAAGCTACATTTTTATCTCTATTACATTGATGTTCATGTTTCCAGAAAACAAAGGTGGTGAGAGAAAGAAGGGCAAGGATGCTAAATTAGTTGTTTGCTTTTCTAAAAGAATCAGGTTCAGAATTTTTGGCAAGTGGGTCAAAAAAATAATTCAAAGGGAAAAGAATAGCCTTTCAGCAAATGGTACTGGGACCACTGGAGATCCACATGCAAAGGAATGAAGTTGGGCCTAGACCTCACATCATACATAAAAATCAGCTCAAAATGGATCAAAGACCTAAATGTAAGAGCTGAAACTGAAACTCTCAAAACACAAATGTTAGAATAGGTGACAGTCCATGATCTTGGAACAGACAACAGTTTCTTAAATGTAACATCAAAATCATAAACACAAGAAATTAATTGGCTTTCACAAAAATTAAAAATTTCTGAGCTTCAAACGATACTGTTAGGAAATAGATGATCTATAGAATATGAAAACAATACAAACCATATATCTGATAAGGGGCTTATATTGTCCAAGGCAGCATATTAAAAAAAAATCCAGTTTTAAAATGCACCAAGAATTTGAAAAAATATTTCCCCAAAAAATACACAAATGGTCATTAAAGATATGAAAAGATACTCAACACCATTAATCATTAAGGAAATATAAATTAAACTATAATAAGATACCATGTTACATCCTATTTGATAGGTATAATAAAAATATAGACAATAACAAATATTGGTGCGGATGCAGAGAAACTGGAACCATCACACAGTGCTGGATGGGAATGTAAAACAGAGCAGATGCTTTGTTGTTCCTCAAAAAAGTAAAACATAGAGTTACCATGACCCAGTAATTCTACTCCGAGTTTTATACCCAAGAGAGTTAAAATACATATCTGTCCAAGATGTATGACTTACATTTAGATGTCCTCCAAAGTCTCATGTATCATAAGTGGGGCTTTTGGAAGTTGCCTGGATTATAGGGGGCATGGTTCTGGATTAAAGGTATAATAACTGGATTAGCCCACTGATTGGTTTGGCATGGTTCAGAGTGTGGCTGAATGTATTTACTGAAGACAGAAGACCCACCTTGGGTGTGAATGGCATCAACCAATAGGTTTGCAGTCTAGAAAGAATAGAAAAGGGACAGGGAGCCTAGCTGCTTGCTGTTTTCTTCTTGCCTGCCACACCATGGACTATTTCTCCTCTGCCATACCCCTCTACCATGCTACCCTGCCTTGGAGCCAGCTGACTATAGACTGAAACATCTACAAACTGTGAGCAAAAATAAACTTTTTCTCCTTTAACTTGTGAGTGTCAAGTATTTTGTCCCAGCAATGAGAAAAGTAAGATTTCTGTACAGAATGTCCATACTAGCACTATTTCTAATAGTCAATGCATAGAAGCAACTCAAATGTCCATGAACTAATGAACTGATAAAGAAAATGTAATGTATACCTATAATGAAATATTACTGGAAATTAAAAAGGAGTAAGTACTGATTATGAGGTCTGACCAAAACAGCAGTGTTTTTTAATAAAAATTTATTGTAGTAAATCATACATTGCCATTAATACTCCTCAAAATACTCCTCCTTGCCTTGAACACACTTACCCCATTATTCTTGACACTTCCAGAAGAAGCTCTGGAAATCTTTTGAGTGTCTTTAGTTGTGCTGTCATGGTTGCCTCACTATCTTGAACTGTGTCAAAATGTTTACCTTTCATGGTCTTTTTGACTTTGGGGAAGAGCCAGAAGTTGCATGGTGCCAGATCCAGTGATTAAGGGGAAGAGGACACACTATAATGTTTTAACAAAACCTGCCTTTCTGTTGGATGGTACTCAGTACCAGCATTCACTGTATTTTTGATCATACTTTGTAAAGCCACTCAGTAAGACAACTTCCAGAAATGCTTCAGAAAGTGGCAAGAACAATGAGATAAGTATGTCTGAAGTGAGGGGGAATATTTTTGAGAGGGATTAATGGCAGTATATTTTTTACTGTAATCAATACTTGAAATTTAAACATTCACTGTATTTTTCAATCATCCCATGCACATACCACAAAATGGAGGAAACTGTAAGATACATATGAAAGTGAAAGAAGACAGCAAGACACATATTGCAGGATACTGTGTATATGAAACAAGAGTTAGAAGGAGCTTCAGAGAAGATGAAATTTAAATTGACCACTGGCAAAGTGGGAGAAATCACTCCATATAAAGGGAACAATGTTAAGAAAGGTAAAGAGGTATGAAGCCACCGGAATGCATTCAAAATAATGCCATTATAATGTAGCCTGAATATAGGATGAGAAAGTGCAGCACATCAAGTCAGGTGGAGCTGGATTTCTTTAATGCCTTGAACTTCATGCAGTGAGAAGTTCTCTTTGTTTTGATACCACCTTTATTAAGTCACTTTTAAAGCTGCCTCTGTTATGTCTTATAAACCACTTGTAAGTTTGTTTCATTTAATGGACTGTGAGGACTCCTAAAGTGAGAACCTCACCTTAGTACTCTCTGCCTCCCCAAAGCCCAGTGTATAATGTGCATTACACAGAATGTGTCCAATAAGAGTTTGTTGGCTTTGAATTACTAAAATAAATCTAGGTAAGACCACGGTAGTCCACATATTCCCCAGTGGTCTATATGACACAAGAAATTATCTGAAGGAACAAAAATGAATTCCTTGCCATTACCTTATCAGTTCTTTCATTAATCACTCATAGTATAAATAGAATTAGGAGGAAGCAAGGCAGAAAATAGAGGTAAGTTTCAACAATCTGAAGCAATGCAATACATTCAGCATGAAGAAAATATTTTGTAATTAGAAGGGAAAAATGTATAAAATATATTCCTGTGTGCATACATACAAGTAAGTCTGGAAGAATATATAACCAAAGTTACAGTAGCAGTTACTATCAGGCCTGGGGGAGAGAAGGTGAACTAGAATTGTGGATCTAGGGAACAGGAAATTTAGCCTTATTAGTGGTGTTTTAAATTTTGAAAGAGTATTCCCTATGTGACAAAAAGAGTGTATTTCCATACTGTCAAAATCAAAGAAATAGACCAGAAAGCACTTTCAGATTGAAACAACTCTTTCAGCCAGAGCATACTCTTCCAAAGACTTGTTTTTAATACACACTGAAAAGTGATTTATTTAGTTTTCTTCATTTGTTTATCAAATGAAGAATCTGTGACTTAAGCAAGGGATGTTTCCCTTAACTCTGTATTCTCCACTGTAATTATATTAGGTAAGTAACTGGCATAAGATACCTATTTATTTATTCCCATTACAGAAAATGAAAGCATTTTAAATGTTCACTATGTAACAGAAAATTATAAAGCTTTCATTAATTGTCCAAGTAGCTATAGGATTCTCACCTGGAAAGGACATCATCTTCTGTCGACACTTAGACCTAAATGACACTTAGAGTCACACAGCTCACCTTAATCCTAGAAGCATACCAGAAAAGTTATCTGCACATAAACCATGCGCCTAGGACGTGTGTGTGGGTGGGTGTGTGTGTGTGTGGGTGGGTGTATGTGAGATAGGTGGGTGGGGGGAGACAGACAGATAGACACTGTTTTTCTTTTTGCTTCATTCTTTCTGAAGTACTGATCACTTCATTAACTTTTGGTTATAGCACCAGAAGCTACAAGCTGGAATCCTTCCAGGATGAGAAAACAAGAAGAGTTTTTCTCTCTCTTTTCTCTCTCCTTTCTCATGAATCACCTTTCAGGATGACCTGACCTTTATTTTTTGCCACCATGATGGTATATTGGAAGAAAAGTATAAAGGATCAAATTCTCTTAAAATGTAATACACAGCCGGGCATGGGGGCACACGCCTATAATCCCAGCACTTGGGAGGCTGAGGCAGGAGGATTATTGTGAGTTTGAGACCAGCCTAGGTTACAAAGTGAGCTCAAGGTCAGCCTGAACTGCATAGCAAGACCCTCTCTCAAAAAGACAAAAACAAACAAACAAAAAAGCAAAAAAACCAAGACGTACTACACACAATACTCTGTGCAGATAGCATTTTTCACAACAGTGGCTGTATTTTAGTACTTTGCAATCAAGAAACATTCTTGTTAAAGTATATCCATTCCTCCTCACCAGAATATCTGTTTGTTTGTTTTAATGGTAAGATTGAATCCAGGTATTTGTATTTGAAAATAATACCATTGAGGGATAGTTTACATATCATAAAATCTACCTATAAAGTGTACAATTCAGTGACTTTTTAGTAACTTACCAAGTGATGTAACTACCACTATAAATCATCCTCAGGACATTTTCATTCCCCCAAAGGAACAAACACTGACCAAAGGAACAAACAGTGGTGAAATGGTTAGCTGTGCTTTCCTCCCTAATCTCATCTGTTGGCTTATTTCTCAGAAATACAAATTCATTCTCCAAACATAAAGCTCTTTTCTTACTATCTTTAGGAGCAGGAATCTTTCTTTTTCCTTTTCTGATTGGATACACTAAAATGATGTAGAAAGATCCCTCAGGCAGTTTATATTTAATCATTTTGATGCACTAGCCTCATCCAATTATGGACCTACTTTCTGCTCCTATAAATTGCCTTTTCTGGACATTTCACATCAATGGAATCACCTAATACATGATCTGTTCAGTCTTTACCATGATTTACAGAATGGAACTAGAGATTTTCCTTGGGTCTTTTTTTTTTTTTTTTTTTTGGTACCGG